>NC_139645.1:36763617-37001117 GCF_964638095.1 Poromitra crassiceps
CAAACCTGAATAACACAGCTCCTAAGTGGGCAGGGTCTTGAGTTTGAAGCATGCTGCGCTTCGCCCAATCAAAATGGAGTGGGCATGACCAAGAGTCAAGCGGTGTGTGGAAGACCGATACTGCGTGAGGAAATTAGCATAAAAGGGAACTCTGTTCCAGCGGAGCCCCTTGAGTTTCCTGACTAGTTTCATTTATCCTATGACTCTGTCTGTCCCTCTCTCTCTCTCCCCTACACACACACACACACACACACACACACACACACACACACACACACACAAACACAATACAGTATACACACTTGCCCAAGGGCACCCATAATCACAGGCACGTGAGGTGGTTCTAAAAATCCATTTATCTCAAAACTCTCTGAAAATCTCTGAAACCATGCTGTATTCAACTGCTAATGCCTACATAACAGAACATGATAAAAACTAACTCTTTTAGACAGAGAAAGCACACATTCTATTAGTTCTTTTGAGATATTTTGTGTTCACAAAGTCCTAGCAGAAAATAATCCTCGGCTCTTGAAAGATGAGCCAGAATCCTCAAAAAAAACCTTGTCAGAAGCTACCTACTGATTGGAAAAAACAGCTAATTCCACCACTGCAGTGCAGGCTCAGAATCTCCCTTCCCCAGTGGCGCTGGAAGTACTTTTAGGTAGGGGGTGCTGTAAGGAAGGGAAAATTTGACATTTTTTGGACTTTCATCCATATTTAGAAGAATATTTAATTTTAAATTAACATTAGGATTATACTGTTGTGATGTCATTATTCAGTATCTTCTCCTTTTCTCATTCACTTTCATGTAAGCACCTGCTCTCCCTTTAGTCGTTTTACACTACAACAGACAGCAACACAGGCATAAACACTGAATTTATTATTATTATTATGGAAAACCAGATTATGATGAAAATCAAACACTTTTGAAGAGAGAGCGTATGAAATAAGATTAGAGCTGGGAAGCACAAACTGTTTTTTAATACATCTTGTTGGTGGTATAAACACAAGACAGTCAAATCCAACAATTTTGAAAATCCCATTTCTTGCCACCAGGGGGTGCTGCAGCACCCTCAGCACCCACCTTCCAGCTCCCTTCCCCCACTCTGGGAAAAAGCTCCGAGCAGGTAGAAGGGGGCGCGGCCATGCAGGGGGTGGGGTGGTATGGATTAGGGACCATGGTGAAAGTGCTGCAGCCCAGGCAGCCAGAAAGCCAGAATTAGAAAAATTATTTCACTATTATTTAAAGACTTAAGACGTTGTTCTGCTTATTTTTGGTCTACTATTGTAAAATAATAGTAGGCCTATTATCGTGAAAAAGCATTTGTAAAAAAAAAAAAAAAAAAAAAAATGATGAGCCCGAGTCGGAGCCAGATGTGCACATTTTTCCGCAATAAAACAACATTTTCATCTTTTGATATCCTGGCCTCGTTTTAAAGTGGGCATAAGAAATGGAGTCTCGCTTAGACGCCTGTAGTCTCGCTGACTCGTTTTTCTTCCCCCACTCTTGGTAATTGGATTAGTTTGCGCTTTGCGTCATGAAATCTCCAATTGTAACGCTGTCTCCTTCAATTAACACATGTGTTTTATCACATCGTGTAGCCAAAAATACCACCTAACAGGAAAACCAGGGATTTTCTTATCTTTCCCGTAAAAAATCAAACTACTAGTTGGGGTAGATTTACTGTGTTAGCAGTGAATCTCAACCTTTTCATATCAAGGAGCCTAATTCAGTCCACATTAGAGCCACAGACCCCCATTTGATGTTCGTCTTTTGGACCCAAATAGAGAGATAACCGTGAAACTATAATTAAAACAGCCATTCTTCTACATTCTTGTAAATTAAATAAATGCGAAGTTTAACAATCCGTCAATTTGCTGGGGACCCCCTGGAACACTCTCAAGGACCCCATGTTTGGAACCCCTGTATTAGCATACATGACACAGTAGCTGTGTAGATATAGTTCAGGCAATTATGTTTTGTCTAATAGGCCCACAGCTTCATGTTACTAATCTTCTTTCCTTGCATTTTCTTTACCTGATATGATGTTATCTTATCCACAGATTTATTTCAGCTTTTTAGGTGCGACCAGCAGCTCTGTCGGTTGCTCGGTTGGTTGGTGTGCACTCGCGTGCTTGTCTCCTATGTCTCTCTCCTGTGTTTCCAGCTAACCATCATCTCCCATGTCTCTATCTCCTGTGTCTCCAGCTAACCATCATCTCCCATCTCTATCTCCTGTGTCTCCAGCTAACTAGACTCAGCCCTTAATCCGTTTCACTCCTGTAAGCCTGAGAATATTACTATTTAAATCTTTGCATAACGTTAGGTGGCGCTGTTGGAAGTCTTGCATCGGAGAACCAATCATGAGTGTTGTGGGCGGGCCTGCTTTCTGGGAGCAGATCTCATGCAGAACCGGTGTCTCGCAAAACATCGTCGCATTTGCGGAGAAACATATTAATCACGTAGAAACAAACATAACCTGTTAATAGGACGTGTTTCATCCGGCCCCGGCGGCTAGAGGATCTTTCCCCCAGCGATAAACCCAACTCCCGAGGCTAACGTTACAGAGCCTGCTGAAGACTTCACAGTAGCAAGCGGACCACTTCCGGGTAGGAAAAATTATTGTAAAATAAACCACAGCTATAAATTTTGTTTGGAGCATATCAGCTTCATGCTCTGTGTTAGGACTATGATAAATGGCATTGCCGCTACCAAATAAAATTCTAATAATAAATGTAGGCATGTCTGCTGCCGGCGGTTCTCGCCGGGCTCGGACAGACAGTTTCTGACAGTGAAATTCCCAGACGTTTCGCAGCTCACCAAACGTCTGGGAGCCGAGACTACCAGCTAACCATCATCTCCCATCTCTATCTCCTGTGTCTCCAGCTAACCATCATCTCCCATCTCTATCTCCTGTGTCTCCAGCTAACCATGTCTCCTGTGTCTCCAGCTAACCATAATCTCCCTTGTCTTCCTGTGTCTCCAGCTAACCATCATCTCCCTTGCCTTCCGTCTATGTCTCCAGTTAACCTAATCTGCCCTGTGTCTCCAGCTAACCATCATCTCCCTTGTCTCTCTCCTGTGTCTCCAGCTAACCATCATCTCCCTTGTCTTCCTCCTGTGTCTCCAGCTAACCATCATCTCCTTGTCTCTCTCCTGTGTCTCCAGCTAACCATCATCTCCTTGTCTTCCTCCTGTGTCTCCAGCTAACCATCATCTCCTTGTCTCTCTCCTGTGTCTCCAGCTAACCATCATCTCCTTGTCTCTCTCCTGTGTCTCCAGCTAACCATCATCTCCTTGTCTTCCTCCTGTGTCTCCAGCTAACCATCATCTCCTTGTCTTCCTCCTGTGTCTCCAGCTAACCATCATCTCCCTTGCCTTCCGTCTATGTCTCCAGTTAACCTAATCTGCCCTGTGTCTCCAGCTAACCATCATCTCCCTTGTCTCTCTCCTGTGTCTCCAGCTAACCATCATCTCCCTTGTCTTCCTCCTGTGTCTCCAGCTAACCATCATCTCCTTGTCTCTCTCCTGTGTCTCCAGCTAACCATCATCTCCTTGTCTTCCTCCTGTGTCTCCAGCTAACCATCATCTCCTTGTCTCTCTCCTGTGTCTCCAGCTAACCATCATCTCCTTGTCTCTCTCCTGTGTCTCCAGCTAACCATCATCTCCTTGTCTCTCTCCTGTGTCTCCAGCTAACCATCATCTCCTTGTCTCTCTCCTGTGTCTCCAGCTAACCATCATCTCCCTTGTCTTCCTCCTGTGTCTCCAGCTAACCATCATCTCCCTTGTCTTCCTCCTGTGTCTCCAGCTAACCTTGTTTCTCTCATATGTCTCCAGATAAGCATCATCTCCTGTCTCTGTCCTGTGTCTCCAGCTAACCCTGTCTCTCCTGTGTTTCCAGCTAGCGCTCCGTGAGGATGGGTGACTGTGATGAGTGAAATTTTACGGAGACAGCCCCCCCGTAATTGTGTGTGCAGAAAAAAAACTAAATTTGAGCACTTTCAATGACCCATGTCTATTTTCAAAAACTTTGAATGCCTTGATTTCTACTTTTCAAATTCATAAAACTTTCAAGGATTTGAAGGACCCATGGGAACCATGATATATGTTGAAAACTGACAAACAAGAACTTACCACAATGGGAAAGGCTGTTATCCACAATGAATGTTGTTGGAGGCAATGGCTGGAAGAATCCGGCAGTCATGGCATCTCTGTTGTGGAGGACATGTCTGGTGTGCATGCTGACATCACATTCGGCACAGAAGAAGGGGCATGGTCGACAGTCACGGCAACGGACAGCAGCTGGATTGCTCCCACACTGTTGGCAGATGTGTGTTGCCACATTTTCTTTTGCTGCTGTGGTGTTCACCAGATGGGGTCTCTCTGCCCTCCAACTCTCTGAAAAGAGACTTTTTCGTGTGCTCCAGTTTGCAGAAGCCAGAAGAGGAGCTCTTGGTGCTTCCTGCTCATCATCCAATGAATGCTGGAGATCTTGTAGAAAACATTCTGTTAAAATAGCATGGAATATTCATAAAATAAAATAAAAGTCAGGGTTCCCACACCTCCTTCAACATCAAAGTTTTCAAGGATTTAAGACTCATTTCCCCAAATTCAAGGACCCAACATGGCATAGACATGGACTATTCTTTATATAGTAAGAATGAGAAGTGTGTGTGTGTGTGTGTGTGTGTGTGTGTGTGTGTGTGTGTGTGTGTGTGTGTGTGTGTGTGTGTGTGTGTGTGTGTGTGTGTGTGTGTGTGTGAGTCTGAGTGTGAGTGTGTGTGAGTGTGTGTGCGCGTGCGCGTGTGAGTGAGTGAGTGAGTGAACAGAATCTCGGCCGGCCATGGCTGTCGTTTTACTTACGATTGGGCTGAAACTTTCAGGGTGTGTAAAGACTGGGGTGGCGATTTGCCTGATGAAGACCCCTGTGTGGGTCGAAAGCTTGCAGTAGCTTTTTAAATTAAATATATTGGAGCTGCTCCAGTGTGCGGGTATTTCTCTATTTTTTCTATAAAGAGTGGGGTGACCTGACGGACCCAGATTTTTTAATTAGGTGATTGCCTTAATTACCTAATGATGTGATGTCATCAGTGATGATGTCATCAGTGACACACACACATGAGAGAGACTGAGGGAGAGAGAGAGCGACACATTGCGCGTGCGCCAATAGGGGAGGTGAGGCCACGCAGCAGCCGAGCTGCTGGGCCAGCTTGGCGAGCTGCAGGGTGGGTGAGCCTAGGAGATGCCTAGTCACTGTAAATGAGCTAGTGTTAAAGCTAATTGATGGCTAATGTTGAGTGTCCGGTGTTCACGGCAAGACTCCTCTGGAGCCGTTTCCACCGCTTCTGGACCAGGGGGCGTAAACCAAGAAAATGGAAACAGTTTACCGGATGCATATGCGTCAAAAAAAGATCTTCCGTGTAGCTAATGTTAGTTAGCTAAAGTCTGATTACAGTTACTTGGTTATACTAAGTTACATAGTACATAAAACAAAACGTTGATGCAATATGGCATCGCCACCTGTTCGTGGCGATAAGTTATCCTACACAACTCGAAATGAAGTTTCAATGGGAGAACAATAAAAATGTGGCACGTATCCAGTTTACAGTTCTGGCTGGGCAGGGTCTACGCCAGAACCATGCAGAGAGGTGTGAATCAAGTGTAATGGGAACCACCCTGGAGACACGAGGTTACGGCAACACTGTTCTCTCCGCAGAGGCAGAGCATTTTATGGTAAATGCGGTAGCAGTGCAGTGTCTGCGGAGAGCGGATAATCCCCCTCTGGCTCCTGTACTGTGTTGTTATGACAATGCAAATGGACCACCAGTGCTTCCTCGTTTAACCGTTATATATACTGACTGTCTGTGGAGGTCAGAGAAATTTCCCTTCGGGGACAATAAAGTTTATCCTGATCCTGACTAGAGTAAACAAAGACAGACTGTGCTCAATTGGAAATCCTGTGTAAAATCGGGGGAAATATCTTGTAGTGTAAATTAGGTATTAGTTAGGCTAATGGAGACACAATGAAGTACATACCAACAGTCTCTGGAGAAAAGGCCACCTCACTATTAGTGTCAGGAGCATTGAAGGGAGGATCTTTCTTCCGAGCCTGACCAGCTGTACCAGAAAAAAAAAAAAAAGATAAATACAAATCAACATTTATAACACTACAACTTCCTATTTGTCCCAAGGCTAGTGGCACATTTTTAGCCTGATTACCAGCCTGAAACGATTAAACCTCACTGTTCCATATTTAGATGGAGGGACAGTCTGGAGAGGACTAGTACACTTTTGATTTCCCAAAGCATAATGTGGATGGTCCAATTAATGTTGGTTATCTGCAGCATCGTATAGACAATGACAGCAAATGGAATGCTCACAGTAGAAGCAGATTGAAAAAAAATAAAGCTGGCTGCCCATTGGCAACACACTCAGAAAAGAATGACAAAAACACATCTAGGAAGGCTATCCACCAAAATCGTGGGTAAATGTTTGTACCAAAATATTCATGTAATAAAATATCTGGCCTGATGGCTCATAGGAAATTCCTTGTTTGTCTCGATGCAGTGTAGACCGTTTTTTTTTTCTCCACATCTAAATGGTTCTGTGAAACAGTAGGAGTGTTCGAGACAGGGTGACACTGTGTCTACATCAGAGCTACTCAAACTCCGGCCCGCAGTCCGCAACCAGACTCAGCTACATATTAATCCACACTGGACCTTGAGTCACATTAGTGTCCGACATTTTGACATCTTAATCCTGATAAATTTAATATAAATGTCAAAAATGTTATGATTGGTTCAAGTTTGATTGTTTCCCCCTTATAGTCCTTGATTTGATACACCCATATGTGGATAAACAATCTAGATCTTCAAAATACCTTGAATGAAATAACTATACTGACCCTGATTTGAATGATTCCTGCTTGATCTTGGCCTCACAGGGATTAAGTTTCAGAATCAGAATCAGAATCAGAAAGACTTTAATGATCCCCGGGGGGAAATTGGGACAAGTTACAGTAGCTCGCTCACAGAACACACATAGCATAAATAAAATAAAAATAAAAATAAAATAAAAATAAAATAAACCGTAGTAATGCAATATTAAGCAGTAAGCAGAAAAACACAACATACAGTAGCATAGAATAACTAGTAATACGATAGAAGCAAAAGCACAAATAAGTAGAATGTCTAAGTAGCGAAATACCAATACGTAGAGTAAGTATATACATTCCGTGTCAATTAACATTATTGCCTGTGACATATTGCACATATTGCACGTGATTTATATTAAGTCGGCTTGCCCTATACGTTACACGTGGCTCAGCCAGGCACAGTTAACCTATCGGCTGGCTCAGTCTCAGGGAGACTGAGCGTCTCCGAGGTGCTCTTTTAAGAGAGGCATTAAATAGACCAATGGCCACAGGCAGGAATGATTTCCTGTGCCTCTCCGTCTTGCATCTAGGTGGAATCAGTCTTTCACTGAACGTGCTCCTGTGTTTGACTAGCACGTCATGGAGTGGATGCGAGTCATTGTTCATGATGGAGCGTAGCCTGGACAACGTTCTCTTCTCTGACACCGCAGTCAGAGAGCCCAGATCCAGCCCCACAATGTCCCTGGCCTTACGGATCAGTTTGTTGAGTCTGTTGGCATCTGCTGCCTTCAGCCTGCTGCCCCAGCACACAATAGCATACAGGAAGGCACTAGCCACTACCGACTCGTAGAACATCCTCAGCATGGTCCGGCAGACGTTGAAGGACCTCAGCCGTCTCAGGAAGTAGAGACGGCTTTGCCCCTTCTTGTAAAGTGCATCAGAGTTCTTAGCCCAGTCTAGTTTATTGTCAATGTACACTCCAAGGTACTTGTAATCCTCAACTATGTCAACACTGACCCCGTGGATTGAGACAGGGGTCACCGGAGCCTTGACCCTCCTCAGGTCCACCACCAGCTCCTTTGTCTTTGACACGTTGAGCTGCAGGTGGTTCAGCTCACACCAAGTGACAAAGTTGGCCACCACATCCCGATACTCATCATCGTCACCATCTTTGATACATCCCACTATTGCAGAGTCATCAGAGAACTTCTGAAGGTGGCAAGACTCTGTCTGGTAGGTGAAGTCCGTGGTGTAGATGGTGAAGAAGAAGGGAGAGAAGACCGTCCCCTGTGGTGCACCCGTATTGCTGACCACTCTGTCTGACACACAGTTCTTCAGGCGCACATACTGTGGTCTGCCAGACAGGTAGTCCACAATCCAGGCCACCAGGGGGGCATCCACTCGCATCGCTGTCAGCTTCTCACCCAGTAGAGCCGGCCTGATGGTGTTGAAAGCACTGGAGAAGTCAAAGAACATGACTCTCACAGTGCTGGCCGGGTTGTCAAGGTGGGCGTAGGCGCGGTTGGTAAGGTAGATGACCGCATCCTCTACTCCCAGTCGGGGCTGGTAGGCGAACTGGAGGGGGTCAAGGGAAGGTTTGACCATAGGCCTGAGCTGCTCCAGGACGAGTTTCTCCAGGGTCTTCATGATGTGGGACGTCAAAGCTACCGGCCTGTAGTCATTGGAGCCACTGGGTCTTGGCTTTTTCGGTACCGGAACTATACAGGACATTTTCCACATCACGGGGACCTTTTGGAGACTCAGGCTCTTGTTGAAGATCAGCTGTAGTACATCACACAGCTGGGGGGCACAGGCTTTGAGCACCATGGGACTGACGCCATCCGGGCCGGCTGCTTTCCTTGTGTGTAGTCTCAACAGCTGATTCTTCACCTGGTCAGCTGTGATGGTCAGCGTGGGTGGGGGGGGGGTGGCATCATCAGCTCTGAGGCCCATCGGGGGGGGGGAGGGGGGGGGTGTGACCTCGTCACTGGGAGACGGGGTATGGCCTGGAGGATGAGGGGGGGGGGGGGGGAGGTGGGCCATTAGCCGGGGCCAGAGGGAGAGAGGGGGGGGGGGGAGAGCAGTGTGGCGGGGGCTGCTGTTTGTATACTGCAGTCAGGGGAGTCAGGGGAGGGGGCCTCCGGGCCAGCCGCATCAAATCTATTGAAAAATAGATTCAATTCGTTGGCCCGATCAACCCCCCCCCTCCACCCCCCCACCCCCCGCTTGGTTAAATCCAGTAATAGCTTTCACACCCCTCCACACTTCCCTCATGCTGTTTTGCTGGAGCTTTGCTTCAAGCTTCGACCTGTAGCATTCTTTAGCCACTTTAATGCTCGCTTTCAGCTCCCCCTGGATGGCTCGGATCCTATCTCTGTCCCCCGACCTAAACGCTCTTTTCTTGGCGTTCAGAATGGCCTTGATGTCTTTAGTAATCCAAGGCTTATTATTCGGGAAACATTTAATTTCCTTTGTGGGTATGTTGCAATCCACACAAAAGTTAATGTAGTCCGTAATGCACTCAGTGATCCCGTCGATATTTTCACCATGTGGGTCACAGAGTGCCTGCCAGTCAGTTATCTCAAAACAGGCTCTGAGAGCCTCCGTTCCTTCCTCAGACCATACCCTCACTGTCTTAGAGGTCACAGGCAGTGTTTTCACCCTCGGGGTATATCTGGATCTGAGGGAGACTAGATTGTGGTCAGAGCGGCCAAGCGGGGGGAGGGGTGACGAGGAGTAAGCATCCTTCACGTTTGCATACATCAAGTCTATTGTTCTGTCGCCCCTGGTGCTACAGCTCACATACTGTCTGAAGTTAGGCAGTGTCTTTGTCATTGTCACGTGATTAAAATCCCCTGAAATCAGTATCACTGCGCTCGGATGCTTGGTCTGTAAACCAGCAATGGCGTTGTGGATATTGTCACACGCTGCTGTCGGATTAGCTGAAGGGGGGATATATATTGCCACAACAATCACATGAGAATGTTCCCGTGGCAGATAATATGGCCGTAGACCTACAGCTAACAGCTCAGTGTCTGGTGAGCACAAGCGTTCTTTAATGCAGATATGAGCCGGGTTACACCATCTGTTATTTACTAGAATGGCCAGCCCACCTCCTTTCTTCTTACCGCACAGGGTGCTGTCCCGATCTGCTCGTATCGTTTGGAATCCGTCAATTGATGCATTAAAGTCCGGGATATCTTTGTTTAGCCAGGATTCCGTGAAGCACATTAAGCTGCACTCCCGAAATTCTCTCTGTGTCCTCGCCAGACCTGTTAGTTCCTCCATCTTATTCGCTAACGATCTTACGTTGCCCATAATCATAGAGGGGAGAGTTGGCTTGAATCTCCTACGTTCCTTTCTTGCCTCGTTTTTTCTCTGCCTCGTTCTTCTGCCCCTTCCCCTCCTTCCACGCCGTGCGTTTCTTGTTAATTCCTCTGGGATCAGCGGCACCGATGCCACCTCGCCGGCCGGCGAGCTTAGCGCCATCAGCTGTTCCCTGCTGTAAACAATAGCCCCATGTGTAGGCTCCAGCTGATGTCCCCGTGCGAAACATTCCGCGAGCAGTAAACAGGTCAAAAATACGGTAAAAATTCCTCTGAACCACATGGTTACTGACGGATACACTATTTACACAATATATACACACTTTAAGTGTTAGAAAAAGAGCGATCTTAATAATATAAATACAATGAGCACGAAACGAGCGAGCTAACTGCAACAAGCGACCTTCCTGGTCGACGCCTGCGCACACATCCATCGCTGTCTCTCTTTTTCCACTTCACCATTGGTTCAGGTTTCTTCACGGCTGCTGCTGCCTGGTTTCCCTAGTCTGGGCACCTTCCACCCCGCTTTTTGTCATGGGGGCGTAAACCCCGGACCCAGAATTAACACCGGATGGCAATGCGCCTAACAACGTCTTTGTTGCCGTTAGCTTGACGCGGTGATGTTACCTAAACTAGAGTCTGATCAAACAAAGCTAGCGTTACATAAAACAAAACGTTTATGCAATATGGCATCTCCGCCACCACCGCCTGACACACCGGTCAAAACGGTGAAAGAGGATTCTGATACTTGGGTCAAATTGTCAAGTTAACGTGTAAGTTGACGAGCTAGAAACGCTGCCATCCGGTCTAGGGCGGGCTCTAGGCCGGAGCCAGTAGGGTGACAAAATCAATTGTGGGCGGGAGCCAGGCTCTTTCTCGCCGAGAAGAGCCTGGTGACGCGAGGTTATGGTTTCCCAGACGCTCACCAATCACACCCTCAAGACTTTGGAGCACATGATTGAGTTGAAACTGATCAATCACCTTATCCAGGCTCATACGTGGATCTTCAGAATCACTCATGGTGATGAGTAGACACACAGACAGATAGAAAGACTCACAAAGAGATAGACAGACAAGACAAACACAGAGGCAATCACACAGATAGACAGAGGATGGGGGGTGGAGAGGGAGAGATAACAGGGATGGACAAAGAAAGAGTTATGTGGCTCTTATAAGTGCCTTTGGGTTGTTGTTGTTTTAAATCAAAGTGTGGCTGAAAGAGAAGAGAGAGAGAAATAGGACATGTTGAGAGAAAAGAATAAACTGTTCAGAATTGAACAGCCTACATTTTACACCAGTATTTTCTTGTCGGTGCTAGCTATCTGGAGTCGTCATCAACAGCAAGTCAGCCATCTTTGGAGGATAGCATCCCTAGCATTGGTAGTCAACATCTATTGATGGTCAGTTGTCATCTGAACCAGTTGAAAAACAGTGTAACTAGGTTTGATGGTAATAAAGGCAACAATACGATGCCAGATTTGTGAATGTGTTTGGCATGATATTCACTCTGTAGTCTGTACAAGAGTAGGGAGCATTATCAGGGCTTTAGTACCGGAGGGATGACATGGTATTTTTGTATCGCGCTGGGTTCTCTTATCTGGAAGTCAATAGGCTTTTTGTATGGGGATTCTGGTTAGATGCCTGAAATAAGGTCTACAAGTTTATGAGACTGTGATCTTTGTGTTCAGCAAGATAATCTTCTGAACACAAAGTTCTCAGTTTCAGAAATGTTTGTTCACCACAGACCAGGTATCTAACCAGAATCCCCATACAAAAACCCATTGACTTCCACATGAGGGAACCAGGCGATGCTAGCTTCCGGGTTTTAGGACTCATGACATGCCCCATTGTACTGGGAACTAGGAATCTCACGTCTCACAGATGCCATCTGTCTCTTTTCTGACAGTGATAGTATTATAACAAGCTCTAGGCCTACTGTGTTTCTTATCTTTATTGTTTATTTGAGCAGGGACAGTACACAATAAATATAGTGCACCAGAAATAGCTAAAAGCTAATTTGCATCTGTAGTCCCTGGGAACTTGCGATAGTATTCACACCATGATTCATGTAACATAGTTAATATTTGGAATATGTGCTTCTTGTGCCGAATTAAATAGAGGCTTAAAGGTATTCATAAATGCAAGGTCTACTGTGTTTTCATCAAATGTTTCAACTTGCATTGTATCATTTCATACTGCAAAAAAAGTTAGTTAGCTTAGCTGTCGTTAGCAGCAGCAAGCTAGCATACGGTGCAGATGCAGCTACGTTAGTTATTTTAATAATGTTTGATCATCACAGTGCAACAAAATTTATATCCTGCACTTCTGAAGGTGTTAACAATGTATTCGACTGACTGACGATGGTTTGTGTGGTGTAGAAGATTGATTATCTCTTAAAGAAAGTAGCTATGTAGCTACTGTACGACTTGACAATTGTTGTTGTACTCTGACAGGAAGCCGAATTCTTCTTCTACGCATGAAATGCCAATACTACTTCCTGACATCTTTGACTACAAATTTCAACATACTGTAGCGATCCAGAGTTACATGTAATGTGGTGAGCAATAGAAGTGTCTCGATTGCAGCTAGGAACTGATGTGTGAGAGTGTTACTGGGGGGGAACACTATGCTTGGGGAAGACTTCCGGTCGGACAGAGCATGCGTGAGTCAGTCTCCAGATACCGCCAAAAGAGAAGCAGCTAGCTAGCTATGTGCGTGACAACCGCCAAGAGTTGTAAGATAACTAACTGTGAATAAAGAACCCTGTACCAACAAGAAGCCTCATGATTCCATAAATACCAGGAACGCTACATTGGCGTCAGAAGTTAAGCGGTGAATATTGCCTCCGTATCGGCAAGATGGTGAAGAAGTTCCTGAGGAAAGAGCGGAGAAGAATCAAGCGAGAGGCGGGAAGAGAAAGAGCCGGGGCAGACAGCCAGGCGTCCGAAGAGGAGCAGGACCGGGCAGACATAGCCGCTCCTGCAGAGATCCAAGCGGAGCAGACAGTAGGAAGCCGGGTGCTGGTGGGGGTGAAGCCCGAGCTAGACAGCACTGCCGCCGTAGCCGCGGAAGCTATCCCACGGCCCAGCGAAGCTAGCCCGCGGGTCAGTGGTAAATGGTAAATGGTAAATGGTCTGCATTTATATAGCGCTTTTATCCAAAGCGCTTTACAATCAGTAGGTAGTCTACATTCACCCATTCATACACCGATGGCGGCAGGCTGCCACGCAGGGTGCCTACACACCATCGGGAGCAAGGAGGGTTAAGTGTCTTGCCCAAGGACACAACGACAGCAGCTGGGAGGGAGCGGGGATCGAACCGCCAACCCTTGCGTCATTGGCCGACCCGCTCTACCTCCTGAGCTAAAGCCGCCCCGCCGTCAGTGAAGCGGGACAGGCAGTGGAAAGCCAGGGGCTGGTGAGAGTGAAGACCGAGCCAGACGACATTGTCGCCGTAGCCATGGAGGCTATTCCGCTGCCCAGCAAGGCTAGCCTGCGGGCCAGTGACGGGGAAGTGGCGCGGATCGAGACGGCGCGGGACGGCGCCCGCCGAGGCAAGAAGGAAGTGACTCCGCCGAAATACAACGGTAAAGGCGAGTGGGAGCCAGATTGCACAATGTTTAACGTGGCAGTGGACATGAATGGCTGGTCGACGGAGGAGAGAGCCAGCCATCTGGTGATGTCCCTCGAAGGCGAAGCTATAACGTGCGTGGCGGCGATGGCCGATACAAAAGACTTATATGTGGTGATGGCGGCCCTGCGGAGGCGTTTCGGCCAATGCAAAGAGGAAGGCATCGTGGTTGCGGAACTGTGTAACAGGCGTAGACGACCGGGGGAGTCGCTGCGGGCACTGGCAACAGACATTGAGATCCTCAGCCGGCGCGTATACAGCCGGCTGCCGCCAGAGTCGCTGGATGAGTTGACCAGAAATTACTTTATCCAGGCAATCGTGCCGCGAAGTCTAAGCGATCAAGTAATGCTGAAACGGCCAAAGACACTGGAGGTGGCGCTGGAGTTGGCGCTTGAAAGAGAGACAGTGGAGGGTTGGGCCGTGAGCAGCGGCACGAAGGGAGCCGCCCCCGTGGTGAGAGTGGTGGCGGAGAGCCCGTTACAAGAAGAGCCAGCGTGGAAGATGGCGTTGGCGGAGCAAGGCAACATGGTGAGAGAACTGTCCGAGTCGGTGCAGCAGCTAAAAGAACAACTGCTCCGAAGCGCGACCCTGCAGCCCACCCCCGCTCGGCAGCCCACCCCGCGGAACAATAACTGGACCAGAGGGGCGGGGAGCATGATCTGTTGGGGCTGTGGGCGCCCCGGACATCGGGAAGCAGAGTGCCGCCGGAGAACGTGGAACCAGGAAAACGGCACGGGGCCCGTCTAGATGGGGCGAGACGGGTCTCCGATGTCATATTCCCCGCAGCCACGCCGTCGCGGGAGGGAGCCCACCGACATCAACGGGGAGGTGGGGCTCCGCCTCCCCCCGAAGTAGACGACATCGCCGGAGCTGTCAGCATGCAGAACGGGCCGCGCACGATGAACGGCTGCCATGTTCCAGTCTACCTGCAGGGGAGGTACTGTGTCGCCCTGGTGGACACGGGGTGTACGGCAACTCTGGTGAACGCCAACATGATGCCCGAGGGAACGCTTCTGGAGCAGCCAGCGACACAGCTGCTGAGGACAGTATCCGGTGAGTTGATGCCGATGAGGGGAAGGGGGTCCGTGATGATAACTGTGGGGGGACAGACAGTGAGTACATAGCATGTATTATATCTATATATGTATATATCAAAATGCTGCTCGTGCAATATACTGCTGCTATTTCTCATAACGTTTACCTTATTATTACTTTTCCTACGTATCTAAATTATATACATATATATTATTTCTTATATATATAGTACATAGTATGTATTATACCTATATATGTATATATTTAAAATCTGCTGCTCCTGTAGTGAATGCTGCCACACTCCTCGCACTTTAATGCCGCCAGCTGCCTGTGAGCGAAACAAAATGGACTTTGAGTGGCTCCGTGTTGAGCGAAACATGCACTTCAAACTGTTTTCTCTGCTCTTACACCAGGTATTATGTTGTTTTTATGATGTCTCTAATTTATGTTTTTATATTGTTTTTCTTTCTTAGTACTCAGTTGTTTTTATGGTATTTTATGATTTATGATATCTAGTTAATCTAGTTGATTTATCCACCAGGACCTTGAGTTCATATTTCGTTCCCTCTCATGTTTCATGTTTTGGAATGACAATAAATATCCTTGAACCTTGAACTTGAACCTTGAACTTTCCAGTATGGGTAGTAGAGATGGCGGGGCCCTGTATCTTGGGGGAGGACTACTTGACGCTAAACCAATGCACAGTAGACCTAGGGAAGAGCACACTCACGTTCGCAGGGGGGCCAGTAGTCCAGATGGGTCACCCTCCCACCGCTCCAGGGGAGCAACCAAACGTAAATAGCATCACAGTACACCGCGTCACTGTTGAGCACGAGCCCCACCCAGCAAACCAAGCCCCTCACCCAAACCAAGCCCCTCCCCCAACCCAGACCCCTGCCCCGCACCAAACCCCTCCCCAAAACCATGCCCCTGGCCCACCTCCGAACACTTTCCCTCAGCCACCGCTACAGGCGGAGGGGGAGACCGAGAGGTTAGAGATGCTGAGAAGATTGCATCAACGCCAGAGTGAGGGTTTAGAACCCCAACAGAGCGAAGAACTGTGGCGAGTAATAGAGGAATATAAAGACATTTTCGCGATGTCCGATGATGAGCTAGGCTGTACCCACCTGGTGCAACATCAAATAGACACTGAAGGGGCGCGGCCCATCAGGTCGCATCCCCGTCGAGTCCCAGCAGCGCGGAGGGAGATAGCGAACGAAGCTATAGAGAACATGCTGCGTGCGGGGATAATTGAGCCGTCCGAGAGCCCGTGGGCGTCGGGGGTAGTGTTGGTAAAGAAGAAAAATAGCTCGAAGATGCGATTCTGCGTAGACTACAGGGGGCTGAACAGAGTGACTAAGAAAGACGCATACCCGCTGCCCATCATCGAGGAGCTGTTAGATGCGGTGGGGAAGTCATCCTGGTTCCCATCCCTAGACCTCCGCAGCGGGTACTGGCAGGTGCCCCTCTGCGACGATGCCAAGCCAAAGACCGCCTTCCGCACCGAGAGGGGGCTGTGGCAGTTTCGAGTACTCAGTTTCGGTCTGTGCAACGCACCAGCAACGTTCGAGAGATTAATGGAGAAGCTGCTGGGAGACATTCCCCAAACCGAATGCGTTGTGTACTTAGATGACATCTTGACACACGGGGGCTCATTTCAGGCAGCAGTGGGGGCGTTACGGAAGGTCCTGCAGAAGATAGCAGAGGCGGGTCTGAAGTTACACCCAGATAAGTGCCACTTCCTGAAGAGGAGGGTAGAGTTCTTAGGGCATGGCATCGGCGCGGGGGGCATCCGCACCCTGGAAGAGAAGACACGGGCGCTCATAGAGTGGCCCACCCCCAGAGACAAGGGAGAACTCGAGAGCTTCGTAGGGTTAGCCTCATACTATAGGAAATTCGTAAAAGGGTTTTCTAAAATCGCAGAGCCACTGTTCCGGCTAAAGGAAAAGAACACAGACTTCCACTGGACGACAGAATGCCACCTAGCCTTCGAATCCCTCAAGAAAGCGCTGACCGAGTCTCCGGTGCTTAGAGCACCAGACCCCACACTGCCGTTTCTACTGGACACACTACTGGGGAACACTATGCTTGGGGAAGACTTCCGGTCGGACAGAGCATGCGTGAGTCAGTCTCCAGATACCGCCAAAAGAGAAGCAGCTAGCTAGCTATGTGTGTGACAACCGCCAGGAGTTGTCACACCGGCCTAGGGGAACCGGTCCGCAACACAAAAGTGCCCCCACTCTTCCCACTCCCAAGAATGGACAGCCAGAACCAGGATAAAAAGTTCACAAAGAAAGTTTATTTTGACTCAGAGCAGAGAAAATGCCAACACAACAAACAAAATGAACTAAACCCCAACCCTAAACTTACCTACCAAAATAAAAGGATGGGTTAAACAAAATACATTTCTCTTACCTAATCTCCTACAAAAGAAACGATGAAAAGAGGCTTCTCCCTCCTACATACTGCTACTTTGCTTAGATAAATAGTTTACAGTGCAGTTTACCATTTACAGAAGTTAAGTTACTTTAACACAAAAGCAGCCATGTCTATATGAGCCAAAGCACAGGTTCAGCATCGTGGCTGCCATTGTTGGGAATGTGGAGAGCAAGGGGCAGAAGGATGGCATCAGCTGGCTTAAATGATCTCCACCAGCCAATCAGTCATCAGCAGCCCCATCACCTGACCAGGCCAATCAGGGTGGACACACCACCTGCAACTCATTTCTCAATCACACACACTGAAGCACACTGCAATACACACACACACTGAAGCACACTGTAATACACACACACACTGAAGCACACTGTAATACACCGACACTGAGGAGGAAAGGATTGGTGTTAACACATGACAAACAAACATATGACCCCGGGTCATAACACCTTCCCCCCCAAAATAAATCAAACACTTTCCCCCTAAAATAAATTTTTTTCATTTTCCCAAACTACCTAAGGCCTGAACACACCATGAAACACCCCAAGAATATGTACCTATACAGCACACAACCCCACAAAAGTCATCTCAGGTTAGCTCACACTAAATCTCACAGAACAGGTTCTCTAAACCTCACAGGAAAAAGACATGCCAGGGCAACTGCAACGAACAACCCAAAACCCTTCTGTCCCGTGCGTCCCCACCCTCCGACTGCGCCCCCCTGCTAGAGAACAGCAACTACCTGTAAACAGGCGCCACGTACTGCCTCAGTTAAAAGCTTGTGAAGCAT
Source organism: Poromitra crassiceps (assembly GCF_964638095.1). NCBI lineage: Eukaryota > Metazoa > Chordata > Actinopteri > Beryciformes > Melamphaidae > Poromitra > Poromitra crassiceps. The sequence goes on from NC_139645.1 coordinate 36,781,710, forward strand.
ATACAGTCGTTTGACAGAAACTAACTAAGGGCGCTTCCAGATAAAGGTGATGTTCAACCGTCCCCCCCCAGCACTAACACCACGGGTGTTATCACAATGCACAGAGTCTGTGCGTTGGCGTCCCGACACACAGAGCCTGTGCACCCACACACTGTGCGTTCACTACACAGTACACTTTTGGCCGTGCCTTCACTACACAGCACACACTACACGCCGTGCGTTCACTACACAGCACACACTAAAAGTACCAAAATGGGCACAACACAGGGCAAGTCAAAATGAACCCAAAACCTTCTGTCCCCTGTGTCACCGTCAATCAAATATGCTCCCCTCTGCTGGAGAACAGGGCAACTAGCGGTGATCAGGCGCCAAGTCCTGCCTCAGTTTAAAGCTCCTGAAGCATTCACGGTCGATGGACAACAAACTAAGGGCGCTTTGGGATTTCAGGTGGAACTTTAACCCTCCCACAGCACGAACAAACCCACTGAGATAACAAACAAACCCCCCCAAATTTAAACAAGCTACAAAAGCTTGTAGCAACCAAAAACGACGACGCGCACATTTGTTCCTCGCAACCCATGTCTTGGTGGCAGTCCCCACAAAGGACTGGGTTTATCATACTTGGAGTCATCAGATTTGCCTGTTAACCTCAAAGCTTATGCGGGAAGAGGGCGGGAGTGGAGCCCCAGAGGACTGAGGTGCGTTACCAGACTGGTGTCTTAGGCGCATAACCTCAAGTTCCAGTTCCTTCCTTGATATGAGAGCCACTCGCAGGTCCTCCCCCAACATACCCACCACTCAGGCAGATCTGTGGCAGAGTCAAACGCCGCTGATGGCCCCACCTCGTCACGCCCCTCCTCGGTCGTCCCCTCTATGATCGGCTCCACCTCCAACAAACCTCTCTCCCCCAGCTTTGCCACCATGAGCTTCCTGAGCTCCATGCAAAGGCACCTGTAAAACACTCCATTAGCCACCAGCACAAAGACTGCCCACCAGACAAAAATATATATACTCACCGACGACGTGCTGACGAACGAGAAAAGCGGACGAGCCCCCAATTATGTTACGAACCGGCCTAGGGGAACCGGTCCGCAACACAAAAGTGCCCCCACTCTTCCCACTCCCAAGAATGGACAGCCAGAACCAGGATCAAGTTGTGAATAAAGAACCCTGTACCAACAAGAAGCCTCATGATTCCATAAATACCAGGAACGCTACAATACGCTTGCCAAAATACGTCTCTTGAACATTAAACCATTTATGCCAAAGTTACATTATGTTACACGTGGTTGGTTGGTTGATTGATCTAACAAAAACACGATCGTAGCACAATTTTTTTTTATCAATGTCGCCAGCCTAAAAAAAAACTACGTTGACCATCATGCATGCATCACCTCTTCCGTCTGCTGGAAAGGAAGAAGGAAGAGAGTAGGACGAATATTATTTTAATATGCTGTCAGCATCATTGTAGCCAAGATCAAACGCAATGCATGTTTAAAGCATACTTTTATGCTTTTGGTGTTGAGGAATGTTAAATATATCACATGTTAGGTTAAACATTCTATGGCTACCGAGCATGTAGCGTTTTGGGTTACCATAGTAACGGCCGCGGAGGATCATGGGATAGCTATGTCCGCTATCCTTTAAAATAGCTGATAAAACACAAAATTGTGCTTAATCGAAGGCGAAATAATTAAAACAGATGGTCAGAACATTAACCTATCGTATTGTGAGTCAGTTATGACAAACACTTCGTGTTTTGCGTTAAATAAATAACATTAAAATAATGTAGAATACCATGGATGACGTTGCTTTGGCTCCGCCCCCGGTCTCTGACCGCAATATCGCGTATAATGCCCTGCAATCGTTGCTATGTGACGAGAGGGGGCCCCTTTCTCTTCTGAAAGTGACGACAAGGGCTGTGGGCATAACGTCGGACGCTTGACGAGTTGGGAGTGAGAATGTGTTGCAGAGAGAGGTATGTTCTGTGAGGGGAGCGCAGTCTGCAGAGAGAGGTATGTTCTGTGAGGGGAGCGTGCTCTGCAGAGAGAGGTATGTTCTGTGAGGGGAGTGCGCTCTGCAGAGAGAGGTATGTTCTGTGAGGGGAGCGCAGTCTGCAGAAGAGGTATGTTCTGTGAGGGGAGCGCAGTCTGCAGAGAGAGGTATGTTCTGTGAGGGGAGCGCAGTCTGCAGAGAGGTATGTTCTGTGAGGGGAGCGTGCTCTGCAGAGAGAGGTATGTTCTGTGAGGGGAGCGCAGTCTGCAGAGAGAGGTATGTTCTGTGAGGGGAGCGTGCTCTGCAGAGAGAGGTATGTTCTGTGAGGGGAGCGCGCTCTGCAGACAGAGGTATGTTCTGTGAGGGGAGCGCGCTCTGCAGAGAGAGGTATGTTCTGTGAGGGGAGCGTGCTCTGCAGAGAGAGGTATGTTCTGTGAGGGGAGCGTGCTCTGCAGAGAGAGGTATGTTCTGTGAGGGGAGCGTGCTCTGCAGACAGAGGTATGTTCTGTGAGGGGAGCGCATTCTGCAGAGAGGTATGTTCTGTGAGGGGAGCATGCTCTGCAGAGAGAGGTATGTTCTGTGAGGAGAGCGTGCTCTGCAGAGAGAGGTATGTTCTGTGAGGGGAGCGTGCTCTGCAGAGAGAGGTATGTTCTGTGAGGAGAGCGTGCTCTGCAGAGAGAGGTATGTTCTGTGAGGAGAGCGTGCTCTGCAGAGAGAGGTATGTTCTGTGAGGGGAGCACGCTCTACAGAGAGAGGTATGTTCTGTGAGGAGAGCGTGCTCTGCAGAGAGAGGTATGTTCTGTGAGGGGAGCGTGCTCTGCAGAGAGAGGTATGTTCTGTGAGGGGAGCGCGCTCTGCAGAGTCTCTTGCAGAAAGAATCCTCAAAGGAACCAGGCGGACTGCAGACATGAGAAGAGGTGCAGACATGGAGTTTGAGGTGGTTTGAGTCCTGCAGCCTGAAGAATGTTAACGACACACCCTGTGGCCTCATCATCCACCCTGATGCACCATGGCTTGGTGCCTCACCACCAGTGTTGGGGGTAACTCATTACAAAAGTAACATATTACATGTAATATTACTTTTAGGATTAACTCAGTAATATAACTTATTACTTATAAGATTTCAGTAATATTATACCAGTTACTTTGTCAAGTAACTGAAGTTACAAATTGAGTTACTTTTTATTTATTTATCAAAGCACATATTTAAATCATTTCCTAATCAAACTGTGTGTTTTTATGCAAATAACCAATATAGATGACAATAACAAAGGAAAAGGATAACATTTAGAATTTTGGATGGTTTACAAACTTTACACTGACTTCAAGACGGTTTAAATTATTTTTCGGGATGGTTCCGGGGCGCCGATGTCATTCTGCTACTGCAATTATTTTGGTGAAAGTAATGCAAAAGTAGTGTCATCTATATTGGTTATTTGCATAAAAACACACAGTTTGATTAGGAAATGATTTAAATATGTGCTTTGATAAAAAAAAAAAGTAACTCAATTTGTAACTTGAGGGGGGCACGGTGGCTCAGTGGTAGAGATGTCGCCTCGCAGTCAGAAGGTCCTGAGTTCGATTCTCGTCTGGGACACTGGGCGCTGTGGTTGTGTTCCCCCCATATCTTCAGTGCCTACTGCCCAGGTGGGGTATCTCGTTGTAAGGGCCTTCTGTCTGTGTGGAGTTTGCATGTTCTCCCCGTGCTCCCCCAGGGGGGTTCCTCCGTATATAACCCCCCCCCATTAAAAACATGCAGAAGATCAGATCGTCATCGTCATCTGACCAGTGACGACAACATCCGAAGTCGGTCCCCGGGCGCTGTACGAGAAAGCGACCACTGCTCCTGGCCTGCCCCCCGGAGGAAAGGACAAAGCCAGGATGGGTTAAATGCAGAGGACAAATTTCACCGGCCACCGTCAGCATGTGTGTGTTTGTGGCCCTCCGTGCATGTGTTGATGTGTGTAATCGTGTGACAATAAAAAGACGGGCTTGTCCGTCTGAAATCGTGTTTAAAAAAATCGTGTTTAATAAGTAATGAGTTACTCTACACAGACAGCAATATTGTAAAGTAACTTATTACTTTCAAATGAAAGTAACTAGTAATATGTAGTATATTACATTTTGAAAGTAACTTGCCCAACACTGCTCACCACATGGCTTCATGTTTGATCCAGTCGCACAGCCACCATTTGGACTGGTTGAGATAAAGTGCCCTCATGTGAAGAGCTATGTGGACTGTAAATAGCTCCAAATGCAGTATGGCACTTCGGCTCTCCGCGAAAGCCACTCCGTCAACTGCTGATCACTGGCCCACAATGGTGCCACTTTGTGATTTGTGCCCAGGAAGACATGCTAGTGCAGCGTATCCATGTTGACCCAGAAATAACAGCAGTAATCAGAGAGAAGGTTGACCAGTTTCACTTTCATGTGTACATGCAAAAGTACCTGTCTGTCTCCAAAACATCTTAGACTGCTGGAGAAATGAAACCATAGCCTGTTACGAGAGCATTATGGCAAATTTCAATGTTTCAGGCATCTTTTCTCTTGTTCAGCACAACTCTTTGATTTCTAAAGAAGTGATATGTTTGTTCATTAAAAGGTCACACAGTAATTGTTATATGCTGTATATTTAAATAATATTTAGCAATGAGCAGAGAAGAAAATTCCCCAAAGAAATTAAATTCCACAGTTTTATTTGTCAATGACAAAAATATATAAACCATTTAATATACAATTCATGTCTCATGGTGACTGTGTATAAAATGTGTTTTCTGATGTAATATATTTGACTGTATGCATGGGTTGATTTCATACATTTTACTAAATATACAAGCAATAGTTAATGCAAACAGTTTGCACTTTGACAAATGAAATAGCTCAAAGTACAGATGACATACATACAGATGTATAGAATATGTATCAAGTCTGCAACATCAGAGAATTCAGTTCTTGTTTAAATTGAAAAAGAAACAATCAAGTAGCGATGCACAATATTGATTTCAGTGTGCAAGTATGCAGAGAGGCTGGCTCAGTAGGTGAACACAGTTTTATTTGGCCCGAGCCTTGACCAGTGGCTTGTTCTGATAGTTTGATAGGAGGCAGGTTACTGCAAAAAGCTGGTTGATACTGCCAGTGATGGTCAGAGGGAGAACTGTGTCAAACAGTTTGTTCTCTTGAATGCGCCTAATTGTCGTCTCCACATGTATCCTTAAGCGTGCAATGTCCTGAGTGAGCAGCACTTCATCATGAGACAGCTGTGACGTTTTACTTAGAAAAGGTGCTCTGTAAACTTTGCAGGGCACCAGGTCGTCAATTTTGAATCCCTTGTCTACTATTACAGCCATATCTTTATCCAAAAGAGGGATAATGCCAGATTCCCTGAATAATTCCTTGTCACTGACAGAGCTGGAATACAACGAGGAAATAAACGTAACAGCACGCCTATCAGTCCTTTCAGGCTACGGTGGGATTATCACTGTGAAAACATCTCACTCTGTAAGAGTGAAGATGAAGGCATCTGACATCTCATCTCTGCACAGTCAACAAGGACTTGGGTGTCAGAGGACTTGCCGAACACACTCGGCATCTTGGCTCTAATTGTCTCAGGAGAAAAAAAAAAGAAAAAAAACTTAAAAACTCTCGTAACGGGACAAGCTCGTCTTTTATTGTCACACGAACACCACAATACATGCATGCGGCCACAACACACTCATGCTGACGGTGGCCGGTGAAAAGTGTCCTCTGCATTTAACCCATCCAGGCATGTCCTTTCCTCCGAGGGGCAGGCCTGGAGCAGTGGTCGCTTTCTCGTACAGCACCCGGGGACCAACTTCGGATGTTGTCGTCACTGGTCGGATGACGATGACGATCTGATCTTCTTGGTGGTGGTGGTGGTGGGGGGGGGGGGGGGGGGGGGGTTATATACGGAGGAGCCCCCTGGGGGGTACGGGGAGAACATGCAAACTCCACACAGAGAGAAAGGCCCTTACAACGAGATACCCCACCTGGGCAGTGGGCACTGAGGATATGGGGGGGAGCACAGCCACAGCACCCACAGCGTCCCAGGCGAGAATCAAACTCAGAACCTTCTGACTGTGAGGCGACAGCTCTACCACTGAGCCACCGTGCCCCCCAGACATCCATATCCCAACAGTGCCCAATAAGGTGTATTTTTTTTTACCCAAGTCCTGATGATCCTGCAGACTGTGGACTGATGAATGTTGAAGCGATCAGCCAGCTCTTTCTCCTTCAGACCCAGTGACAGATACAACAAAAACAGGAACAGCTCATCCACCAATGGGAGGCACCGGCTCTGGTGGTGGGAGATGGGGGGGGGGGGGGACCTTTAGTGTTAATGATTGCCTGGTCATCATAAATGTATGTACAGTATGTACAAATGCATGTATGTGCTTTTAACTCATTGAGTGCCAGCCACTTTTGGAGAACGGAAGCTCCCAGTGCCAGAGTTTCAGAGCGTTTTCAGTGATTTCTCGAGGCCCACAGAATATTGTGTGATATTACTATGTAAACACTGAACACGCACAAAGAACGAGGAGACTCTCTTCTATCATCTGCAAAAAAAAGTTTATTGATCCCATTTTCTGTTCTTTAGTTATGAGCCGGAGAAGATAGGCTGTTTTGAGCAAAAAGACAGTTTTCAAATTATAAGCTGAGATATTCAGCCTTTTGTGAAATGCACATGAAATGCAGCATTTCAAGCACATTCACTGACGCTAGCTAATATTTTCTGATGTAGTGACGTGGTGTAGTTCTGTGGAGCCTGCGTGCCCCACCCCCCTCTCCCCGCCTCAGCTGCAAACTCCTCCCCACACGCACCCAGTCTATTTTCGGAGCCTCCGTTTTTGCGCCGGGCGGCTCCCGGCCGTCTCCCAGCGCGACAAGGAAATGCCAAACGGGACTGCAGGGATAGGTTTGGCCCTTCGGCGTCGGGTGCTGCCTTTCTGGCGGGTAATCGTGTGGAGAAACTATATGCAGACAGACAGAGGCAGAGGAGCTCAGTTGTGTGCGCGGATTGACTGATGTTCGCAGCCCGACGTCAGCTGCAGACAGAGCAATCTATATGGCTCTGGCTGCAGCATGCATCGGCTTCTCTTTGATCACGGCTTTTTGCTGCAGTCCATCTCCCCTGAAGCCGTCCTCTGAAGCGTTGTTTTGCCCCACCCACCTCCCCAGTCCGCCACCAACGAGTCTCGACTCCTGTAGGATCCCCCATGGGGGGGGGGATCCCCTATCCTAGCCTATGCAGATGCCCTCCTCTTGCCTCAAGAGCAGCACCACTGGCCAATGGAGTCATGCGTTAAAGTATTTGCCATGCATGCCGATTGCTAAATAAAGTTTGTTAAATCCTACCAACTGGCCTCTCATGATTGAAATGAATTTCAGGTAGCAAGTTTTCCATGATGATGAATAAAAGCAAGTTGGAATTAAATTGGGTAATGCACAAGGGTGCTGAAGACAGAACAGAAACTTTTTTATACATTTTATTAGTTTAAAATGATATACAGTACAAAATGTATACAGTAATACCCTTAGTTTCTCAGTTCCCCTGCATAAAATATTTTAATTTTAATCTGTTCAGCTCATGTCAAATAACAGTATCTATAAGATACACTAGATTGTAATTTGCTCATACAAGTTGATGACAAAGATATAGCAATAGTACCTCTGTAACATTAAAAACTATCAGGAATTTTTGGTGGACACATTTTGAGAGTTCAATACAATAAAATTACATACATTGCTCTGTAAAAGTTGCATTGCAATCTGCCCATATTTTACAAGATTTCAAATTCATGTATATCTTTTCATTAAGTATGAAACAAAAGAAAAAATGTGATATAAGTCTTTATACACATTTATAAAAATGTTCTGGTGAGAAGAGGCAAAGAGTCTTTCAATGTGAATCTCAGCAGCTTTCCTCAGAAGCTGCTGTAACCGAGACGTACAATGCACTTGGAATTGTTTTTTTCTTTAACAAGGCAACTTCTCAAACTTCACAATAAATACTAGACCCTCCGCAGTGATATTGTACCGGTTGATAGCCATTTCATATATAATAATATACTCATAACATATAAAGTTGTAAAAAAATATCTTTAAAACTCCCCCCCTTTTACTTAAAAAAAAAAGGTCACGCTAGTTGATTTGTGTTTGACACAGCTTTTGGCGGGACCAACAAAAACTTAACAGTCTGCATGCATTGGTTTCCATGGGAACACAGGCGTGATTCTTCCAGTTTCTTCCGGTTGTGGCGTTTGCACATCTTCCTTGTCCGTGGCTTTGACTAAATAGATCATAACAGTGCACCACTCTACCTCACCCTCACCCCCTCTCTCTTTAAACCAATCACAGCATCAGCCTCATTGATTGGCGGGATTCCCTGACCCCACCCCCTGGGTCGTGGGGGTCTTCTTGTGGGAACGTCACCTTATCTGGCGTGTACTCATTCCGCTTCAGATCTGGAAAACAAGTGAAACAGAAGGAGACAGTGTCAGGCGCAAACCTAGATGGTGTAACACAACAGAATCTTCATTATGTTCTATTACTCATGTTTGTACTTTTGTTTTTTGTTTTCTCTCATTTGTTTTGAGGTGAGATGTTTGATTATGTGCCTTTGGTTTTTATACGTCACCTGCACAAATTAGTCAATCAGTTTAGGAATAAGCTCGCTAAACAGCAACTGTAGAAGAACCCTCACCAGGAAGTTTGAGTTTCCGACAGCAGGAGTTGCAGTGGTGCTTGGCGCGGAAGTTTCTAATGGCGTCGTCCCCCAGGTTGGCAGGTCCAAATATCATATCATATGATCTGTAGGATCAACCACATATTTATTCAGTAGCACATTACTAGCAACCAAGGCCCAGTAAAGCTGAATCTGGTCGAATATCAAGATAAAACAAGCAGAAAAAGAGACGCTAGCTTGTGTGAGAACTTCAGAGGGCACTTACCCCTTCTCACCACTCTTTATAACAGATGGATCTGTCAGGATTTCCCCAACACCTGCAAACAGACATCCAGACATTTCAAATTATGTACATAATCAAGACATTAACCCCTGCAACAGCCCAAATTTACCTCTGCCATATGTACAAGTCTTGGACTGTGGTGTAGTGCTAGATGAGGAGGTGGTCAATTGATCTAATATAATCGATTATAACCAGGGAAAGGAAACTGGAAACAACCTATTATGAGTCCAATATATTAGTTTTAGAATACCTGAAATTTAATATCAGAAATCTTGGACCACTGCTGAGATTACCCCACAAAGGAACTTTACCAATGACTAAATAATAAAAAACAAAAGGCCACTCTCAAGATATTTGTTGACCATTTAAATACATTCAAAGTCCTGCTGTGTGTCCTTGTGTCAACATGTAATGTGAAACCAAGTTGACAAGTTGTTGCTGGCACCAGTTTCACTAGGACACATTGCTGTTCCTATACATTTATTGTGTTTAAAGTTATTCTGTGCTGTGGCACATTCTCTGACAATAAGATAGCATCGGATCTCATGACCGTGGGTTTGTACCGGACCTTGCAGGTCGAGCACCAGTAGCTCTCCTCGGGTGTACTCGTAGGTCCAGTGGCTGAAGGCCAGCATGGTCTCCTCCAGCAGGTTGGTGGGGACGATCTCGTCTCCATTGTTGTTGTTGAACTTCCTGAACTCTCCGGTGATGCACTCCTCGATGGCGAACCACTGCCCGGCAGAGTGACAGTACAGCAGGAACACCTCCAGAAACCTGTGCAGGCAGAAGGGACGGGCTCAAAAAGGGCAATTTTTGAGGCAAACCTGAGGTTTTAGACAAAACTGTCCCGAGGTGTCTCTTCTGTTGTTTTGAGTTATGTAACCTCAACCTTAAAGAAAATACAATTCTATGTCTTAAAATTGCACAGCTCGAACTGATTGAAATGAGAACTGGTAGACGATAATTTTCTTGTACCCAGCACCTCCGCTTGCCATTTGGGTGCTGAAGTGCGACTATCTAACAAGAGTATTAGCAGTTAGCCGCTGAGAGGCAGTTAGCCGCTGAGAGGCAGTTAGCCGCTGAGAGGCAGGTAGCCGCTGAGAGGTTATAAACGCTATGATATGATAACACGCTAATCACACTGAGAGGTACCGTAGGGATCTGTCCGACATACTGAGTCCACAAACAGGAGGCATGAGTCCGTAGCTGCATTTTAGGGGTGTTTATTTTAACCCGCAGATAAAACACGACATGCTCTGCATATAGTAGCGCGATGTTAGATAAGCTTAACAAACATAACATTTAGCGTCAAACAAAACTGAATGGCAAGCAGGTGTAGGTGATCTTAATGACTGCCGTTTCCGACCCCCCATTGACACACACACATCTCCACACGGACATATAGAGGGTATGCACGTGACGTCACAAAGGCAGAAGTCACTGCATGGTCACGCCCGCAAAGTGACGTCCGTGCATATCCTCTATACACACACCCACAACTCCCCCCAGTAACCGAGTGACAGACATGCAAGCAAAACATACTCCTTGCTGCCACAGATGCCCTAAGTGTAATTGCTACATGGTGCCCCACTCCTCCTAAGAAAAACACACAAATGCAATCTTTTTTAAATGGAAGAAATATATTTTCATTATCAATGTTACAATAGAATACCAGAACTATGAAATAACAGTATATCACACTACTGTACAGATGAACTATTATTATGAAAAAAGTAAATGTTTAATATATTTTTTGAGCATGACTGTCCATAAAGTGTTCCTTCAGTTGTCTCAGGTCATTTGACAAGACAGTGTCGTAGGATAATAAGCTTGAAACTGGAGCTTGAATGAAGTGGAATGACACATACAGTATACTGTACAGTACGTACTGTACATGCTGGAAATGGCCAGTGGTTTACATTGTGCAAGCAATAATAGACTTAATAGGAGATAAATGACCGCTTTAAAGCAGCTACGAGCAACTTTTTCGATTGTTATTAAACAGTATAAATTTAATATCAATGCATCACATCTTACCTCTAATAGTCGACGAGACCAAAGCCGTGTGTATCTGAGATTGCTCCCTTAGGTGATTATTAAGTCTATAGTCTGTCTAAACTCGCGCCAACAGGGGGCTCTCTAGAGCGACCGGACCGGGTAACCCGGAAGTGAAACGCGGAAGTGAAACAAGGAAGTGAAACGCAGCTGCCTTCCAACGCCGTTTGCACTGCCTAGCAACATAACATAAACAATGTGAACGCCACGCATACTCGCGGGAACATCTCTCGTTATATTCTAACAGGTTTTTTGGAAGTTATTTTGTGGTTATGGCCGAAGTGGCTGCTGCAAACCGTTTCATTTCACTTCCTGATCTGCCCTGGCTACAGACACACTAACACTGGCCGATTCACTCGGGGTTCAAGCGAGACTACTCTGCGTTGCTCTCGTCGACTATTAGAGGTAAGATGTGATGCATTGATATTAAATTTATACTGTTTAATAACAATCGTTAGCTCGTAGCTGCTTTAAGGAGTTTTACAGCAAACTTTACTCATCTAATTGCAAAGCTGCTCAATCTGATCTGATTTTTTTTTTACCCTCTTGAAATACCCAAACTTAGTGACGCTGCCAGAGAGGATTTAGACACTGATTTTAATAATAATAATAATAATAGCTTGGATATATATAGCGCCTTTCAAGGAACCCAAGGCCGCTTCACAGAGCACAAAAAGATGACGGACACACATAGATGACAACAAAGAATAACAAAGAACAGAAAGATGGTGCCAGGACAACCACCTCTCTCTGAACGTCTCCAAGACAAAGGAGATCATTGTAGACTACAGAAGGGGGTAAGGCGCACACCCCCCAATCACCATCAACGGCACAGTGGTGGAAAGGGTGGACAGCTTCAAGTACCTGGGAGTCAATATCCACCAGGACCTGACATGGGCCAACCACACCGCCACTGTTGTCAAAAAGGCCCAACAGCGACTACACGGACTCAGACGCCTGAAGAAATTCGGGCTAAGGCCAAAAATCCTCAGGGACTTCTACAGAGGCACCATTGAAAGCCTGCTGACTGGCTGCTTCACCACCTGGTACGGGAACTGCACCACCATGGACCGCAGGGCGCTAAGAAGGGTGAGGTGCGCGGCCCAGCACGTAACAGGATGTGAGCTGCCAGAACTGCAAGATCTGTACAACCAGCGGTGCCTCAGGAGGTCCATGAAGATCATCAAAGACACAAACCACCCCCACAACAGTCTGTTCTCCCTGCTACCCTCAGGGAGGAGATACAGGGTCCCAAGAGCACGCACAAATCGCTTGAGGGACAGTTTCTTCTCGCAGGCCACGAGACTCCTTAACATATACAAATAGTGTAGTAGCCGTACTGTACCGCACTGCAGCTGCTACCATCACGTATGACTAATGTTCAATAGTATGTTTAATTAGGTATATGCTATTTGCACCTAACAGAGTGTTACTATGTTTAATTATGTTTAAAGTATGTTCATGCCATTTGCACATATGTGCAGTGAATACGCCACTGTCTGTGGCGTGTCTTGTATTGCTTGTTAAAAATCAATAAAATTTTATTTGCAGGGAGAGAAATGAAAGTACACTGAGCCGTGTTTTGACCACATTCCTTTACCCATGTGGTAAAACTTTGATTTGTATTCTAACTGTTCTTTTTTAGTCATTTCAACAAGTAAATGTGTTGTGTTGAGAGTGATTAAGCAGCACAGAGTAGGCTATCAGGGCTGAGAACTGATATTACTGATATTCAGTAAAAACAAGTTAGGTGATTCTATTCATGTGCTGATGTACAGTAGTTTGAGAGTGAAACCACACTCAGTACTGCACATAATGGTGTTTCATTGTAACGTTTCATAGGCCGTTATACATAAAGGAATTTGTGGCGGGCCGCCACAAAAGGATTTTGACTGCCACAAAAAGATGTTGACCAAAAAAAAAAAAAAAAAAAAAAAATCTTTTTTTTTACAGTGCACCTGAACGCAACATGCAAGATACCCGCTGAATAAGTGTCCAATAAATGTTCATGTCATTCTGGCCAATACTTCTGTTTTAGCATTTCAGTCTGGAATATGGAATATCTTTCAATAATCTATGATTTAGCTGCTAAATTGTCAAATATCGCCATCTGCTCGCTACCCAGGCACTTATGTATGTACTTAACCTAACTAACTTAACCTAACTAACTATCCGGTGTGCACAACATTGTCAGCCTAAACTCTGGCTGACACCCCAAAAACCTCCAATCCGCTACAGAAAAATGTATATTGTTTGTTTATTAACTGGCCCCTCGCCTTCTATCATTTCACGAAAGTGGCAAAGCAAGTTGAGTATCCCTGACCTATAGGGAGACATTTAGTTTGTCATTGTAAACCCACAGCACAGTAATGATGACATGTTCTTCATAGATCTAGCCTTTTAATTTTGCTCTTAAGCTTTCTCAAAGTACACCAAATTCATGCATTTTACTTTAAAATGTAAAAAAAAAAATCTTGCGGGGGCATGCCCCCGCACCCCCCTAGGGGGTCTGCGGTCCCCCACCACAAATACTCAAAATCATGTGGGAAACACTGCATGATGATCACTTGGCTGCCGTCCCCGAATAGGAAAGCATCGGTCCCAACGCGGAGCGCTAGGATATAACGAGACCTAGGCTAGGCAGAGCACGCTGGATAGTTTGCCAGGGAGACGCACACCTCTAGCCGCAAACTTTCAACAGCGGTAGCCAAATGGGTGGCTATAGCTTGCAGGCCGATTAACATTGTGGAGGACGAGGGTCTGCATATCGTTTGAGCATGCACACCTTTGAGGTTATTCTGAAGAATATTCTGGACAGTATTTGTCTTGTTCCTTTAATAATAAACATAATAAACAAAATATCGGTTTAAGGTAGATAAAAAAAATGGCGATTCATTTGCAATTAATTGTGATTAACTATGGACAATCATGCGATTAATCACGATTACATATTTTAATCGATTGACAGCCCTAATTGTACCACATGTGTCGTTACCTCGGTGAATAAGGGATTGTCTTCGGCCTGATTTGGTTGAAGGCAAATGTCAGCTTCTGAGCAGCTCGCTGCTGTTGAATTTCCTGAAACAGACAGACAGACAGACAGACAGACAGACAAACAGACAGGCAGACAGACAGACAGACACCGGTCAAATAGTCTGATAAAGGTTTCCATTGCAATTTCAATCTACTGATGAGGTCTTTTCATGTCAATGTCACTACCCTGATAAAGACATGTAACATACTGGGAGTGCAGGAAGGGGGTGCAGGCTTGATAAGAGAGCAACTGAAATACTGCCTAAAATAAAAGATTATTAAAGGGATAGTTCCGATTTTTTTGATGTGGGTTTGTATGAGGTACTTGCAGACAGTCAGTGTAAACTACATGAGCAAAAACGTAAAACAAAAAACACTGCAACCCATGTTGCTCAAAGCATAAGTGTGGAGGAGTACTTCTTGGAGCACCTGGCTACAGTGAAGATCTCAGCTCAAAACAGGGTGAAAAGACGTCATGTCTTTTCAAGGCAACGTGGCATCTGAGGGGTTGTGGAGACTTGATGACACCATGTGAGCAGTGAGGAAGCATTTTCAGGGTTTTTTCTGTTCTTTTTGTGTGCTTGTTGTGACCCTGTTCACACTCAGCAGACAGCTCTACTTGCCTGACATGGCTGGTCTGCATTTCTCCAAACTGGGACCGCGCCGGCTGCATTCTACTGCGTGTAGTACACTGTCGGCAAGTACCTCATACAACCCCACATCAAAACATCTAAATTATCTCTTGGAAAAAAAAGATCACAAATTGAGTTGCGATGGCATTTTTGTGGTTATTTTTTGCCACAGTTCTTACTCCTTTGCCATGCTTTTTCACAAACCATAAAGTGGCAAGTAGTGTTGGCAGTAATCTTCCGCTTGTGCAGTAGCCTGACCAACAACCTCTTTTCCTCCTTAGCAAGAAGCCCTGCAACACTTTGACTGCAAGTGCTGACAAGTGTTCTGGTGTTAATATAGTTCAATCAGGAATCAGATCCTGGGGCGTCTGCGTAGTGTAGAGGCAAAAGCACTCGCCGACCACCGCAGTGACCCGGGTTCAAACCCCCGGCAGCGGTACCTCCGGCTTGGTCACACGTCCTTACAGACCAAATTGGCCGTGTTTCTGCGGGTGAGGTATCAGTCCTGGTTGCTGTACTACTGCCTCCTCTGGTCAGGGGAGGGGAACTGGGGGGCAGAGCTGATCCTCCCGGGACGCTGCGTCCTGCCGGTGAAACTCCTCGCTGTCAGGTGAAAAGAAGTGACTGGCTACAACTCTCCCCAGGTCGGCAGAGGATGTGGAGCAATGACAGCGGGGGGATTTAGCCAAGTACAATTGGAGAGAGAGGGGGGATCAGATCCTATTCTCAAGAAACTACAGCCTGAAGCAGTGTGTGTGTGTGTGTGTGTGTGTGTTTCCTACCCTGAGACAAAGGTGTAGCACAGTGTCATCCTTGTAGATGCTCTGCCAGGTTTGGACCACCTCCGGAAGGAAGGACTTGACGATGTACAGGTGCCCCGGCTTCAGGATGTCGTACTCTGACCAAGTGCAGAGCACCTTGAGGGCTCTTCTCAGCCCCCCGCCCATCTCCTCCTTGCTGAGAAACTCTATTTTGGCACACAGGCCCCTCTGGGCCCAGGAAGACATGCTGTTGTTGATGGTGTTGGGGGAGCTCTCCTCAAGACGGTACACAGTCACTGGCTCTCCTGAAACAGCACGCCCACGCACGCAAACACACGCACGCACGCACACGCACGCACGCACGCACACACACACACAGACAGACAGACAGAGTGGGGCAGGTGTGAGTTAGATCCACTGATACAATTAGGTAAAATTGTACTATGGGTGTGATAGAATAGAATAACAGCTCTGGAACCAACTGTACATTTGCTGGCCTAAAATGAATATTGCCATCTCTTGCCATGTCTCCCTACCTTCTTTGTCTGAGTAAAGAATATCATTCTCTATAATAATAACTCTCCTTAAAATATAAAGTTGATGACATGTGCCTTGTTGCTGTCCACTTAACAGTGTTGGGTGTAAATATATAGTAATGATTAGTCTGCGTTTGATCCATATTTGCGTGTGTCCTCCTAACGTTAAACCTGGCAAAACGTCTCGTCCCATCCTCTCATCATCCCAAGGAAACCCATTGAGGAGCCGACAACAAAACGTCGATCGTTAGCTTTAGCTTATAGCTTTCCCTGGGTTTAAGAGTTGTGTTGGATAACCCGTGAAATCCCGGAGTGGAGTATTTTTGTTGAGTGAACTGAACTGGTAACATGGAAATCCCGAAGTAGAGCATTTTTGTTCCTTTATAAACAAACTGAGAGAACTGGACTGAACTATAGGCTAAATAACTTTTATTCTACCCGTTTTGCTCTAATGTAATCTTTGAAAATTGGTGGTGTGGTTCAGTTTGTGTTTCATTCTACTGCCCTGCAACTAATTATTATTATTTGTGTTGTAAAGAATAGCCATGCTTATCTGTATTCTGAATGCATGTATCCTTGGTGAGGTTTGACAACATTTTAACTGGTTTAACTGCTACATAAATAAATGGCCATGTGGTCATTTTATATAAACTATAAATTGAATTTACAGAAAATATGCTATATCGTGATGTACATCGTTATCGGGATATGAAATTACCTATATCGGGATATGAGATTTTGGTCATATCACCCAGCCCTACGTTCAGCCAATCATGTGGCAGCAGTGGAACGCATAAGATCATGCAGATACAGGTCAGGAGCTTCAGTTCATGTTCATATCCAGTGTTGGGCAGTAGCTTGCTACAAGTAGCGAAGCTATATAGCTTAACTACTGTACATTTCTCAGTAGCTTGGTGGTAGCGTCGCTCCTTTTGAATCAATTAGCGTTTTCAGTAGTTAAGCTATTTATAGACCAAGTAGCGACGTAGCGTCCAACAAACGTTACCCGCTACTCCCCAGAGAAAATCCATGAGCAAATCACGCAGCAGTGGACTGGAGATTTCTGCTGCGGTTCGGAATAAAACAGGAGAAGACAATGTCATGCCGTCGCCATACTGGGAAGGAAAAATCTTTCATCCCCAAACCACAGACCACACTTATTTTGTTTACTTTATACGTACTCTACTTTATTTTGCTTATTTTTGCTTACTATCGCATTTTACTACTGTTTATTTTATGCTATGTTGTGTTCTGTGTGCGAGCTACTGTAACCTGTCCCAATTTCCCCCCGGGGATCAATAAAGTCTTTCTGATTCTGACACTATCACTCTTTTATTTATTATGGTTTTATTGCCTGAAAAATATTTTTGAATTGTTTTTGAATATTGTGCCAGTGAGTTTCAGTGTGTGTTAATAAACAATCGAACTGAGCATTTTTTTTGCCTGCCTATTTGTTTGGTGGAAAGTTGTTCTTGATCATGAAGTTGATTCAATGTAAAAAAAAAAAAATACGAAAAAAAAAGTAGCTTCGATGTAGCAAGCTACTTTTGCCATGTTGCTTGTAGCTTAGCTTGCTACATTTCTCTGGGGATAGCATCATTGTAGTTAAGCTATATTTAATTGAGAGTAACTGGTAGCTTAGCTTACTACACTTTCCAAGTAGCTGGCCCATCACTGTTCATATCAATGGGGGGGGAAGGGGTGTGATCTCAGTGACTTTGACCATGGCTGTGGGTGCCAGACAGGCTGGTTTGAGTATTTCTGAAAAGGCTGATCTCCTGGGATTTTCAAACAACAGTGTAGAGTTTACACAGAATGGTGTGAAAAACAAAAACATCTAGTGAGCAGCAGTTCTGTGGATAGAAATGAGTTGTTGATGAGAGAGGTCAGAGGAGAATGACCAGACTGGTTGGAGCTGACAGAAAGGCTTCAGTAACTCAGATAACCTCTTTACAACTGTCTTCAGAGTGCAACACGTCAAACCTGGAGGCGGATGTCACTCTGCTAGCCAGTTGACACTGAGCTGAAAGTTGATACCTGCCTAATATTGGTAGGTGAGTAGACCTGTTTGAGTGTACATTTGAAGGAATTGAACAGATGTCATTTCCCTGAATGACTTGCAATAAGTGAAACTGTGGTCCTAACATGATCGCCACCACAAACCACACCATCAAACTAGCTATAACATCCAACTAAAACATCCAAAACCTTTGGGCAAAAAACAACAACAACACAACGGAAACTACCGGAAAGTTGATTAAACAACAGCTGCGGTGTGTGGGTGTGGCGCAAGCATGAGGAAGTGTGGGTGGGAGAAAACAATGTAAAAAACATTTTTCTCCTCGGCCTCCTAACTTCCTCGTTCTCTAACTGACACAGAGACACAGGTAGTTTCACCTAACTGAACACGCAAATATGCAAATATAACCCAGTCTTACCTCTAGGGGGCACAGGAGTGAAGGGGATACTCTGGGACAGCCGCATCAAGTTGTTACGCTCCACAGCTACAGGACACACACACACACAAACAACTCTAGCTGGAGAGGAAAAACTGCAGTGCTGCATGATCCACCTGAATTGCTGGATGCTGTGCTCATGATTATATAAGAAACAAAATCAAATTTTTATCCACTTTTGTGTCAACTTTTTGACCATTTTCTACTCTGGCATTCTAAATCAGGCAAAATGTTTCAATATTGTCAATAATCTACAATTATTAGTCCTGGAACTTATATAGAATTATATTAACAGTGGACCCTTCCACCCAAGAGTCTAGATAACAGTTTGGAAGAATCCAAATCTCACCTGAATACTGGTAGTTTTCCATGGGCTTGAAAGGGGAGCCGATGGCTACAGGGGGAAACAAAGATGTCGGCCATTAACCCTACTGTCAACAAAATTATTTGAAAAAAGCTGGTGAATGCGTCAGTGATAATTATTTAGACGCCTGAATTCAGATGGGTAGCCAATAGTGATGCGCGGGTTACCCAGAATCTGGCTCCAATGATGGGTTGGGTTTGTGCAGACGTTAAAAAACCCTGACCCGCGCATCATTACATTACATTACATTACATTACGTCATTTGGCAGATGCTTTCATCCAAAGCGACTTACAATAACACATTTTTGTCAGCAATAGAGCAATCAACTATGGAGCACAGTCTATGACAACTACAAATTCTAAAGGAACAGTGGTACAAGTTTAGGTTAGGTTAGTTTTATTTTAGAAAGAGAGAGAAATAAGTTAGATCAAGAAGGGCCCAGATGGAGCCTGAAAAGTTGTGTCTTTAGTCTTTTCTGAAAGATCGGCAGTGATTCAGCCGTCCTGACTGAAGGTGGAAGCTCATTCCACCATTGAGGTGCCAGGGACGAGAAGAGTCGAGATCGGGATGAGCGACTTTTGAGCGCCCGTAGCGAAGGAGGGGCGAGGCGTCCTGCACTGGTGGAGGAGCGAAGGGAGCGCTGAGAGGTTTGGAACCTGACCATAGATTGCAGGTACAGGGGAGCTGACTGGTGTACTGCCCTGTAGGCCAGTACCAGTGTCTTGAATTTGATGCGAGCCGAGATCACTGCATCACTGGTAGCCAACATCCTGAGCTATTACACTATCAACCAGTAGAGGTCTCTGGACTACTAGATTACAAGCAAGTCAATTCAGCACAGTGCACATGAGAACAAAGTAATACTTATATACAAGCTATATACAAGCTACTGGTCTCATCTATGGATACCTGATATATATAATTGA
The DNA here is from genome assembly GCF_964638095.1 of Poromitra crassiceps. NCBI lineage: Eukaryota > Metazoa > Chordata > Actinopteri > Beryciformes > Melamphaidae > Poromitra > Poromitra crassiceps. Next base: position 36,801,455 of record NC_139645.1, read on the forward strand.
ATGCATCCGTTTTACTTCCTGGAAAGAAGAATTGTTGCTAGGCACACACACAAAAAATCATAGTAGTTGCAAATTATTGTCAAGCTGTTGATTACAGATATACAGTATACAGTGTATGAAATCCATCTAAGATAGACCATAAAATATTTGTAAATATGTATTACTTCACCCAGGTCTGGTTTCTTAGTAACATTAGCTCATTGGTCTCTGTGTGAGAAAACATTGTAAACCACTGGGGTCTTGCTGATATTCATGGCATAAACAATACTGATATAGCTGTATCGGAGTTGGCGGTGCGGTCTGTGTTACTCACAGTCCTTCCTGGTTCCCAGGTGGGCATGCCATGCGGTGTAGAGACAAGCTGCAGCTGTAAGCACAGGAGGAGAGAACCATAAAGCCGGCATGCAGCAACACATGACTCACTAACACAAACACATACATCTGATCGCAGGGTTCCCATTGTGGCCCTGATGCGAGATTCCATGACTTTCTATTGGGAAACGTGTGTGAAACAAATTGTTGTAGAATGTAGAATGTTCTGTTCATTCCTATGAAGTGACCCATGTGTAAACATTCCTACTTGGATAGTCCAATGTTAAAACTCAACTATCAGGTGACAATAAGTCAGTATTGCCTATAGCAAGCGGTTTCAAAGTCTGAGGCCCTGTTTACACGGCGACGCTCCCCGCATAAAACGGCAAACTTTTTTAGCGTTTTTTTAGTGCCTTTCTTTTACACGGTGATGCCGTTATTGGGGGGTGAAAATGCAAAAAAATGAAAACAGGTGACAGAGTGGAATTCTTGATAACGCTGCCCCTTACTGTTGCAGTGTAAAGTGGAGAAACGCAATTCAAGTGATGGCACAGCCCCCCTTCACCATGGAAGACAATGGTAGGCAATAGGAGCATTGAACTAGCGCAATACTATACAGCCCTATGGCACAGGCACAATGAGTCGCATTGACATTCAACAAACGATTTGCTAAAAACACATAATCTGCGTTAAGTCCCCCTACTAACATCGCACATAGCTTATTAATCACTGTCTCCCACATTGAATAATTGAAGACAACTCACTGTCTGCGATGCATTTCCTCAAGTGAAGTCCCAATTGTGCTTAGGTCTTTTTTATGTTGCTTTACTGGGTTTTTATTCGGTAATCCAATCTGGAGCAGTTTATTAGGCTACCATTGTGACTTCTGTGTCACTCTATCGCGAGGAAAATTAATTTAAACTTTACTCACAAAGCTAAATCAAGCCTGTTAGAAACAGACAGAATAGGGGAAGCTAGGCATTTTTACCTTCAAAATAAAAGCCGTATTGATAACTGGGTAAATAAAAATCAGGGTCGTCGACCCACTACGTGTTAAAATTGACTTTAGTTGTCTGTGTTCTATATGTCTTCTGTGTATTTCGGATCACACACACAAAAAACGTTGCAACATGCATCAATAAGACTATTAAGTTTATTTAATTACCATTATTGTGAAGGTTTTAACCAGAAGTTGCAATGTTATTCTGGCTCATTTGACGCTTTTGCGGTTTCAGTCGGCACGCAAATCGTTATCACAACAGCTGTGTATAAATGCGAAATAAAAGGTGAGCACGTAACGCTAGTTTGCCGTTTTATGCAGAGACGGTTGTCGTCTAAACATGGCCTGAGACTGAGTGCCTCTCCTCACTCAGACAAAGCCCCCCTCCCCACTCACGATTATGTTATTTGATCCTATTGCCACTCGGCTAATTGAGCCAAGATAGTGTGATATTGCTGTTGACGCTTCAGACGACACCAAATGCATCAAAAACGTCTGTCTGAAGGCATGTACTGTCACAGTAAACTTGCCAACTTTCTGCAGGCTACTGCTGGAGCATTGTCACACACATGCACAGACAAGTGTGGACAGAGGCATTTCAGTGAAACTACAATTCCTACCATTCAGAGAATCATCCCCAGGAGCTCGTCTGAGAAAAAAAACACAACAGACATTAGCTTAAATAACCTAGCAAAATGCACAAGATGAAATGCAAATCAAGCTAGTTCACATCGATGTCAGTGGCTGGGTAAGGTGTTGTGACTTACGTTAAGTATTTACAGGGGTTTACAGTGTGTGTTTGCATTGTCTCAGTGGGAGGAAAAACAGGGCAGTCAACTGCAACAGCCTTGTGAAATATACATAATTATAAATCAGTCTAGTTTCCCCTTCTAGCTAGGACTTCCCATAAAGATAAGAGGTTATTGCATCTTGCGTATTTGGTTTGCAGCTCTGTGTGTGTGTGTGTGTGTGTGTGTGTGTGTCAGGAGAGGATACTTACAGGCTGCTGGCTTGGGCTGACTTGACCTGAACTCTCTCCTGGTGGAGAAAAGAAGAGTTGTCCAAAAAACAACAACAAAAAACAGACAGAAATAGTGAACAGTAGAGTTTAACTGTACATAGGCCATGTTCAGACTAGGAGGCCACATCTGATTTGTGAACTTTAATGACCTATTAATGATTCTATCCAGATTGGTTTTATGAGTCTGGATGCTCCAAGTCTGATTTGTGTCACATGTCCCAAACCACATATGGAGGTAGTTTCCAATCTGCTTTCGACTGATGTGACTTCAGTGTGGATGCGGTGATCACCCAAATCAGATTTGAGAGTGTCTTTTGCAGGGGGCGGGGACTTGAAGAGCAGAGAGCAGACATGCAAACACTGCCAGAAACATTGTATGTTGGCTCATTGGCTCATCGTATCTGGACACACAGATCCGACTTGAACACTTGCCCAAATCAGATTTGTGGCAGTGCGGACACACTCCCAAATCAGATTTGGGAAACCAATCAAGATAATGATGATTAACGACTTTAGCAGCAAATCGGATTTGCCTGTATGTGAACATGGCCATAGTCTTGCTTGCCAGACTATCTCTCAAAACTTTGTTTGAGTCGGACTTCACTTACTCAGGTATAGCCAGACAGATACACCCATCCACCAAAAGTACTAAGCAGGCCTGCTCAAAACTTGCCATTTTCAACGTGTAGGCTGCTAGCTTGCTTGCTAGCGTTGTTGTTTCAGAGGGGTGGAGACATTTGAGAAAGGGATTTCCCTTCGCTCAGACTGAAATGGTCAGAGCCAATGGCAGAGCTTATACCCGCACCCTGCTTAAATTACGAGTCAGACTAAACTGTACACAGTGGTGTTCTTAAGTGTACATGAGAGTCTGTCTATGACAACATACATACACACACCCGCGTGCACACGCACACACTTCTCACCAGCACTGCAGCCCTGGGGTCCTCATGGAGGAGGATGTCTTCAGCTGACACTCTGCTCCTCTCCTTCTTAGTCAGAGCTACAGAGGCAGAAAAGAAAAAGGGGAAAAAATTACCAATTAATTTAATTAAGGATCATTTTAAAATATTACAACTAATAGCAGTATGTTCTATTATGAAAATGAGGGACCTGGAAAAAACCCTCAACCCAAAATCAATCAATGTAGCAACTGATTTTTAAATGATCAGATACAGCTGAGCTAGGGCTGCAGTGCACTGAAATATATGTTATAAGATCTTTCTTAGCAGATCATTTCTTAGTGTTGTTCATGTATTTACGCAAGCTTACTGGAGTCAGGATGAAGGAAGGCGGGGCTCCTGTCAAACTCTGTGAAGCCGGCATATGAGTTGACGGTCCTGATGTGGCCGTGAGCCTCAGGCTGAGACACAGACAGACACACAGGACGGTGTGAGAAGGTCAACACATGTCCCTAAATGTTGATTCATCGTGAATGTGCCACAATTTAAGCCAATGTTTCTAGGAATTCAAAACAGCTAGATGGCAGAGCTTTATCTAGGATCTCAAGAGCTACTGTAGATGACAGCTGTATCTAGGATCTCAAGAGCTACTGTAGATGACAGCTGTATCTAGGAACACAAAGAGCTAGGTGACAGAGCTTTATCTTTACCCTGTATGATTCTCATCCATCTGTGGACCAAGATCTGACATCAATATCAGATCGAGTAGAATCAGGAGGGACGGGGGATAAGAAAATTAAAGAAAAACATATGGGTTCACACAATATGCATCTAAAATGTGTGTGTGTGTGTATACTATATTTTTTATTAATCTGTAAAGCACTTTGAATTTGAAATTAGGAGCGCCTTTGCCAACATGCAAAGTTGCCTAGTGGAGCTTGAAATAAGGGTTGGGATGGATGACCGGCTTTGTTTATATCCCGATGGGGGCGTACTCTGAACAAATAATTCTTGTGAAAACATATTTGATCTCAATGAGATTGACCTGGACAAATGAAGATTATAAAATGGTCCACACTAAAGCCTCCAGATCTCAAACTAACTGACGGACACACCTGCTGTCTGTTGCGTGTGGCTGGGCTGTGCTGCCTGCTGGAGGTGGACATCTCTTTAGGTGAAGAGTCCTGGAGGTCCATACTGTCTTTGTGTCCTGAGTGAACCAATAATACACTGTCAGGCCACCAGAGGGAGACATCCAGCTGATTTAAGGATGAACATGGCATAGCTCATGTTTATGATTTCTCCCCACCCCCATGCAAGATTAGCGGAAAATATGTGGAGAAAAATCAATCTACTTTATTACTTCTGGTTAATCTGGTTAAATTACTATTTGCAATCAATTCATAGCATTTGTTTTATCCTGGTTTAGAGTACCAAATTAGCAAGGGTTTCGCAGCATAAGGACAATTTAGATAAGAGTCAGGTACAATGTCAATCACAATCTCAGGGAAATGGTTGAAATTTGTTATGTATTTCCTGGTACTTCTTGTTTTGCTTCGTTTCAAACTCGGATTCTCACATATGGGGACGGCTTTAGCTCAGGAGGTAGAGCGGGTCGGCCAGTGACGCAAGGGTTGGCGGTTCGATCCCCGCTCCCTCCCAGCTGCTGTCGTTGTGTCCTTGGGCAAGACACTTAACCCCAAATTGCTCCCGATGGTGTGTAGGCACCCTGCGTGGCAGCCTGCCGCCATTGGTGTATGAATGGGTGAATGTAGACTATCTACTCATTGTAAAGCGCTTTGGATAAAAGCGCTATATAAATGCAGACCATTTACATGCTGAAGCCCGCCTGGCGGCGCTGAACTGAATGCCTTTCTTTTTACCTCTGAAAATGACCTTTAAAACCACCCAGGTGCCCACACGGCATCCTGGCACACCTCAGCCGGTGATTGGCACAGCCACCCACAACCGCCCCCGTGTCTCCGACATGACCTGCGCATACCGGCTGAGGATCCTCACTTTGCGCACATTCAGCCTCACTGACTAGTCGCACTTCTTCTCTGAGAGACCTAGCATTAGCTTGCGGTAACGTTCCAAACATTAGCTCCGTTAGCCAAAGTTCGTCTTACTACCCACCGTTGCAAGGCCAGCGGACGGGAAACATTGGCCGTCGAGTCATCTCCAGCCAGCAGACTACTTTTGCTTCGGGTGACGGACACCGGCTCAGGAGGAGCAAAGCTGTGTGCTGTGTTCTTTGCTTTTGCACGTGTTGTCGGCTACACGCCGTGTTATTAACACCTTGCTAGCTTGTCAGGTAGCCGCGGTTACTTTGAAGTTAGCTAGCTTCTCTCGCTAGCTCTTAGCTAGCCTCTTCTAAATAGACTAGTGTTCAGACTGCTTCGCCTCTGTTAGCATACAGTCTAGCTATTAGCTACCTTTCGGGCTGCTTTCACCTCCGTTAGCTAGCATGGATCTTAACGTGACGGTCGGGGCACTTCAGCTGTGAACCCAGTGCGAGGCCTGCTTGGCGCCCGACGATTGTCACAGGCTCTGTGTGTCCTGCTTGGGACCCAGACATGCGGAGCGCGCATGGAGGACTTTCTCGACCTCCACCCAGACATAAGTGAGCAGTGAGGATGAGGCGGATGCTCCTCAGGATGAGGAGGCAGACCTGGAGGAGCCTGGACTTGGGAGGTGAGTCCTATCAGAGGCAGTTTAGGGAGGTTTTGTCCAGGGCCGTAGCTAAGCTCGGCATTGAGTGGGCCAACCCCCCTCCACCTCCTAGCTCGCTGCTTCAAGGGCGCCTTTTCCAGGCTCCCACGGTCGGCCAGAAGAGGGCCTCTACGCGTTTCCTACCATCCCCCTGATCCCACAGGTGCTGGACAGGGTGAGGGGGCAGGGCCTGCAACTCACACTGGTGGCTCCGCTGTGGCCGACGCAGATCTGGTTCGCGGACCTGATCTCCCTGGCGCAGGCTGCAGGGGTCGCCGTGGTTGCTGCCACATCAACCGGACCTAGCGCCGCTAGGCGGGCTTCAGCATATGTGAGAATCCTCGTTTTCACGCGTAAAACCTGGGTTGTAGGACAACCCTAACGTTTTCTTTATATAACAATGCCCCGCACATCTGGTAACAAAGCAGATAAAAAAAAAAAATCCAATAATGATTTGAAAATACTATTTGGCCCAGATTTGTGCATTGTTTTTGTCTCATTTGCTTTAGAGTTGCAACGATTAATCGATCGACAGAAAATGTATCTACAACTATTTTGATAATCGATTAATCATTTTGAGTACAATTTTAAGAGAAAAAATCTAAATTCTCTGATTCCAGCTTCTTAAATGTGAATATTTTCTGGTTTCTTTACTCCTATATGACAGTAAAGTAAACTGATATTATCTTTGAGTTGTGGACAAAACAAGACATTTGAGACCATCTTGGGCTTTGGGAAACACTGATCGTCATTTGCTACCATTTTCTGACATTTTATAGACCAAACAACTAATCAATTAATCGAGAAAATAATCTACAGATTAGTTCATTATGAAAATAATCGTTAGTTGCAGTCCTAATTTTCTAACATTAGTCTAGACACCAGAATGGCAGAATAATCACAATTCAGTCATTTGATTCAGAAACTCATCTCTTCACCTGTCAAACAAATCCTTAACCAATAATAGTTAGGGCTGCAAACTTCAACCACTCAATCACTCATGCTCCAATCACATCAGAACCAATAGAATAAACAAAACACCAAGACAAAAGGTCCAGAGAGAAGAAGAGAGCAGAGACCAGAGAAAGCAGAAGGTCTATTGGGAACTTGATGGGTGGAATGGAGAGGCCCGAGCACCCAGCAGACGCAGCCCTGTAGCTCGGCTAAGACTCAAACCTCTGGTCGCGTTTGGCTCTCTTGCCCAGTTCCTGCCGTTTAGGGAGACTTCTGACCCACTCTGCCCCCGACGGGAGGCCTTTGGCGCGGCCGCTGGTCCTGACACACTCCCTTCTCTGCTCCTTCGTCTGCCGGGCCTCCTGGGTGCCACAGCAGGGGCGAGGGCGCAGCCTGGTAGGGGGCTGTTTTTGTGGCCGTCACCCTGCGGTGATGAAGCCATCTGACGGGCAGCCTCCGGGGCCAATGGGACTTCAGTGTCTCTACCCTGTCTACTCAGAGAGCAGGTCCTGCCCTCATCGTCACAGAATGCCTCGTTCACGTACACCCTACTCACTTTTCTCTCCCTCCTTTCTAACCCATTTGAACTCTTAGGCTTTGCAGTGCAAGCAGGCAAGCAGGCGGGGCGAGTAGAGCCCGAACTCTTGGAAACGATGACAACAGTAGGATACACACACACACATTTTCCATCCTCATCTTTTTTCTCCTCATCAACATCAGGCTCACCCTCATTCTGATACTTACCGAAAAACGCCCCAAACTCTACAGCGGTGCTGTCTGGCTGCATAAGGTGTTGGTAAAGCCCAGCTAGGGCAAGTTCTGGGTGGCTGGAGCCACTGGGCTGGGAGGGGGTGCTGCTGACGTAGAACTGAGCCCCGGGAGAGGGCACATTGGGCACGTTGGGCAGGCTGGCGGGGGAGTCGGAGAAGCCCAGCTCCTGTGGACGGGTCAGCTGCCTCTGGGTGAAAGAGTGGCCTCGGAGACGCAGCTCCGGAGGGGACACGGCCACCGCACTGGGGACGAAGGCACTGGCGCTGCTCGAGGAGCCAGCCTCTGCAGCAAAGTGCCCTAGCCCGACCAACCCCCTCCTCTCTGGACTAAACGCCGGGTTAAAGTTAGGGTCCAGCCCCGGTCCTATCACCGGCCCGAGTCCCGATCTCCGGCTACTCTCCGGCCCGGGCCCTCCTCCTGCACCCATCCCAAAAAGAGAATCCGCCATGTTGACCCTCGCCTGGGGAAAAGAGGAGCCAAAGTATGCCCCCACACTACGTTTGCCCAGCACAGAAGGTTTAGAATGGGGGCCAGTGTCTGTTGGCAAATGGGCGAGGCTGGGCACCACGTTCTTGGACAGACTGAGTTCCCGGGTGATCTGATTGTGGACATGGCTGGCCTCCGATGCCCTCTGGGCAGTCAGGGCCTTCAGGGTGTCCACAGTCAGAGCGGAGAGGTCCTGGAGATGCCCGATCTGGGAGTCCAGTGTGTGCAAAGAGCGCTTGATAAAGTTGACCTTATTCCCAACCTCCTTTAGCTGAACACACATGGTCTCAACCCTGAGTAATGACAGAGAAGAGAGTAGCATTAGTCTTCCACAGCTCAGATCAGTCTCTATAAGCCACTATATTTTAATCATTACAATTCTTAAAATAAAAATAAGTACTGAAATAACGGACTACTAGCATAGCATGTTCAGTGCCATTTATAAAATGTGTGATGTGTCCATTTGAGCTGTATTCACTTAAGGTAATATTTTAATGTGGCTGATTTTAAATGCTGCATGATGATGTTTGCTTCTTGATAGCTCTTTGCACCTTGCTTCTAGGGAGGGCAATGAGAGACCCACCTGTCTGAGGTAAGGCGTATACGCTCCTCGCTCCCCGAGTGAAACTGGTCATCCTTTTCGTGGAAGTATGTCTCCACACACTGCTCCTCAAAATCATGTAGCTTCTTTTGGTCTTCCTCTGTCAGAAACAGCTCTGCAGGAGAAGAAATCAAAGATGAGTTACACATACAGTATACTCTATGTAAAGTGCACGCGTATACAAAAATCAGACCAGTCACTGCTGGAGATATTAAATTAGCAACAGTATCTTGTTGAAAAACATTTGTTCTACATGGCAGAGAGCAATAAAAGAGACATTTGCAGATCAATGCTTAACTAATGAACAATTTGTCCTCCATCACGTACCTGGAACCAAACCTGGTACTGCAAATATTTTGTTAATGTTAAAAAGACAGGGTTTTATATTCATACTTGGTCCGTAGGTGTTCTCCTTCTTCCTCTTCCTGCACATGCAGTAGAAGAGAGAGTAGACGTGGCAGAGGAAGATGAAGGGCGGAGGGAGGACAGGCTTCTCGTGGTAGGCCATGATGAAGTGGTAGCGCTGGTACTTCCACACAAGGTTCGACATCGATTTCACTTGGATATACACATTGCTGGAAAACAGAGACAAGACTGACATGACCATTGACAAAGATGAAAAATTCCATTGGAAAATATAGGAGAACTGAAATGAAGTTGTACGATCTGCAAAAACTCAACGGAAGCTAAGATCAGGTTTCACACTTGTGTCTTTCAATGTTTGGATGCAGTGTGAATTCTTTCCAGTAACATATGGTATAAAAATGGTAGCTCCTTAACGATGCAGTGAATACTTGCTTGTGACCCTTCCAGAGATCTGCATGCAGCAGTGGTGCAACAGACACCCACTATCCTGCACACATTAGCTCTGTGAAGCCATTATAGCGCATGTCAGTCTAATTTACCAGTGTTTTTCAGAACCAGGACCCAAAGCTGAGTCATGGGTTCGCAAATTATTCTGGAAACATTGCTGGCCTTAACAGTTTTTCCATTAAGGATTTTTTTTTCTTTCTTTCTTGTTGATATAGCCTTTCCAAATAAATTCAGCACAAAATAGGCAGATTAAACCACTGGATGAATGGTTAGCAAGCAGCCTATAACCATCTGTTACATTAGCCTAAACACCCTATAAAATCAATTTGATTCTTGTGCATGAAAAAAGAAGCATAATAAAAGTAAAGGTTTTTTGAATGGAGTGTTGTGCCTGCTCTGTCCTAGACTTGCCACCCATTTAACAACAGCTCTGCTCCCTTTGTTTGCACATTTTTTTGTCTCCTTTGTTGCAATATGTGGGTCCACACAGAAAGAAAAGTTTAAAAACTACCGCAGTATGAACTGTGCTCTTACTTGAAGAAGGCGATGAGGAGGTTGACCATTAGTATATACTGTACAAAGAGGTAGACTGCTTGTAGGAGAGGAGTTAGCCACACTCCTGCCGCACACAGGGACTTAACTGCAGCTTCAGTGTTATTAGCACACACTGTGGAGAAAAGATACCAATTACAATAATACACACACATACAATGTACTGTAGGTGCGCACATACAGTCTCCAATAAACTAAATACTTAAGAAGATTAAGATTTCCTTGACTGTCATTGTACAAGTACAACCAAATGTATCTTCTGTATTTAACCCATCCTATACACAACACTAGCAGCAGTGGGCAGCTACAGTACCATGCCCGGGGACCAACTCCAGTTCTTTTGCTGGGCTAAGCTCATAACAATGATAATCCACGTGATGAATTACAGCAGTGAGTGAAGCCTCAGGATGCCAACTCAGGTTATGGAGCACAGCCAGGTGTTTTGTTCCAACTAAGCTTCAAATGCTCCCGACTCAACTGACGATCACTTCATCGCGTTCCTTTAATCCTGACCGCTTACAGCAGAGTCGAGGCAGTCAATGCTGCGGTGGAGCAAAAAGCCCCGTCCTCTCCGAAGAGACGAGCGCTGGCTGCTTGTGTGCGTGCGAAAGGGGGGGCGGTGAAGGGCAGGATGATTAGGCCGTCGTGGGTTTGATTTCCAGTGCTTTTATTTGAGTGGCAATCAGCCACCATGCTACGGCGAGAAGCTTGAAATAGAAATGTCCTTACCCTCGTAATCTCCCCTACCATCCTCATCGTCCTTACCGTCGATTTCATAGGCATACACTTCCCCGTACATCATCCAGTACGGCTGGAAGACCACGTCTTTGGCCAGCGTCCAGCTGGGCTCCTCGTTTGGGTACAAAATGGCTTTCCTGGGCACGCCATAGCTCAGCAGGACTATAGCCATTATTACCACAATGTAAAACATATTGGCCACCTGGAAGAGAGGTCACACATACTGAGTCAAGCAAAAGACTGATTCATAATGATCATCAGTTGTGTAGGACATTTCTGTTTTGATTTTTTACTGTGCGAACCTCTGCTCTGGGGACCCACTCTTCATTTCGCTTTGTCTCGCCCCAAAATTGCACTTTTTAAACATACATTCGAACGAGTAAAATTGGACTCAGGGAATCGTATTTTATTATTTGATTTGATCGAAAGTTTATTTGCAAAGTATTGATAATGAGAGTCGGGGGGGGGGGGTGCCTATGATGATACTGTAGGGCAGATCTACTACTCCTGAACTTCTATGAATGTGTTCTACTTAAATCTAGTATCACTTTAAAGGAACACATCAATAGAATTTGTGATCTTAGACATTTCATCCAATATTTGTGAACACAAATGACAGTACGTGAATTCTGATTAAGGTGGGCCTATCTCTTTAAAATGTATAACACACACACACACAGCTGTCTAAATGTGAATGTTCAAATCAATATACATTTTGTACGTTCAGATTACGAGCGACAAGTCTCACAGTACTATTCATATTTTGAATTCGTTCCACTGTGTAAACATGGATCCAAAGCCCCTTCAGGACAAGGGGGGTGGAAAATAAACAACTTTCTCACTATTGAGAGATTGACACTTCATCGTGACTTTGCCGTGTGAAAAAAGTCACACTCCGCTCAACTTTGTTGCGCGGCGATCACTCGATGCCGTATGTCACACGCCTGCATGTACAGTAGGTCTGTGTCACAAACTCCCACTGAAAGTGACTTACTTTCTGTTGCTTTGTCATTTGCAATGTGAAGGCAATGTCTCAGCAGAAGCAATTCTATTAAACACCTATTAACTCATTGAGTGCCAGCCACTTTTGGAGAACGGACGCTCCCAGTGCCAGAGTTTCAGAGCGTTTTCAGTGATTTCTCGAGGCCCACAGAATATTGTGTGATATTACTATGTAAACACCGAACACGCAAAAAGAACAAGGAGACTCTATTGTATCATCAGCAAAAAAAAGTTTATTGATACCATTTTCCGTTCTTTAGTTATCAGCCGGAGAAGATAGGTCAAAAACAGCAAAAACAGGCATTTCCATCTAGAAGCTGAGATATTCAGCCTTTTGTGAAATGAAGCATTTCAAGCACATTCACTGACTCTAGCTAATATTTTCTGATGTAGTGACGTGGTGTAGTTGTGTGCTGCCCTGCGTGCCCCACCCCCCTCTCCCCCCCCTCAGCTGCAAACTCCTCCCCACACTAGTAACACACAGCCTCACGCACCCAGCGTCTATTTTCGGAGTGCTTTTTGTGCGCCGCCTCCCAGGCAGCGCGACAGGAAAAGCCACACCGGACTGCAGGGAAAGGTTTGGCTTTTCAGTGTCGGCTGCTGCTTTTCTAGCGGCTAATCATGTGGAGAAAGTATGCTGACAGACAGATGCAGAGGGGCTCAGTTGTGGGAGCGGATTGACTGCTGTTCGCAGGCACCGTCAGCATGCAGCCAGAGCAATCTACATGGCTCTGGGCTGCAGCATGAGCGGTTTCTCTTTGATCACGGGGCTTTTTCAGGCTGTTTTCCGGACCTTTCTCTAATCTGGAGAGCACTGTCGCCACCTGATGAGTCCGTAAAATAGGTTATACAGCTTCAATAGCTACAATATTTGTACAGGACATACATAAGGCTTTGATCCACGTCCCACCGTCAAAAAAGGCAATTGACGACAGCTATCGTCTTTGGCACTCTACGTTAGTATTCGAATTGACGACAGCTGTCGTCATTGGCACTCAATGAGTTAAATAACCAAGGCATTTTCAAGATTTCTCTTACACATGAAACTCAATATTCTCCATACAGTCTCATTAACTTCACCAAAAAAACAATGTTAATTGTGCTTGGTGATTAAAACGGTTATTATACCCATTATAAAGAACTCACCATTTTAGCAATCATCATGACATATGGTCCTGCTTGCTGGTTGACAGCCAGGATATCTAGGAGTCGCACGTACCAGAAGATGATATTGAGACAGTAAACTGTCCTTCCCGGGACGAAGGCATCCCCTCCACCCAACCTCAGGCCAAAGCCCACAAAGAAGGTCACAATGGCAAAAAAGTCTGACACATTGAAATAGTCATCAAACCACACTTTTATCTTTTGACTTATCTTGCCTGCTTCAGACATAAACATCTGTGTGGGAGAGGGGGGGGGGGGGGACAAAAACATGAGAAGAACAAAGTATAAGGAGATTAGTCAGTGCACAGGAGATGTACTGGATCTTTTAGGCTAGGTATTTCCACAAATTATAAAAGCTGGGGGGAAATAAGAAACCCAAAAGGGCCTATGAAATTGTTTCACCTCATAATCTCTTCAGAGACCCAAAAGTGGGTTGCAGCAAGATTAAAACTATAAATTCTACTTAAAGAAATTGTGCTCTAACACTATTGTCTATTTTGTTGCCATATCCTCAAACCCACAGCAATGTTAGAGTCTAGTTGGAGAGCTTAAAACAGGGCATACGGTCATCCCTCTCCCCACTGCTTTACATACCTCTCTGATTTTCTCAATGGCAGAGGTGAAGATGTAGAGGATGACCACCCACTCTTGAGGAGACGGAAAAACGGGCATTTTCACCAGGACAACGTAGGAGTAGAACATCAAGAAGCCCAGGTAGAAGAGCTGACCGAGGGAGACACAACCAGAAGACTCATACACAAGTTCCCCATGCCTTCATACTAGGGGTGTCACGGTACACAAAAGTCACGGTACGGTACGTACCTCGGTTTTGGGGTCACGGTTCGGTACGAAAACGGGGGAAAAAAAGGAACAAATCCCAAATTCTGTTTTTTTTCCTTTGAATTTGTCTGAATTCTGCTTTTTACGCTATTTTTACCATCAGAAATAGTGTCTAATATGTGGGAATGAATAAATGTCCACTATTTAATAAGATCTACGCAATCCACACAAAAAGGTTTTACTCTAGAACAGTGATTTTCAAAGTGTGGGGTGCGCCTCCCTCTCAGATGTCTGTATTCCAGCTGTTTGACAGGGCAAAGGCATTTCCCCCCACTTTAAATCTTTATTGTACACAAGTTTGTAAACAGAGCGCATGTGTGGAGTAGTCTAATACTCCCACCAACCCCTCCCCATTGTATTTGTTTTATGTAGCATTTGCTATTGATGTGTTTGATGTAAGCACTAATTTGGAATCCTATCTAAAAGCGGCTACTAGGCGGCAGTATTTCTTTAGTCAACGTCAAAATACCTACAAGTTCAGTAGAAGAAGAATAAAACGGCAGAAGAAGAATAACTTCTAAACCCTGTTGAAAGATACCCCCACTGTCTGACAGACAACGGGGTGGGTTTCACTTTCCCAGTAAGTACGGGAAAGAACCCTGTCAGCACCTTAACGTTATTGGATGCAAGTTTTGTTTAGAATAATATGATTATGTTCGGTCATCTAATGGATTATTGGAACATGACAAGGAGTCATCCCCTCTTCCTCACCGCATCTTGCTTGTCCCATGCGATGTAAGTTGCTTGTTTACAAGTTAACAGCTTTGTCAGTGTTATGTAACGTTTCGCCGCAATGCGCAACTATGAAGGACTTTGTCGCGGCTACGTAACGTTACATTGGCAAGCTTACCTCGTTGGCTTGATGTTGACAGAATTTGCAAAACAGCTTATCGCCACAAAACGTTCCATTCTGTGAACGCGGATTTCTATGGCCCTTGTGTTGTTTTGGTGTGTCTTCTTCTGTGGCGTTTAATTCAATTCAATGGCGTTCAAACAGCGTTTAGGTGCTTCTGGATTCGGCGTATTCGTCGTGGAGCTCCATGTATTGTACCGTGATGCCCGTACCGTGAACTCACGGGACGAATACATATACCGCGACACCCCTACTTCATACACAGTCAATATAAACAATATAAACAGTCATAAGTTGAAGCTGATCACAAAAGGTGCACTTGCAGATATTCTCTAGCAGATGCCCATATTGTGGATTTGTTTGTTTTCAGATTTCTACAAAGACCGTGTGTAATGTTGGCGAAGAGACTGAATTGTTCTTGAAACAGTCCCAGAGAGGGGTTTCCCCTCTCATATCCCAACATACTTTTAGAGGAGGTCAACCAAGACACTCCTCAGGGACAGAGCCTCATCATGGCACTTTGAGTTAGGAGAAAATAGCAGTCATATCCACTGGGCCTCTGGACCCTCTCAGCTGGGGGTTAGCTGTGTGGGAGAGGGATCTCGTCTGCTCCGTCTCAACTCTCAAGTGAAATTCACAGTTCCTGGCTAAATCCTTCATCAGAAAGGGGGAAACCAACCAACCAACCCAAAACTGGTGCTCATGTTTGAACTGAGCATAGTTCAAATCATTGGGAAATGGGCAAAGTTCACGAATGACCTTTCCTTCATGACAGTTGACAGCCTTGCATATATTTGTGTAGTGTGGGCAAACTGGCCAATTTTTTGGGGGGGAGGGGGGGGGGATTCTGGAAAGAAGTAAAACGTGTAATAAACTAGTTTTTGTGCAAGTTCTAATGCAAACGACAAATTTAATTTAACCACCCATGAAATAGTTTAAGCTAGAATCATTGTGGTACAACCGATAATTATGTTTAGATCTGTTTCCATAGAAAAACAAGTGCAAACAACATAAGTTATTTTTCTCACAAATAAATAACTTTTTTTAAGCATAAATGATGCGCGTTTAGACGGTGTCTTTATAACTTAGGGGGAATCCTCTGGGAACCACAATGCCTTAAACAGCATCTGCATTCACCAGACTTGACCAAGGGCTCCATTCCATTCAGAGCACGGGGTCAGCCATACTGCCTCATGTGGGAAAGTCTGAAAATGGTCACATGGTCCATCTACGTCCATGTAGGCAGGTCAGGCACTTACAAATATGCATGTAGGCACGTACGCACGCACACACACACGCACACACACACGTCCTGTTTCTTGATACAACGTTGAGGAGGTTGACCTTTGTCAGAATTACTGAACCTTGACATGCAAGGTGTGAAGTGCTGGAAAATCAACATTCCCATGTTAGAGGTAAGTCGTGGTTGTGTTCTGCCTGGAGCAAAAGCACATCTGTGCCGAGATCAGGATGGAGGCAGGTGCAGCAGATAGATAAGCTCCAACATAACTACATTATGTAGACCAGGTGGCAGTTTCAGTGATGCTATCAGCATGCCTCAGTCCTGAGCAGCCTCAGAAACAACACTGCCCTTGCCAACAGGACTCAATGACCATGCCAGAGCCCCTGAGAATCAGC
This sequence comes from Poromitra crassiceps, assembly GCF_964638095.1. NCBI lineage: Eukaryota > Metazoa > Chordata > Actinopteri > Beryciformes > Melamphaidae > Poromitra > Poromitra crassiceps. The sequence goes on from NC_139645.1 coordinate 36,817,811, forward strand.
CTCAGGCCTACACGCATGTATATGAATGAGAGTGAGTGAAAGATGAGTTCATACATGACTATGTGTGTGTGTGTGTGTATGTGTATGTGTGTGCACGCACACGAGTGTAAAAGTGAGTACTTATTTAACAATAAATAAATAAAACTACCTCTGTAGAATAATATTAATGTATAGAGTTGTTCCCATGTTGCCACTGCCAGACAATATAATGACAGTTTGAGTCTCCCAGCGGCAAAACAAGCAGTTTTAGCGAACGTGGAATGACGGTGCACAAATGCCCGACTGCGTTACACTGGTAGTTGTTTGACGATATTGCTCAAGCTGTAAACAAGGCTGTCTTGGTGAGGACTCAACCAATTTGAAAAAAATATGTCATGATGAGTCCCTTAGACACTGATACACTCACTGAAATCATCTCTCCAAGGCTGCACGTTTGCATCTGGGAGACTGTTGCCAACTCTGGTTGATGATGGACAGTATTTACCATGTTTTTCAAAGCACTGTAATCATGGTAATCACGGTACCACGGTTTTAATGATAATGAAAATTTGAAACGGTACTGTTATCGTAAGGAATTTTATCACGGTTATCATTAAGACCGGTTATCGTTACATCCCTACTTCAAACGACCAAATTCTTTAGACCGAATAAATCCCCCCTATCTGAAGAATATAAGGGTGGAATTCCCCCCTATTTTGCAAAGTGAATTTCGGGCCCTGGAGAGTGAGTAGCATGTAGCATGTAGTATTGTGTGTCTTCACTGCCAGTCAAAAGTTTGGACAAACCAAGAAACTCATCCCACACAATACAAGCATATAAGCACCTTATGCGACTCGTAGCATGACATAATACTCATTGTCGATAATATGTTGTTTTTTACTCTGAAATGTGTGTGTGTGTGTGGGGGGGGGGGGGTTGTTTGGCCAAACCTGATTGAATGTACTATGTATTTCATTCTCTTAAAGCCAGTTTGATCTAAAGGCCTATGCTTAAATGCTTGACATTTGTTTTTTAGACAAATATAAATAGTGATGGTAGTGTATGATGTTTGTACTGGATGTATTGGACACACTGGAGGTTCTATATCTTCCAGGAGGCGCTGGAGGAAACCGCTGGGGGAAAAAGATGTCTGTGCTGCTCTGTTGCCATTGTGACTCTGATACAGATAAGCAACTACAAACTTGATGAATGGATGGATCGATGTGTGCATTCGTATGGATGCCAATGAGTGAGTGTTCTCTCCTGTCATCTTCTGCATACCGTGTTGGACCAGAACTTGACAATGGGAGCATGGTAAAAGGCATAAATCTTCCTGGTTAAGGGCAGCTTCCTGGAGCGAACGTGTGTCTCCGTCTCGTTCTTCACCTCCACATGGTCGTGGCCTCTGGCCTCTTTGAACACATCCTGCACAGAGGTTTAAAATATTTCAAATTAAACACCACCAGGCAACAATGCAAAAGAGACAAAAGAGAAGCCCCCTTTAGACAGCCTGTTTGTTCCGCCTTTCGTTCCGGCAGTGGAGGTAGTAACAGAGCAGTGGAGGTTCTAACAGAGCAGTGGAGGTTCTAACAGAGCAGTGGAGGTAGTAACAGAGCAGTGGAGGTTCTAACAGAGCAGTGGAGGTAGTCACAGAGCAGTGGAGGTAGTAACAGAGCAGTGGAGGTAGTAACAGAGCAGTGGAGGTAGTAACAGAGCAGTGGAGGTAGTCACAGAGCAGTGGAGGTAGTCACAGAGCAGTGGAGGTAGTCACAGAGCAGTGGAGGTAGTCACAGAGCAGTGGAGGTAGTCACAGAGCAGTGGAGGTAGTAACAGAGCAGTGGAGGTAGTCACAGAGCAGTGGAGGTAGTAACAGAGCAGTGGAGGTAGTCACAGAGCAGTGGAGGTAGTAACAGAGCAGTGGAGGTAGTCACAGAGCAGTGGAGGTAGTAACAGAGCAGTGGAGGTAGTAACAGAGCAGTGGAGGTAGTCACAGAGCAGTGGAGGTAGTAACAGAGCAGTGGAGGTAGTCACAGAGCAGTGGAGGTAGTAACAGAGCAGTGGAGGTAGTCACAGAGCAGTGGAGGTAGTAACAGAGCAGTGGAGGTAGTAACAGAGCAGTGGAGGTTCTCCCAGCGGCGTATTGAGCAGCTTGCGAGGCTGCGACGGGCTGACGACAGCGTGTGCTGTGTTTGGGGAGAGCGGGCCCAGTGTCGGAGAGGCGTCTGGCCTTAATTCCTTCTGTGTGTGTGCCGGTGGACCACCTGTACAAGGTATATATCATGCGTTGCCTGTATTTTGGGGGGAGGGTGGTTTGCTGTGAACATACCTGGTGTTAATTGATGTCAATTTGTGTTTGTTTTATAGGGCTCTTTGAGCAGGTGCAACATACAGTGTGGCAATAGGGGGGGAAAACAGAGGTGGGTTTAAATATGTTTTTGTTGGGTTGTCTTGTGGGGGAGAGTTATGTGTTGTGTTATGTGTTAATGGGTTAGGGTTAGGGTTAGGGTTAATAAGCAACCAACTGCCTTGGTTGCTTATTTTCTTTTTGTGTTCTTTTTACTTGATTACTGTCATCCTGCACTGCCACCTGTCCTGCTATTACCAACCTGTGCTGTTGTGCTGAGCGCTGTTTTAATTAACAAAACAACCTTTTTCTAAATAAAGATTGCTATTTTTTTATATATATTACTCTGTATTTGTGCCTTAATGGTGTCAGAACCTGCGGTCTGTGGTATTCAGCTTGCCACAGTAAGAAAGAACATTAACTCTTCAGACCATCGGAGGTACTGTAGCTTACGCTCTTGTTTAAGCTCTTGCTATGCTTAATTATTTGCTCTCTTATTTGACTTGATTTTTAGGACTTTTATTCTTTTATTATCTTAAATTTTTACCTCTGAGAAGTTTGTTGAGGTTTTCTCTTTTTACTAGTCTACCTAACAATGTATGTACAGTCAACTTTTTGCACAACCCTCGGTACCGTACATGTGATGCTGACTGAGTGATTTTTAGTATTTTACTTTGCCTATTTTGTGATCTTGAAAATGTCTATGAGTTGAACAAATAGTGCAATGGGGCTTTGCAACTATTATGTCTTGGAGTGCACTTACCTCTGTGACATTAGTGCAATTCTGCAGTGTTTATCTCATCATCTCATTAACATTGATGTGTTTTGATAGCCAGTGTTTATTACAAATTAATTTGGGGTGCCTTGCCCCCCGCACCGATCGATCGTTTCTCTCCCTCTCTCACACACAGGTGTTGCTTGTAGGCTACTGGACGGTTTTGAGCCTTTTCTTTTTTTCCACGACACCGGGTCATATCAAAAAGTTTGGCCAGGAGGGGTGTTGTTGGGTAGAGTTGCTGAATTCCGAAAAGCAAAATAAATCAACTCAAACTGGACTCAAATTAATAACAGTGTGAGACAAAACTTTGAAAAGCATCACCCTCCCCTATTTTCCTCCAGTGACCCCTTCCATAAACAATGAACGGTCCCTAACTCACTATTGAAAATACCATATGTTCACTAACCACTAGTAAAGTAAAGGTAAAGTCCCACTGATTGTCACACAATGTGTGAAATTTGTCCTCCGCATTTGACTCATCCCCTGGGGGAGCGGTGAGCAGCAGCGTGCGCCGCGCTCGGGAATCACATGGTGATTTAACCCCCCAATTCCAACCCTTTGATGCTGAGTGCCAAGCAGGGAGGCAATGGGTCCCATTTTAGCATTAGCACGGCATTAGCTCCGGAGGTAGAGCAGGTCGGCCAATGACTCAAGGGTTGGCGGTTCGAATCCCGCTCCCTCCCAGCTGTTGTCGTTGTGTCCTTGGGCAAGACACTTAACCCTCATTGCCTCGTATGAATGGGTATGAATGTCTATGAATGTTGGTGGTGGTCGGAGGGGCCGTAGGCGCGAAATGGCTGCCACGCTTCCGTCAGTCTTCCCCAGGGCAGCTGTGGCTACATCACCCGTAGCTTACCACCACTGGTACGAATGGTGTGAATGAATAATGATTCCTGTGAAGCGCTTTGGGTGTCTAGAAAAGCGCTATATAAATCCAATTATTATTATTATTATTATTATTATAGTCTTTGGTATGACTCGGCCGGGGATCGAACTCACAACCTCCCAGTCTCAGGGCGGACACTCAGACCACAAGGCCACTGAGCTGGTCACTACCGCAGTATTATAGGAATATTATAGGATTATAGATTTCTTGTTATGGCCATCACAGAGAAAACAACAATAAAAAGGAAATGGCTTGATATGAAATTACTCTAAAAGCAAAAAGCAAGGCGATCTCTAGACTATGCTCAAACGATGTTGACATTAATAAGCTAAATTAATGGACATAAGTTTTTTATGCATTATTAATTCCCTCTAAATGGTAAAGGGACTGCATTTATATAGCGCTTTTATCCAAAGCCCTTTACAATGTGCCTACATTCACCCATTCACACACCGAGGGTGGCCAGCTGCCACGCAGGGTGCTGGCACAGCCATTTGGGAGCAATTTGTGGTTCAGTGTCTTGCCCAAGGACACTTCGACATGCGGACTGGAGGAGCCGGGGATCGAACCACCGACCTTCTGGTTAGTGGACGACGCACTCTACCTCCTGAGCCACAGCCGCCCCTCTAAAATGATAAATCCCTACTTCTATCATATTTTTTCTTCCCCTCGGCTGTACAGCTGTTAATGTTAACATCTCACCTCTTTACTTGCTGTAGAAAAGCATTTTCAGTGTAGAAAAGCTAAGCTGGCTTATTTGCAGGCCTTCCTAATGGCAATATTGCGAAGGGTTAGAGTGAGAGAGACAGAATAAAAAAAGAGAGGAAAAAGGCAAAGAGTGAGGTTAAGAATGTGAATAAAACAAATGTGCGATGTAGGTGTAAACACAGGATCCAGTAGTCTTCATTTAGGCTAAATTAATTCATTTAGGCTAAAATAAGACTAAATGAATGAATCAAAAAAAGAGAGAAAAAGTCCCCACTTGCAACAACAGCAATTACAGTACATGCATGTGTCTAACAGAGAATGACAATGAGAGAGTAGACTGTGACTGAGACCTGTGCACAAGAGCAGAAATGATAGACAATGTGAGCAAAAGAAGTGACTAGCCAGCAGTTTCAGAGAAAGAAAACAAAAGAGTTAAAGTCCCTGGAAACCAGAAATATTTTTTTTTATTATTTAGCATTTTGAGTTCATCACATCACAGGACCCTATGTTAATAAGCCACCAGCCAAATTTGAACGATGATGAACGTCGCAAAGTATATAAATTTAGGTTTGACAGTCATGGCAAAAGTCATGAGAATCAATTAGATCTTTTCTCCCGCGGACTGTGTGGACGTGTCCCGTGTGTGTGCATGCAGGACTGCAAGTCTCCTCCTCCGAGAGAGAGAGAGCGAGAGAGAGAGGGAGGGAAACGGAGAGAGAGAGGAGAGAGAGAGAGAAGGAAAGAGAGACGGAGTGTGTGTGTGTTCGCTCGTTGCTCAGCGCATACTGACAGAGAGGAAGAGAGACTGCCGCTGCGAGTGCACAGCGGTACTGTGTGTGTGTGTGTGCGTGCGCGCATGTGATTCGATTAAATCTTATGACGTGATAAGATTTTTCATTTGAGCACCGCGCGCACCGCTCTCTTCAATGAGGAAATGGAAATCCAGACCTTGTAGAAAAGTGGCGATTTTGGGGCTTTGGGTTGAAACTAATGTCCCCTACTTTCTGAGACACACAATTACTCACATAAGACCCTAAATTTAATAGTTAGAAGGTTTTTGTGGATTTTGGTTTCCAGGGACTTTAACAATCGTAACGATGAAACCGAGAGGCTCAAAGTGAATCTAACCATTTGGATGTCCTCGGCTAGGCTCTGGAAGTTGTGCTCGCTGTCCTCCATGGTCATCTGGTGGTCGTCCTGGCTCTGCGGGATGTGGGCCATCTCAGCCTTCGATTTGTATTCCAACAGTAGGATGGCAGGAGGCACCAAGATACTCAGAATAACCTGTGCACAAGCACGCACACACACACACACACACACACACACACACACACACACACACACACACACACACACACACACACACACACACAGCTGTCTGTCAGGACATTCTTTTGACTTGCATACACCAAATGATCGAAAGCAATAAATTATAGCATTTTCAGCATCCCTATACATCCCTATATTTTTCCCTTTTTCTAAATACCATATTTGAATGAACACAACTACACCCTGCTGAAAAAATGTCACACACTGCTGAAACCCTAATGTAACATCTGATCTGCTCACCTACAACAAACAAATATAGAGCAATTAAATTACAGTTTAAATTATACTGTAAGTATCCAAATAAGGGCCAGTTTAAACCTCAACAGGACACTGAACCGCAACAAGTGGCAAGTGATGCAGGCAAGAGGCCTAACAGGGAAGCCTGTTTCCAGCAGCAAAATGACTCCTTTCATTTATACGATCTTTTCAATAAAGTGACAAATAGTTCCAGTTCGGTTATTTGTGACGTATATGAGATCAATACCTCGTGAAAGCGGATACAAAGCTTTAACCGTATTAATTAATGTCAGTTATGTATCCGTTACAAAGCTCTGGTTCAGGTGTTACATATATCGTCGCTGTCCAATGAAAACCACTTAAGTCCCTTTTTTATGATTTTAACTTTTTAATATAAATGGAATATATCCATTCTCCTCCATGTACTGGCAGGTTTTGATGTCTAAATGACCAATGAAAACATGTTTTACTGGGTAATCCATGTAACACGTACCACCATTGGATGCTGGACCCGCCCATCACATCGCGTATGTGACAGTCGGACCTCCATTCCAATATATATTGATATATTCAATTAAATAAATAAAAACAACATTGGCCGAAGCAGTAGCATAAGTGCATTTACAAAAAAATATATACCGTAAATTCCGGACTATAAGCCGCGGCTTTTTTCCCGTTTTTTGGCCTTTTTTGCCCCCTGCGGCTTATATAACGGTGCGTCTTATCTATGGATTTTTTCCAAAAAAAAAAAAAAATCTCTTTTTTAGCACTCTTTCTAACTATAAATCCACTTCTGTTTTAATTTCCTCTCTTGCCCTCTTTTAACAACATAACATAACATAACATAACACAACACAGGTAAGCAGAAAGAAAAAGACGAAGCAATCACGCCATGAATGAGGAAATGACTCACCTGCTGGAGGCTGGAGATACACGCTTGGGCTAAACTTTTACTCCGTGAAACACTATCGATTAAGTCCGACATCGCTCAGAGGTTTTGAGCAGCTTGAAAACAAGTTTGAAAACGTGCAGAAGTCCATCCACTCACTCACTAAAGAAACTAAGGCAACCGTGAACAGAGTTTATAATGCGGAAAAGCGCATCCGCGCACTGGAGGACAAAAACAACACAGTGAGTCCGAAAATGGATAAAATGCAAAATCGAAACCCTGCACACGCAGGTTGATGACTTAATCAGCAGGAGTAAAATAAATAACATTCGCCTGATCAATGTAAAAGAGGAGCTGAGATTGGTGACATGGACGCTTTTGTGGCAAAATCCTGTGTTACATCCTGGACCTGAAGGAAGGCGAGAAACCACCAGAGGTGGACAGGGCACACCGGGCGCCTCGGCCACGTCCAGACCCCGGCCTGCCACCGAGGGCCATCTTCATCTGCCTACTCCGCTGGCCCGACCGTCAACTCATCCTCCAGGCTGCGGGGAAGAAGCCCCTCACCTGGGAGGGTACGCGCTTTTTCGTCCTTTTTCGGACCTCTCCGCGTTGGTGCAACAGAAACGCGCAACATACAACAGCATCATCGAGTCAATGGATATCGCTTTGGCGTACTGTACCCAGCGAGACTCGTCATAACCAGACCGGACTATCTTTAGCACTCTTTCTAACTATAAATCCACTTCTGTTTTAATTTCCTCTCTTGCCCTCTTTTCACCACACCGCGGACACTGTGTGCCCAGCGGCGGAACAAGAGCTCAAAGTGAAACTGCCGAATATCTTTTGAGTTGGACTGGTCAATAGTACTGTGAGTAACTAAAATAAAAAAATAAAAAACGTAATTCTCTCTTCTTTAGCACTCTTTCTAACTATAAATCCACTTCTGTTTTAATTTCCTCTCTTGCCCTCTTTTCACCACACCGCGGACACTGTGTGCACTGTAAAAAAAACAAAAAATACCACAATGTGTGATTTTGTCTGGGGATTAGTGACCTGACTTTTGTTTTGTTGAAATGTTAATAAATGGGAGCTTCCCCAAACAGCCATCTGTTTCCCGACAATCCCCTCTGTGCACGAAGCCTTACATATGGTAATTAAACATCAAAACACCCGCGGCTTATAGACCGGTGCGGCTTATAGAAGAAAAAAATAGTCACCTTTGAAGGTGCGGCTTATAGACCGGTGCGTCTTATAGTCCGGAATTTACGGTACTATATACCTCATGAGGACTTAGCCGGAAAAGCGACCGGGCACGCTGCTGAATCGAATGCCAGCTGTGTTTCTGGCTTGGTTTTGTGTGTTTCTGGCATCGTCTGACGTAAATAGATCAATAAGGTGTTTGCGGGTTGTCCCTGGGCTGTAAACTAATTTAAAGTATGCAAATCTAAGTAGTTTCTGACGAGAATAATGTCACGTTAGTCCGAGACTGCTCAAGCCCATGACAGAGCCACTCCCCCCGCCTTGGGAGAGTTAAGAGCTCCGCTATACTCTTGGTCCGCACGTCCCCGCCGCACGGAGCACAGCCGCTCGTGCTCGTGTGATCCACAATGCAGGCGCCCACGCGCTGCTGCCTGGCGGGCAGAAAGTGCCCCAGACTCGGTGTGATAATGCTGTAAACATCATTTGAGCTTATTCAGGTAAGATGTAATGACACATTCAGTGGTAAACTGTCTATAATGAAGACGTGCCAAATATGACAACGTGGTGTTCAGTATTTTAAGAGCACAGCGTTTTTTGTTTTGGAGATAAGCGGTTGTCATAGGACAGCGACGATATGCTATGACCTAGAATTAAGAAATATCCAAAATATCCAAATAAGAGTTATTTCCAAACCTCAACAAGTACTGTACTTGTACTGATATTGGGACAGTTCCTCTTCTGATAATAAAAGACCAGGAGGGAAATCTGCACCTTGTACCAGGAGTTCTTGCGCATGTTGAGCCGGCCCATCCACATGTCGGACAGCAGCATCTGGGTGCAGGTGTGAGCCACGAAGGGCCGCAGGTGGGACGAGACGGCCAGCTTCAGACAGGTGGAGTTGCTCCAGTTCTTCAGCTCGTAGGTCAGCAGCTTCATGGCCATGGTCTCGTCCTGCCTGAAGGACTGCTCCAGCAGGTCCACCGCCAGCGTCCCAAACTCACTGGAAAACATCCACAGAACCCTTCAGATGTCGCTGCTGCACATTGTTGGTGATTAGCCAAACAAGGTCGAAAACAGCAGGTTTTTAGCGATTTGGTTACTTTTTATCTCCCTAAGTACATCATGGTGAATTATTCTTTTCGTAAAACAAACAAGAAAGTATTTATTTTGATGGTTTTGTCACTGTAGAAAATGGAATGTTGTGAAATGTTAAAGCCGTTTTTCCTCACAATTTACTTTTAGACACATAACAGATTAAAATAGTGATAACGTTTGATCTGAGAGAGCTATCTCAGTCATTCAAAAAGTTATAAGATGAATCAGCATGTTTGTAAACAAATGGATTGGCTATACTTCCGGAAGCAACTACCGTTGGATTTTAAACAGCAGTTCAAGGTGAAACCATGCCCTCTGAACTCTAACTACTCATTCATAAGCTAGACATTCCATTCAAACTTTAAATGAGTCACCACTTTAAAGGGATAGCTGGGTTTGTTTGAAGTTGGGTCCTATGAGGTACTCTCATACAGTCAGTGCACTGGGTAAAGCACTCTGGACACATCGCACAATGAGATTAGGAGAACTGCACTTACAAAATACATAAAATGCTTCCATACTGCTCATCTGGTGTAATCCAAGTCTCCACAAGCCCTGAGATGCCAAGTTGACTTGAAAAGATGTAATTTACACCCTGTTTTTAGCTGAAACCTGCACTGGAGCTAGCGGCTGAAAGTACAACAACTACGGCACAACCTTGCTACAGTGAAGATTTCAGCTAACAACAGGCTGTAAATGGCATCCTTTCAAGTCAACTTGGCATCTCAGTCTGTTCTTGAGGGTCTGTTTTTCATGTTGGTGATAATGACAATCAATCATTACATGTTATACTGTTTCTTGCATATTGCAATTTCCACACATACCAGTCAAAATCCCCCCCCCCCCCCCCCCGTTTATTTTTGTTCTTGCTTAAACCGAACGTTTATGGTCACTCAAGATTCTCTGGAAGACTTGTTGGCTTGATTTGAGCCTTAAAACTACGACTAAAAACTTCAATATTGGGGGATGTATCCTTTATCTCACCCTGTTGTATCTTTGCTTTCATCATGATACAAGAAGTAACACAAATTAAATGGAATAATAATTGCCACAATTTAGCGTCACTCGATCCGTGGCTGTACCCCATCTAGCCACAACCCAGGGATGCCTGCCCCCGCGTTTGTGCCACACGACGCACGTGGTCCTGGGCCGAATTTGCCCTTGTTAAATTTTGAACACTGTCAACACCAAATTTGGTATAGGTGCCATTGCCCTGCCCTGTACAGGATCTGTACTTGTTTTCTCTCTACACGCGGCCCTCAAACAAGCAAAAACTGTAAAACAAGTACAACCAGTTTAAAAATGATTAAAATAATTACCTCATTGTACCAGAGGCAATGCGAGGCAGCAAAAACAACTGTGTGGATGTTTTTACATTGCACATTGATATCAATCCAATCAATGTGTATCCATGATCCTGTAGTTAAATTATTGATCCTTGGCTTAATTCAGTAACACTTATATATATATATATATATCAGAGGTTTTTTTTTTCCAGTGAGGCATAGCAGGATGGTCCTCCTCTATTTTATAGAAGAGATGGGGGATTTCATATAATAATATATATTTTTTTAATAAAATATCAATCAAATGTGTTTTTTCTTAATAAAAATCATGTTATTCTTAAAGACGTAAGTGTAATGAGTGTAATTGTACCCTCGGTATACATATTTCATTTGAGTCTTTACTGACAGTGTTACAAACCAACTTGGAGTATTTCTTAACCAACTTGCTCAAACTACCGTCCCTGGCTCTCTAAGAGTTACAGCGTATATATTTGAAAGCTCCTTGATCACACTGGTAATAGTAACACAGATAGGTGGGCCAAGGAACAACTCACTTTGAGTACTCTTTGAGCTCCTCTGATGTGTCGTCCACCACGTCGCTCTTCTTGGCCTCGTAGCCCATGGTGCGACAGAGCTTACAGGCCACCAGGGCCTTGGCCATGTTCTCCTCGCCGTGCTGCCAGAAGAACAGTGACATCTTCTGCCTCTTCAACAGCACGGCCCACACCAGAAGCTCGTTGAAAGGGTAGGGGAACCGCCGCATCTCCGGGTCATCGATGTCCAGAATCTCTTCTTTGATCCTCTTTTTGTTCTGCTCGACGGAAGTCTCCGGCTGAGAGGAGGTGGTTAGGACAAGGGGCAAGAGGTTTAGGAGGAGACGGACACTGGTTGCTGGTGTATGATTACCGTTATCAGGGGCGGCTGTGGCTCAGGAGGTAGAGTGGGTCATCCACTAATCAGAAGGTCGGTGGTTTCGATCTTCGGCTCCTCAAAGTGTCCTTGGGCAATATGATGAACTAGGGTTGTGCGATGTCAACCAAACAGCCATCGTGATGGTTCTACAGTGAAACATCGTGATGGACGATGGCATCGTCATTGACGGGGGGTGAGGGGAATAATTAATTATTTATTAAGTTGCTGCGGTGGTGTAATGCCATTTGTCTACGCCGCTGCAATGCGTTCACATTAACAACAGGACAGCTGAGCTCTACATGAGACCATGAGGCTTGGATAGGCTACTAGCCTCTGTACTGTTAAACGGCACAGAGCCAGGCGACTGAAGCAGTGGCTGTCACTACCAGCAATTTGAACGGCGCAAAACAAATAACGTTAACGTTACACAGCCTCACCAACAACGTGCAACTAGCTGGCAGAAAACTGACTGAATTACTGGCTGATATAACATTAGATTCGTGTGAGCTTTTGAACCTAATGAGAGAGAGAGTTGAGGAGAAATGGCTAGAGAAACACAGCAGCAGCAGCTGCTGTATCTTATTGAGCGACTCCAACTTTCACTTTGGAAACAGGCGAGTTAAATTCACAGTTGAAGACTTGTACTCACTTTCGGTTGAAAACAGGAAAGAACGTGAAGTTTCTTCTTTGTCTTAAAAGGTTTTCACAACAACACAACCGACTTCTCACGTGCGGGGGATGCCCCGGCAACATTAAACAAGCGCACCCAGTTCAGAGAAGCAGTAGAGTGAAGGAGGAGGGGGAGGGGAGGCTTCTCTGAACTGAACTGGGTGCACTTGTTTAATGTCGCCCGCGCGTTACGGTAAGTGGACTTGGCCTTTTTTATTATTAAAACTGCACAATTTTAATTCGAACAGATAATTAATCACGATGATCAGATGTAGAAGGCTCAGACGTCGATGGGGGTCGACCCATCACCATGGTCGATGCCATCGTCCATCGTGCCAACCCTATACTGAACCCCAAATTGCTCCCGATGGTTGTGCCAGCACCCTGTGTGTGTGAATGGGTGAATGTCGGCATGTGTTGTAAAGCACTTTGAGTGGTTGGTAGACTAGAAAAGCGCTATAAATGCAGTCCAGTTACTATTTAGTTATGATTTTTTCTCTTTGGCATTAGCTCTTCAACTGAGGGATGGTGCAGTCTTCCAACTGCTTTGTTGCTTTTAATTGAATTACAGGAGGTTACCTTGGGTTTGTATGGCTGTGCGGTCTTGATGAAGTGGTTGTGCCTGGTCTTCTCCTTCTTGTCAGCCTGGATGCTGAAAGACTCGTGACTTTTCCTCAAATGAGATCCAGGACCTGCTGTGTGGCGCCCCGACCTCTGTGCAGGACACAGAAATACATGTTCATATTTTACCTCTGTGCAGGACACAGAAATACATGTTCATATTTTGCATCCACTGAATTAAATTAGAAGTTAACATACAATGGAATCAATAACAACAAAGATGGTGTCTGAAATTACACATTGTAGCCATTTTTAGTTACAACTGGAATGACCGCACCGTGGATATATGCCTCCGCCAACAAGTGAGCAGTCGACATCCATGTCTGTCTTGACTTTGACATTTGAGCCATATGTGAAGAAATTCCATCAAGGCGTTACTGAGATACTGCGTTAACGAGCTGGAAAATGGCGTTTGTGAGGTCACAGTAACCTTGACCTTTGACCACCAAAATGTAATCAGTTCATCCTTGAGTCAAGCGGACATTTGAGCCAAATTCAAACACATTTTATGAAGGCGTTAACGAGCTACAGTATGGCGTGCGTGAGGTCACAGTGACCTTGAACTTTTACCTTTAATCAGTTCATCCTTGAGTTCAAGTGGACGTTTGAGCCAAATTTGATGAAATTCCTTCAAGGCGTTCCAGAGATATCAAATTAGCGAGCATGAAACAAGCGGTCGTGAGGTCACAGTGACCTTGACCTTTGCCCACCAAAATCGAATCAGTTCATCCTTGAGTCAAGTGGACGTTTCAGCCAAATTTGATGAAATTCCGTCAAGGCGTTCCTCAGATATCGTGTTAACGAACATCGGACGGACGTAAGGACAACCCGAAACCATAATGCCTCCTGCCTGGCTATCGCTAGGAATAAAAACAACACCAAAATGTGTTTTTTCCCCATTGCATTTGTACTTAACCCATTGATACCTGATGCAGCATTTGTGTGTGTATCCCTTTAAGACCGTGAACCGCGTCACGCGGTTCGCGGTCTTAAAGGGATACACACACAAATGAGGGATATGCACGCAAATGCTGCATCAGGTATCAATGGGTTAATTGATCACCATGTCAGTGCCCATGTTGAAGTGCTATGTGGACTTTGTTTGTTTCAAGTTCTGTGTCCGGCCACAGCTATGCCGGTTTACGTGCGATCCGGCTGAAACCTTCAGGGTGTGTAAAGGGCACCCGTGTGGGTGACCTAACGGAGCCGGATTTTATGATTAGGCTAATTAGCTAATGATGTGATGTCACCAGTGATGTCATCAGTGATGATGTCAAACGTGATGTCATAAGGGCGCACACGCACACACAAGGAGGCATTGTGAATGTGACAAGACTGATCAGTGAGGTCACACACACACACACACACACAAGGAGGCATTGTGACAAGACTGATCAGTGATGTCATAGGGGGCACACACACACTGATGTCATCAGTGAAATCATAATGGAGCACACACACACACACGGAGGCATTGTGACATCACTGATGCAATAACATTAGTGAGCAACACACACAAGGAGGCATTGTGACATCACTGATGCAATAACATTTAGTGAGCAATACACACACACCCACGCGTGCGCCAATAAGGCTAGTTTATCAAAAATGTCCCAATACACTGGCCCCTAGTTTGAGTCTGCTGAGCCACCAGCAGGCTCCAGCAACTGCAACAGTTTGAACTTACCCTACTGTTGCCATGGAGATTGTTGTAGATGATCCGAAATCGTTTCCTAGTGTAGTTGCACCTGTAAGTCCCACCCATCAGGAACTCGATGACCAGACCCACATCGATCAAAGTGATCTTATAGTTTGGGGGCAGGTTACCCTGCGAGAAGTTACAGCAAAGATATGAGCAACTCAACTCTGGTCAACATCTGCTATCAATCGAAGAAATGTTGAATGGGACTGACTCTACCTGTTTAACGTCCCGGACCAGGTGGAGGAGAGTTGGATTGTTGGAGGGTTGTTTCTAAAATAGAGGAAAGGCAGACAAGACTATAATTCCCATTCTTCGCATTTGTGTATTATAGCGTCATACAAAGCTCTGTGTCCATCTCTCTGTGTGTGTGTGTATGTGTGTGCACATGTATACTGTAGGGGTGCTCCGATCTGAACCGATTCCAATTGCTGGGGTCACGATCTGATTCCAGAATCGATTCTCGATTCCAACGATTCTCGATTCCAGAATCTACAATCGATTCTCAATTATGTCGTTTTATATTGCAATAACACACAAAGGCAAAATCGAAGACAAGAATTCTAATTTATTCAGGCTGAACTTCAAGTTCAACTTCTGAAGTAGTCAGGCCCTAAAATTCATTTTGCAAACTAGAACGACCGCAACGCGGACTTATGCCTCCGCCATTAGTTCATTCTTGAGTCCAAATTGCCATTTGAGGCAAATTGGAAGCAATTCCGTCAAGGCGCTCCTGAGATGTTGCATTACATAGCTTGGAAATTGGTTGTGGACCACCAAAATCTAATCAGATCATCCTTGGGCCTAAGTGAATGTTTAAGGCGAATCTGATGAAATTTCGTCAAGTTGTTCCTCAGATGTCGCGTTAACAAGCTTGAAAATGGCGTTCGAGAGGTCACAGTGACCTTGACCTTTGACCTCGGACCACCAAAATCTAATCAGATCATCCTTGGGCCTAAGTGAATGTTTAAGGCGAATCTGATGAAATTTTGTCAAGCTGTTCCTCAGATATCGCGTTAACAAGCTTGAAAATGGCGTTCGAGAGGTCACAGTGACCTTGACCTTTGACCTTGGACCACCAAAATCTAATCAGATCATCCTTGGGCCTAAGTGAATGTTTAAGGCGAATCTGATGAAATTTCGTCAAGTTGTTCCTCAGATATCGCGTTAACAAGCTTGAAAATGGCGTTCGAGAGGTCACAGTGACCTTGACCTTTGACCTTGGACCACCAAAATCTAATCAGATCATCCTTGGGCCTAAGTGAATGTTTAAGGTGAATCTGATGAAATTCCATCAAGGCGTTCCTCAGATATGGCGTTAACAAACATCCGTACGGACGGACATCCGTACGGACGGCCGGCCGTACGTACGTACGGACGGACAACGCGGATCCATAATGCCTTCGGCCTGGCTTCGCCGGCGGAGGCATAACTAGGGGGGAATTCCCCCCTTATGTTCTTCAGATAGGGGGGATTTATAGACTTTGGGGGGAATCTATAGACTTTGGGAGGAATTTATAGACTTTGGGGAGGGGGGGAGACATGACCCCGAGTATAATACCGCATTCATGACAACTCGGACCGTCGGAGGTTTCATCTCGGAACCTCCGCCCCTGGCATATTTCAGAGGGTAAAACACAGGGAAAAACCCAGGAGGGTTCTGGGAAGTGTAGGTATTAATGCAACATTTTGGATGAGATGTGTGGATATGACGTCAACTCGGACAAAGCAGAGCTCTGAATGATACCCGAATTTCCGAGCTGTAATTCTGGCCTCGACGACCGTTCAATTCACTTTTGTCGAGTTGTCTTGAACGGGGTATAACTATGCATCTTATGTCCAAGAGGTGGTGGCAGTACACAAATTCCAAGTAAAAGTGCAAATACTCCAACTACTGACTGCCTCAAAGGGAATACAAAGTGCTCACACTGGCATTATTAGTGCCATGCTTTACCCACAGAACCACACAGGAGAGGTGAAGGAAGATAAAGGAGTTCTCTCATCTCTAATGTGTGATTTGACCTTTCTTTTTTAATTCTTGTGTGCTTGTTTATAATTGTTTTGCCTTATTATACCTTTGGTCTTTGGTGTAATTATTCTGGTGTACAAGCACTTTGTAACCCTGTTAAGAAAGGTGCTATACAAATAGTTTTTTATTTTATTATATTATCATAATACTGATGTGGTGGACGTATCCCACAGTGTAACATCGTAAGGCAGGCTGATGACAGTGGGCAGACACTGACAGTGTTCTGAATGAACACCTGCATCAGGTTAGACAAAAGTGCCCTGCATCCAGTGAAAATCACTGACCAAAGACTACTAAACGTTAGACACACTGGGTGTTGTTGAGTATATCCAGCTAACGTTAGCTGCTATTAGTTTGATAAAGGAAGCACAGATTGTTAGCCGCATATTCAGATAGCTGCTAACTTATAAATGGTCTACCAGACAGCATGCATAATGATAGCCAGATAGTCAACGGTCTTTTTGAAGATTGCGAGCGGCTAGCCGCTTTCACTGTGTTGTCATATACGCTGTAACGTTGTCGTTGCTAATGCTAACATCGCTACCGCTAGCCATCGACAGTAAAGCTAACTAGCGATGCATAATCACCATAATCACCAAGTGTCTGAATATGTTGGTCAACAACATTTCCTCCAAAATGTCTTATTTTTTGTGTAGCAACATGCAAAGGCCTCTGAAACACCAAACCATGGCCCAGAAAATGCCCCACTGAAACCAAAACAAATAGATTTATTTTAGAAAATCTGCATCTAGGCCTACCTCACCTATTCAATGGCAGGTGTGTGTGTGTGTACGTTTATAGACTAACCGTGTTGTAGAGCTCCTCCAGACGATTGATTGTGAGGAAGCGGTGCATGCTCACACCATTTTCTATAAGCAACTTGACAAAGTCCACTCTGTCCATCACTAGTGCATCCAGCATTGCCTGCTCCAGAGAGCCAACCTATACATACACAAACAAAAATAATCAAGTTATAACGCAGCATTATTTATTTCTATCAAATCGTTATGATTGAGAAAGATGATAGGGGAGGAAAGAGCACCAAAAAAATGTGGCGAAAATGAACTAATGTAAGCAAAAAGAAACAAATAAATAAATATATTCTTCCCTTCCATTCACACAAGAGCCAGTTGTTCCAAATCTTAAAATCAACATAACCACTGAGGGCGGCTCTCGAAGACAACTCTAATCGGGTTCATGTTACAGTCAAGATGGTTTATCCTCAATAAGATGGTTTGGAATGGTCAGCTCGTGGGAGCCAGTTTGTGCAGAGACATCCATCCCAGCCTGGAAGCCCTGGTTACTAGGTGCAACGGGGATGAACAGTTCATGGCAGCCTGCCCAAGTCTGGTCCCCTGGCCCGTCGGGACTGCAGATTCTGGGCAAGTCTAAAAGGTTTGGGGGTGAATGTTAAGCTAAGCAAACATGAAAGGACAAATAACCGGCACTGACAACAAGTCGACCTTTCTGGTAGGGCAAAGAAACGTTGAGCCTTAAGCCATCGTCGGGGTAACAAGAATGGTGAAAAAAGGCAATTTAAATGGAAGGGCGAGCTTCGTACGCCAACCAACAGGAGAGTAGATAAGATAAGACAGATAAGGTCCACCTGTGAATTGACTGCCGGACACAAGCATTCACAGATAGAAGGTGTGGTTACAACAGTAAGAAAACAACAACTAAACAAACATCAAATAACATCACAAAACCCAAAAGGCAATAAATATTAAAAAGAGACAGATATACAGAAGTCGCCACACATTAAGAACCTCTAATGAGGAAGAATACATAATAAAATGAATGTATGGGTTACACTAAATGTTACAAGAGAACTATGTGGGCTCAAACCATTCTGAGAAATCTGGGGTAGGATTAGTGAGAATAGCATAAAGTAATAATTTAGGAGCTACATGTGACCAAGCTAAGCAGATATCCCTGCAAGCTGTGGCACACACAGACGCACACACACAAACCTACCAGGAGCTAAAAATGATCTCAGAGATCAAATTAATAGTGGGTTTTGAAATAGATGACGGTTTGGCACTATATACCTGGGTAATATACCAATCAAATTTAATCCCCAAGATAAATACCTCCTCAAAATACTTCTTGTAGCCAGCAAAAAAACAATAACAAGAAAATGGCTAAACCAGGACCCACCAACAAAAAAAAGAGTGGATAGCAATTGTACAGGAAATATATGAGATGGAAAAGCTGACCTTCTATCGAAGATTGAGTAAGGATACATTTGATAGGTTCTGGTCCAAATGGTTGGCGCATACGAATACTGGAAGAGCTTCTACTCTCATTTAGCTTTGGATATGCTCATTTGGCCCATGTGTATTGTCACATCAAATGTATTATGTATCATATGTGTATGTCTCGCTCCCTTCTTTCTCTATTTTTCGTTCTCTACTTCTTTCTCTCTCTGAAGTTGATTGGAACAAGTAACCGAACAACATAACTTAACACAAAGCTAACTATTGAAAAACTAAGAATTGATCTGTAACACCCATGATGATGACCTGAATGTTTATCCGTTTTTCGTTTTGTCTTTTATTTTTTGTTTGTTTTTGGATTTGTCTGTTCTAAAACAAAAACCTTAAAAAAACAAAACCTACCAGGAGCTGCTGTCCATACACAAACACGTGATTCTTGGCAATGTCCACACGGTCCCAGGCCAGGGTCAGGACCAGCTGGTCGAAGGCAGACGCATTTGTGCCTGGAAGAAAGTCATACACACACGACGTGCATGCGCGAATACACACCCACCCAGGTCACACACACACACACACACACACACACACACACACATTGAACACACATTGAGAACAAATTCAAAGTGATGTGACCAAGATCAATGTGTGTGTGTGTGTGTGTGTGTGTGTGTGTGTGTGTGTGTGTGTGTGTGTGTGTGTGTGATAGCATGTATGAGTGTAATGTATGAGCAATGTGTGTGTGTGTGTGTGTGTGTGTGTGTGTGTGTGTGTGTGTGTGTGTGTGTGTGTGATAGCATGTATGAGTGTAAATTAGCTCTGAGCTTCCGTTTTAAAACAACCCCTCCCTTTGATGGAACAAACATCACTTGATAGACAATTCAAAGACGCTATAGACCTGTATTTTCTTCATGTACCGTAAATTCCGGACTATAAGCCGCGGCTTTTTTCCCGTTTTTTGGCCTTTTTTGGCCCCTGCGGCTTATATAACGGTGCGGCTTATCTATGGATTTTTTCCCAAAAAAAAAAAAAATCTCTCTTTTTTAGCACTCTTTCTAACTATAAATCCACTTCTGTTTTAATTTCCTCTCTTGCCCTCTTTTAACAACATAACATAACATAACATAACACAACACAGGTAAGCAGAAAGAAAAAGACGAAAGAAAGAAAGAAGCAATCACCGCCATGAATGAGGAAATGACTCACCTGCTGGAGGCTGGAGATACACGGCTTGGGCTAAACTTTTACTCCGTGAAACACTATCGATTAAGTCCGACATCGCTCAGAGGTTTGAGCAGCTTGAAAACAAGTTTGAAAACGTGCAGAAGTCCATCCACTCACTCACTAAAGAAAATAATGCAACCGTGAACAGAGTTTATAATGCGGAAAAGCGCATCAGCGCACTGGAGGACAAAAACAACACAGTGAGTCCGAAAGTGGATAAAATGCAAAAACATCGAAACGCTGCACACGCAGGTTGATGACTTAATCAGCAGGAGTAAAAGAAATAACATTCGCCTGATCAATGTAAAAGAGGGAGCTGAGATTGGTGACATGGACGCTTTCGTGGCAAAATCCTGTGTTACATCCTGGACCTGAAGGAAGGCGAGAAACCACCAGAGGTGGACAGGGCACACCGGGCGCCTCGGCCACGTCCAGACCCCGGCCTGCCACCGAGGGCCATCTTCATCTGCCTACTCCGCTGGCCCGACCGTCAACTCATCCTCCAGGCTGCGGGGAAGAAGCCCCTCACCTGGGAGGGTACGCGCTTTTTCGTCCGGCAGGACCTCTCCGCGTTGGTGCAACAGAAACGCGCAACATACAACAGCATCATCGAAAAGGTTAAAGTCAATGGATATCGCTTTGGCGTACTGTACCCAGCGAGACTCGTCATAACCATTGATGGACAGCGGCGGAACAAGAGCTCAAAGTGAAACTGCCGAATATCTTTTGAGTTGGACTGGTCAATAGTACTGTGAGTAACTAAAATAAAAAAATAAAAAACGGAATTCTCTCTTCTTTAGCACTCTTTCTAACTATAAATCCACTTCTGTTTTAATTTCCTCTCTTGCCCTCTTTTCACCACACCGCGGACACTGTGTGCACTGTAAAAAAAACAAAAAATACCATTAAAACACCCGCGGCTTATAGTCCGGTGCGGCTTATATAAGAAAAAAATAGTCACCTTTGAAGGTGCGGCTTATAGACCGGTGCGCCTTATAGTCCGGAATTTACGGTAGTTGGTTTTTGGTCTGGGCAAAGTCATCTGACCCCACTCGCCCCTCTGGTAGAGTGTGTGTGAATAGTTGAACTATCAGTTATATTGTTGAAAAGAAATGTAGGAGTTTGGGTATGAACAACTGTGAAAGTATAGAAGTAGGTGGGCAAATTGCCTTTGCTCAACCGTAAGCCACGTTTTGGCAACCACCATATTGATGTGCTCGGACCAAGACAGTGTGCAGTCAAGCCAAAGTCCTAGAAGCTTTACTGATTTTACTTGTTGTATAATTTGACCCTCTATCTGTAAGTTCACTATTCACCTTATGTTCAGACGTTGTTTTAACACTTCCCGGCAGTCATGGGACGAAATACAAAAGAACGTCAGAAGAAGAAAGTTGTTTTTGTAGCGGACAGTGCAGGGGGTAAAACAAAGAACGTAGCCTACTACTTTGAGCTCGGTACACAGCAAGCGGAGTATCCACTGTTAGCCAGGTCATATAACGTTATCGTCGACAATGACGAGCACTTTCTTGTAAAACATACCTGGACCCCAACAAAGAAAGCTTCAGATAGTTTTCTCTCCTCTGAGCGCTCGAGCCACTCACGTCTATAAGACCTGCAGACGTTAATGTAATTCCCTGAAATGCAAGAATTAACGAGCCAGTTACATGGCATTGCATTCTTAGACATTGCCGTTAGTTTTTATTTGGTATGTTATATTGGTTAAATTATTAGTTAATTCAGAGTTAGATGATATTAGAGCAGCCGGCCTTTTTCTTTTTCCGGAAGTCGTCACACGACCACACAAATGGGCGTGGCTACATAAGGTGAATAGGATTGTGTGAAAATCTGTCATTAGAACCGAAAATTATGCACATTGTTTTTGATATATTAAAGGTACATTCAGCGTTGTTTTTATGTTAAAATAAGTGTTAAATGGCTCTATATTCTGACAGCAATCACTGAAATAGTGTTTAGTCAGTAACTTGAAACCCCCAACCCCCCACTGTCCTCTATCTCTCTCCTGTAGTCCTGCAGGCCGGGTGGACGTATCTCCACAACCGTAACTCGTAGAGACTCACCGATGGCGGCATTGGATTCGGGGTGAAAAAATGCATAATAGTCTTTTAAATGGCATCGGAATCCGACCTCCGCTTCCCAGAAAATGTCTACATTTCTCTGATTGGATAAGATAAAAGTTGAAAAGTCAGCCTCACAAACAAGGCCCGTAAGCCCCTTCCACCAAGGTCCCTATTAACACCCCACACAAACCCCACTACCTCCTCCTGAACCCACCTGAACTCAGCTGAATCCCCCCCCCCCCCCACCACTGTCACTTTGCCGTATTTAACTCTGACTGTAAATTCTTGTAAATTCACTGCCTATTTAACACTTCTTTTTTCTTTCCCCCCCTCTGCTAATTTATATTTATCCTGGTTGCTGCTCCACCCTCTGCCGATCTGGGGAGAGCCGAAAACTGGCTCCATGCTTCCTCCGAGACATGGGCAGTTAGCCAGCCGCTTCTATTCACCTGACAGGGGAAGCTTCACCGGTAGGACATAGCACGTGGGAGGATCACGCTATCCCAACCAGTTCCCCTCCCTCTGAACAGGCGCCCCTAACGACCAGAGGAGGAACCACATCAGCAACCAGGATATTGCATGTTTTGGTGAAGGGGGTTCCTATATGAAGCAAACCCAAGAACATGCAAACTCCACACAGAAAGGCCCTTTTGACGACCTCACCCGGGCGGCGGGCACTCGAGGACATGCGGACGGGCACGCATTCCTTCAGTGTTCACAGCGTCCCAGGTGGGAATCGAACCCAGGACCTTCGAGCTGTGAGGCGACAGCGCTTACCACTGCACCACCGTACCCCTGCCTATTTAACACGTTAACTGCCAGCGACGTATGCATACGTCAAAAAAAATCCAGCGCTTCACTGCCAAGGACGTATGGATACGTCAAAAAAATCGTTTTTTTTTTTTTGACGGTGGGGCGTTGATCAATCCCTTTTACGTCTCCTGTACAATTATTGGAGGTATTGAATGTGTATAATCTATTTTACCGACCCACTAAGTGTTGACAGTGCTCCCCCAGACGAGCGAAATCAAAGAAAAAGGGAGCAGCCATTCAAGGAAATGGCGAGGCGATTTTACAGTATTACATTCTCATGAAAATGGTTGGGGGAAAACGCTCTCGTTTTCACGCTGATTGCTGGCGATGCGGGATTGCAAATTTACATAATACATTACAGGTGGAACACACTTTGAAACACGCAGCATAAATATGACCAGAATCGCAAAAGCTTCTCTCAACCAAAACTCCCAAGAAGCGAGCGAGTCCATGCCGACTTCCTCAAACAGCAGCCTGCAGACAGGCACAGGAGAGCAGCAAAAGCACTGAGACTGTGACGGCCGCTGCACCCAAGAAGAGGGAGGAGTTGAAGCAACTCTGCCTCTCGCTCTCTCCCTCTCTCTCTCTCTCTCTCTCTCGCTCTCTCTCTCTCCCTCCCTCCCTCTCTCTCTCTCTCTCTCTCTCTCCCTCTCCCCCTCTCACTAGGATTAAACCTAGTGCGTCTCCCTCCCGAGAGGGAGGGAGAGAGAGAGAGAGGGAGGGAGAGCGAGAGGGAGGGAGAGAGAGAGAGAGAGAGAGAGAGAGAGGGAGGGAGAGCGAGGGGAAGGGAGAGAGAGAGAGAGAGAGAGAGCGAGAGGGGGAGGGAGAGAGAGAGAGAGAGAGAGCCAAAAATGAATGGTTAAAGTGACAGCTCTATCGAATTTCACAAAAAGCCGTTTATCTCTGAATATTTGTTCTGATGCTAAAACCATGCTGTATTCAACTGATAATGCTTACATAACTACTAACTCTACAAACTAACTCTTTTAGACAGAGAAAGTACACATTCTATTAGTACTTTTGAGATATTGTATGTTCACAAACTCCAAGCAGAAAATAATCCTCGGCGCTTGTAAAATGAGCCACAATCCTCAAAAAAACGGCTTGGCAGAAGCTACCTACAGCAAGAAAAAAACGGCTGGCAGTCAATGTGTTAACACCTATTTAACTCGGACTGTAAATTCATGTAAATTAATATTTTAGCCTACTGAACACTTCTCCACTCGTGTATAAATATTGTATATATTGGACTGCACTTGCGATGTTGTGATTGTCTTTTTGTTGCTTTTCCTATTTCTTTATCTGAATATTGACATGACTGCTACACTGCATAATGACACGAAGACAAATTCCTCGTATGTAATCTTGCATACTAGTGTGGCAATAAAAGTGGTTGGGAGTAGCTGTGCCTGGCCGAGATCCTTTTCTAGTTGTTGTATGTATTATGTGGCAGCCGGTATGTCCAAGATAAATTTCCCTCCAGGGACAAATGAAGTAATCTTGAATATAGTCTGAATATCCTTAAAAAGTATGCACGCCGTATACTCCAAGTAATAACATTCTTTAGCATTCAATAGTATTTGAAAGGGTTGAGAGCTTTTGTTTCCTCCAGGGTCCTTTTAAGTTTGAGTTACTGTTTCACTAAGATGAATGCGCGTTTGGCAGACAAATATTTGCCTGTGAAGGCATTTTGGTTTTGTTCACTCACAATCCTCGGTGGTCTTGTGAGTGTCGGAACTTGTTTCTCCAGATTCTCCAGAAGATTGATCAGTTTTAAAAAGCAGCAGTGGGTCAGTCACCACACACACAGGTTTTTTCTTTCTAAATAGAAGTAGAAGGAAGGAGGGTCGATGGCCAACTGAGTATCGGAGACGGAGTGTATCAAAACAGTAGGGCTGCAACTAACGATTATTTTCATAATCGATTAATCTGTCGATTATTTTCTCGATTAATCGATTAGTTGTTTGGTCTATAAAATGTCAGAAAATGGTAGCAAATGACGATCAGTGTTTCCCAAAGCACAAGATGATGCCCTCAAATGTCTTGTTTTGTCCACAACTCAAAGATAATTTCAGTCAGTTTACTGTCATACAGGAGTAAAGAAACCAGAAAATATTCACATTTAAGAAGCTGGAATCAGAGAATTTAGACCTTTTCTCTTAAACTTTTACTCAAAACGATTAATCGATTATCAAAATAGTTGTCGATTGATTTTCTGTCGATCGACTAATCGATTAATTGTTGCAGCTCTACAAAACAGCACTGATACAGACAACACTACAACATAAGGGAAACAGAGGAAGGATTGTTGTAGTCAACTATGTAACAGCCTGTCCTCTTTGAATTCTCCCCTTCTGTCTCTTTCTCCCAGACTGCAGAGAGTAAGAGGGGTAGGACAGACCCCTTCTGTCTCTTTCTCCCAGACTGCAGAGAGTAAGAGGGGTAGGGCAGACCCCTTCTGTCTCTTTCTCCCAGACTGCAGAGAGTAAGAGGGGTAGGACAGAGGCATGCAGTTGGGGGGGGGGGGAGACAGACTGACAGTGTTGGAATAATTAGGTCCTGTGAATGCTAGCAACATGATCTCCTCAGGAACACAAAAAGAAGGGCCCACAGGGGGGACTCTGTTCTCAAAACATATCTATATCGATATGAAAACATGACAAAGTCTCAAAATCTGAACCTTCTGACGCCAACAACCCTCTGTTGAATAATGGCATTGCAACATACTGTATGAAAAGATTGAAATTGTCTACTGACCTTTGAGCAATGCCCTCAGAATGGCCACATCTATGTCCTGGTGGTCCTCTGAGCTGATGTGAAACACAGTGATCTGTTTCCAGGGAAGAGCATAGCATACGACGTCATTACCTTTCCTCAGACAGCATCCTGTTTTTTTAAGCCTGTGATGTCGTGGCTTCAATGTATATGAACTAGCAGTACTAGGAACGGCAGAAAATTTCACTTAAATCTAAAGATTTAAAGATCTAAAAAGTATACCTTGTATGATACCTTGTATGTTTAATCTAAAGCTTTGGATATTTTAACACATCTTCTTGAAGAGTTTGACAGATAAAAAGACAGAAAATAATTTAACTTGCGTAGGTCATCATTCCTTAAAATACAGATCATTCAAACTACAATACAAACATTACAAATACAAACAACCTCAAACTGTATGTAAAAGCACAAAGGGGTGATAGGGCCTGAAAGAGATTATTTTCACTGTCCACTACCAGGTCTACCCAAACTTTCTTATGGTAAATGTAAAGGTATTAGTGGTTTCTGGCCAACATTTCCTCTCCAAAATTGAGTGACTTTGGAGCATTATTAACCCCCCCCCTTCCACGTTTGTAATCTATTTACTTACGGTACCTAAAGTGAATCTTGAATCTTTGATGATGTCATACAGTTCTAGACGGCTCGGCCTGGTGGCAGGGTCACCACTATAGTGATGTCATATATGACGATGATGTCATAAATCACTGTTACAGACAATGATTAGGTCATAAATCGATAAAAAAATTAATTGAAGTTAAAATCGATTTAACAATTAGCATTTTTTTACATCGTCCTAACTAATTAATTCGACTACGATTCAAAATCGATGTAACATGCAGCCCTAGGAGTGAGTCTCCCTCCGCTTCCTGTAATCTACAATGACCTCCTTGGTCTTAGAGACATTCAGGGAGAGGTGGTTGTCCTGGTACCACTGTTCCAGGGCAATGCCCTGAGGGCATCCACCTCTTTCCTGTAAGCCGTCTCATAGCCATTGGAGATCAGCCCCACAACTGCTGTGTCATCCGCAAACTTCACAATGGTGTTTGAAGTCTGTGTGGCCACGCAGTCGTGGGTGTAAAGGTCATACCAGAAGGGGCTGGAGACACAGCCCTGCGGCGCTCCTATGCTGATGGTCAGTGGGGAGGAGGTGCGGTTGTCCACTTTCACCATCTGGTGGCGGTCTGTCAGAAAGTCCAGGATCCAGCCACACAGTGCAGTGTTCAGGCCCAGATCCTTGAGGTTGCTGACCAACCTGGAGGGCACTATGGTGTTGAACGCTGAGCTGTAGTCCACAAACAGCATTCTCACATAGGTGCCCCTCCACTCCAGGTGGGAGGGGGCGGTGTGGAGCACGTGTGCGATGGGCATCTGCTGCACTCCTGTTGGGGCGGTATGCAAATTGTAGGGGGTCGTGGTTGGGGGGCAGTGTGGGGCGGATGTGTGACATGACCAGCTTCTCTAGGCACTCGCTGGCTATGTGTGAGGGCTATGGGGCACCAGGCATTGAGGCTGGTCACCTTCTGCTGTTTGGGAATGGGATCATTTGAAGCAGGAGGGGACAGTCCGGAGGGAGAGGGACTGGTTGAAAATGTCTGTGAATACCCCCAGACATACCCGCCAGCTGCTGGGCGCAGACCTTGAGGACGTGTCCGGGGATGTCGCCCGGGAAGTGTTGGGGTGTGAGGGGAGGGGAGAGAGGGGGGGGGGGGGGGGGGGGTCTTGCAGCAGGGCACCGTGGGTCGGGTGGGGGTTTGGTGGGTAAGAGTTTATCTGCTGTGTTTCAGTGTCGAGCGGCTGTTGTTTCTCCCATAAAGAAGAGTTTCTACTGTTTTATTTATAGATAATTCCATTTTATCCCCTGCACTCATATCCCCTGCAGGTATTATTTTTAAACGCGGCTCTAAACGCGGGCTCCCTCTACTGAAAATTAATTCAGAGCAATAGAAGGAGGCCCAGCCCAAATATCTCCAGGCGGTTCCATTATGTTCATTATGCTCGGGTATTGCTACCTTAACGTGACCACAGCTAACATGTTACAAAGTCCCAAAGCTTCAGCAAATGACACGCTTCATATGCAAATGATGGCAAGAAATAAGACTAATACTTGGGGATTCGATTGTTTTGTTTTGAAGGATGCTAAACTACCTGTTGTCATTTCTGCAATTCCCCTTTTGTGAGAAAGGAAAACATAATATTTTGTAACTAAGAGAACTCTGGTGGAGGCCCGTAGCGGTCCGGACTTGCTTCTTCCACTTTTGCTGTAAATTGCTTAATTGGTTAATAAAGTCCAGAAATTGAAGTGAGGGGAAATAAATTAGGACTGGTAGAATGAACTGCACTCAGTCCAAGTGATTACACCAGAGAGATCTCTGCTCTACTCCGAATTCCAGCGCAAGCCAGCATAAAGAAGAAACTCCAACAATGACAAAGTGAAAAGGGGAGTAAAGCTCACCAAATCGTGACGGCAATCGCAGGAAATTGGCTGGAGCTAGCGAAACTCCTGAGGAGTCCGATGAAGCTGTGTTTGAAGGTGACTCTAGCCCATCAACATCCAGCACTCAGGGTTCCTCACCTGCCCCAACTACTTTTCTAATCTAAGACCTAAATCTGAATGCTAATGGTAGAATTAAAGCCTGGTGGTCAAAATGTGAATGGACACAAGCGTACCAGTTCTTTGCTCTTCATGCACTCCATCAGAGTCTGGAAGAGATGGATGGCATCGCTGTGGCTGAAGTTGAAGGTTTTCTTGATGGTTGCGATGATGTCAGCCTCCACACCATCAGGAAGACCTCTATAGAGGATCACAACAAGGTTACAGTCACACTCACACTCTGTGCCACACTGCTGAAGCACACACAGAGCTATAGAGTGGTGTAGGGTGATCACTGTTGAAGCACACACAGAGCTATAGAGTGGTGTAGGGTGATCACTGGTGAAGCACACACAGAGCTATAGAGTGGTGTAGGGTGATTTGTCACACTGGTGAAGCACACACAAAGCTATAGAGTGGTGTAGGGTGATCACTGGTGAAGCACACACAGAGCTATAGAGTGGTGTAGGGTGATCACTGGTGAAGCACACACAGAGCTATAGAGTGGTGTAGGGTGATTTGTCACACTGGTGAAGCACACACAGAGCTATAGAGTGGTGTAGGGTGATCACTGTTGAAGCACACACAGAGCTATAGAGTGGTGTAGGGTGATTTGTCACACTGCTGAAGCACACACAGAGCTATAGAGTGGTGTAGGGTGATTTGTCACACTGGTGAAGCACACACAGAGCTATAGAGTGGTGTAGGGTGATCACTGGTGAAGCACACACAGAGCTATAGAGTGGTGTAGGGTGATTTGTATAGTCTACTCAAGGCCGACCGACTGTAGGTGTTAAGAGATGATTGTGTAACTGGAAGATGAGCATGCTGCCTAATGTTCTGTCCACAGAACAGTATGTCTTGCAGTGTCCCTGTGTGTGCACCAGGCTACCTACCCTACTGTGGTACCCTACTACCCTGCTGTGCACTGTATGTAAGGAGCTGTAAGATGTCAAATACCTGCACAAATTATCGAGATTACTGGCTTACTTTACTTTGGCTTAACTCTGGCTTGTTGGTCTTATGACAGTGACTCACTTCTAGGTTGGTTATACACCTAACATGCTTGTTGCAGGTTATGTTCAGGCTATCAGGAACAAACAAATAATTAGGACCGCACCGCGGATATACAGTATGCCTCCACCAACAAGTGAGCAGTCGACATCCATGTCAGTCCAGACTTTGACGTTTGAGCCAAATGTGAAGAATTTCCGTCAAGGCGTTACTGAGATATGCTATTACCAAGCTTGAAAATGGCATTCGTGAGGTCACAGTGACCTTGACCTTTGACCACCAAAATATAATCACTTCATCCTTGAGTCCAAGTGGACGTTTGAGACAAATTGGAAAAGATTCCATCAAGGCATTAGCTGAGATATCGCGTTAACGAACGACGGACGGACGTATGTGCGGACGGACAGACAACCCGAAACCATAATGCCTCCGGCCTGGCTATGTTAGTTATCAATTTGTTGGATACTTCCCACTTCTACAATCTACTTATACATGTTGGAAGTGTTATCTTTCTTTTACAAACACAACCCTTTTATGTGAAGGCACTCATCGCGGGATTGGAAAACCCTGGGTTAACAGAGTGAGTTGATAACCATGAGAGCAGTTAGCCAGCATAGCCAGCTATCACAAAGATACCCTGACTATGTTGAACTTGCTTTGTCAAACAGGCCCCCAAAGCTCTGAGTGGAAGGATAAACGCACCAGCTACATTCAATCATTTGAATATTCATCACTGGCCTGTCTCAGACTCTCAGGGTTAGGTTAGGGTTAGCCCAACAAATAAACAAACTACAAATCATACAGAATAAAGCAATAAGACTACTACTACTACTTAGAGCCCGACCGATATTATCGGCCCGCCGATATTATCGGCCGATATTGGCGATTACCGATATATCGTTATCGGTAATATTTGGCGCCGATTTTTATATATATATACAGTGGTCTGCAGAACTGGGAGGGCCCAACGCTGCGCCGTTGCAGCGGCCTCCCGTGGCCTCCCGTGGCCTGCCGCGGCTTCCCGGAGTATTTTTTTTCACCAGCAGCTGCAGTGCGCAAAAGAGCCGCCAGGTGGCACGTGTGAGCAGTCTCTACAGGCGGAAGTCACCTGTGCGTTCGTTCCAAACATTTCCATCTTTGAAGCACCTCAAAGACAGAGTGACTTGTAACGTTACAATAATTCAAGGTGAGTGAGTTTCAATTCATGTTAAGGTTAATGTTCAAACACCAGCTGTTTGCATATTTCCCAGAAAGCTATAACTTTTTACACATACAGCCATGGGGTGTATATAAACCCCTCGCAAATACTGCATGATATAGTGAAGTGGGGGAAGTTTGACCATAACAACATTGCACGTGGTTTCTTTACCAAAATGCTTTGCACTGCAGATTGAATAATAAAAAAGGCAAACTGGTCAACGTGACGCGAGGGGGACGTGCGGGCAGCATTAAACGAACGCACCCAAGTATGTTAGAGAAGCAGTATAGCGGAGGGGAGGCGGACCTCTGAGCCTTCCTCATCGGACCATCGTGATTAATTACCTGTTTGAATTACAAATTTGCAGATTTAATCGTAAAAAAGGCCAATTCCACTCAACGTAACGCTCGTGGGAGGTGCAAGCGTTGTTGAACAAGCGCACCCTAAGTAGCCTACAGTGTCAGTGCAGTTCAGACTGGGGAGGCGGACTAGCAGATTCAGCAGAAGTCATTTGTGTTGTGGAAAATGTTTTTCACATTCTTTCCTGTTTTAAACCCAATGTGAGTAATGAACAGGTCTTCAACTGTGAATTCAACTCGCCTATTTGCATGAAGTCGCTTCCATTACATCCATGCTGCTGCTGTGTTTATGTCGCCAATAGGACTCCTGCTTCTGTGTTATTATTCTGATTTGTGATGTGAATTGACTGTGGGATTGTTTACCTGTAATGTGGGCAGTGACTTGAGTTACATGGGTTGGGTTTGGAGGGACTGGGGGGGGGGAGGAAAAGAGTGTCACAAGATTGTTCCCAGGTGCAAAGCGTCAGCTGATTGCAGTGGGCAAGGTGCCGCACATCAGCTGATTGCAGTGGGCACACCCACTGTGTGCTGAGCTGGCCAGCTGATTGGCTGGCGGCGGCGACACGGCAGGATTTAAAGCTGGTGTTTGGAGAGGCCGGGGGAAAAAAGGCACTGGACGGACGGGAGAGAGCAGACCTCTGGCAGATGGACGAGGCGAGGGCCCGATCGACACCTGACCGGCCAGTGGGGAGAAGCCGAACCACCGAGAGCACAACATACAACGCCCGCTATTTTCCTGATAAAGGAAAGTAGGACGCCTGCCATCACTGTGTGAGTGAGTCTGCTACTTTATTGTAATCAGCCACTGATACCTGTGTGTTGTGTTCGTCAGCTGGACCCGCGCCGCCCCCGGACCCGTCATCGCCGCCTGATTGGGAGTCAGGAGAGGCCGCAGACTCGGACCTGTGGATCATCGGACCCACCTCAACATAGCCTACATACAACGCTCGCTATTTCCTGTGAAAAGGAAAGTTAAATGGCCGTCTGCCTATAATAGCCTACCTGTGTTCCCCCCTGTTGAAAAGCGCTGTTTATTGATTCAAGCTTTGCTGTGTCCCGCCAGTGCCTGAGCCGGATCGGACGGACTGCGCAGGCCAAGTGTCTTCCCCCGTGACCAGTGGACCCGCCTCACGTCACCAAGGACGCTTTTGCTGGACTGAAACGCTTGTATCAGACTGTGTCCATTGGGAAGGGGTGAGGTGGACAAACCGTTTTTAATTCTCTCGGCCGGAGGCCTCCGACCGAGAGCGGACCTCAAATCTTTAACCTTATACAGTCTAACTACCATTTGAGCACTGTGAGGCTCTATGTGTATTGCAGCCGGCCAGTAGCACTCGCTCAGTTTTATTAGCAGTTTCCCCTTTAATCCATAGAGGCTAATAGAGTCCCAGTGTGTTTTCACAGTGTGTTTTGGAAGAAACATTCCCGTAGTGATTTCCTTAGCTGTATTGTGTGAAATCCTTACAAACCCTGTAGTGGTTTTCTTAGATTTGCTGTGAGTACATTTTGGTCTTTGTAGACCTTGCTGTGTTTTTCATAAGTGTGCCGTGTGCTGTCACCCCGTGACCCTTTGCAGTGATTGCCTTTTCACCATTAATACTCTTGGCCATAGGGAGAGGGAGGGGTTAACTCTCACCCGAACTGCAGTGCCCTGGTGGCGGGGGCTACCACTCTAGTGTCTGATCAGTGGGTTCTTTTGGGAGGGAAACTGTATAAGAATGTATTGTTATTTATCATGCTGTTTCTAATTGTTCATTTTTGTAATAGTGTATATCTTTTTATAAATACCTGACTCCGGCCTGTTGTGTGTGTGTGTGCCATTTGGGGGATCAAAGAGTATTTTTACTCAAGTGTCTGTAACCAAGGTGGGCGTTGCCCGTGACACTTTTTGGCGTAGTTCGGCAGGATCCCCCTACACACACGCTCAACATGTCTGTTGAGGGTACAGAGAGTGTTGCTGGCCCCTCTAACGCTGCTCCAAATATTGTTAATCATGTTATGATACCATGGTACATGGGTGGGCCGTGGCTCCCTACATTTGAAGGAAAGGCTCAGGAGAAGGTTGGGGAATGGCGGGCTAAAATTGAAATGTTCATACGGGCTCAAGGTCTCCAAACGGCACAAAAAGTAGACTTTATATTGAGCGCCCTGGGAGGGGAGGCTAAACGTGAAATACTGCTGGTCCCCCTAAATGAGCGAGACACTGACACGAAAATATTGGATTTTTTGACTTCATTATATGGCAGCAGCCAATCTTTGGCCACACTGAGGGCTCAGTTCTATGAGTGCAGGCAGGGCGCAGAGGAGGAGATGGGTGTTTTTATTCTCCGTTTCCGTGAGCTCTATCACAGGTGGCAAGCAGAAGGACCACAAGACGCAGAGGCCGAGGAACTACTGAGGACACAGTTCATCAGGGGACTACAAGAGAGTTCTATGAAACAGGAGCTGAAGCGCCTCCTCCGTCGCACGTCAGGTATGACTTTCGCTGCCATCTGCACCGAGGCGAAAATCCTGGAGAAGGAGCAGATGAAAGATTGGGCAGAGTCGCGTACCTGCCGCGCCTACAACACCGGGCCCTCACAGACACTCCCACCAGCCATGCCTACACGCCCAGCAGCAGCCCCACAGGCTCACCTGTCTGCCCTGCCCCCACACTCATCAGTGCTCCCATCTTCCCCAGATATAGAGACATTGTTGGAGTCCCTGCGGGCGGAGCTCCGAAAGGACCTCAAGGACCAGATCTCCACCTTAGGAACTTCTCTTGCAGCGGAAATGCGGGTTCAAATAGCCAACCTTTCCCTGGGGCCAGCGGAACAACCTGTATGGGCCCATAGTCGACAAGCGGGTCCCTCATTTCAGCAGAGGTCCCGTAGACCACCCCCTGAGTCACCTAGAGATCGATTTCAGTGGGACCCCCAAGGCCGGCCCATATGCTTGGAGTGTGGGCAAGCAGGCCACACTCGCCGGTTCTGCCCCAGGCGACGCAATGGACCCCCGGATTTTTAGTCTCCTCGGTTGCTGTAGGGCAAGCAGTCGAGGAGGGGACCCAGACCACACCCCCAATAAAGCCCTCATTGATCGGGACGTGCCCAAAAGTGGACATCATGGCACAAGGTAAAAATATTCCTTGTGTCTTAGATACTGGTTCACAAGTTACACTGTTCAGCTATTCCTTGTTTCAACGGTATTTTGGAGAAGGACTGGTCCAAGGAGAGATTCCCTGGCTCACGCTGAAGGCGGCAAATGGACTCAAGATTCCATATATCGGTTATGCGCTCTTGGACTTTGAGATCAATGGAGTGAAGGTAATGGGGAAAGGGGTGGTGGTCGTTGAAGACTCGTGCCTGAACTCTGATTGTGGCATATTGGGGATGAACATTATTGGGGACTGTTGGCGGAGCCTTTTCCAGGATGGCCACCCTGGGGAGGCAGCCTTTAAATCTTCGCTGCCCTCTACTGTTAGTGCGGCTTGGGCAAAGGCTTTCGCTGTTTGTCGGCGGGTGGTCCTGGCTGAACCTGACATTGAGCTGCATGGGGTCGCAAAATTGCCCCGTCAGGCTCCCGTAGTGCTCCCCCCAGAGACTGAAATGATAATCTGGACCCAGGTGCCTCAGGCGGTTGCCAAGTCAGACTGCTGTGTCATGGTGGAGAACCTCCAAAGCGAAGACCAGGAGTGGCGTGTGGCCAGAACGCTGAGTTGGGTAAGAGGAGGGAGGGTACCGGTTCGAGTGTGTAACCCTCATCTTTTCTCCATAGAGCTCCCCCAGCGTCGTGCCCTCGCTACGGTGTCCCAGGTGGATCCCCAGGCAGTACGGACCCAGGAAGAGCTGGTGCTGACCTCCACTGGCCCGTCTGAAGTGGAGGTAGCGGTGAGGAGAGTAGAAGGCGCCCCAGTCCCAGGTAACGACCCGCCGCTGGAGCATCCAGCCCTGTCCTTACAGGGGGACCAATTGACCCGGGATGAGCAGCAGCAGCTAACAGAGTTGCTGCAGAAATGGACCCAGGTTTTTGCTGCCAATGACGATGATTTTGGTCACACGAACGCTGTCCTACACCAGATCCCTACAGGTGACGCGCCGCCAGTGCGTCAGAGACACAGGCCGGTCCCACCAAATCAGTACAGTGAGCTGAGAGCCCTGTTGAAAGGTATGTTGGACAGTGGAGTGGTAAGGGAAAGTGCCAGCCCTTGGGCTTCACCTGTAGTGCTGGTAAGAAAAAAAGATGGATCCTGGCGTTTTTGTGTGGATTATCGAAAACTTAATGCTGTCACTCATAAAGATGCCTTCCCTCTACCCAGGATTGAGGAGTCCCTCACACACCTTAAGGAGTCCGCCTGGTACTCCACGCTCGATCTGGCTAGCGGGTATTGGCAGGTCGAGGTGGATCCGCGGGACCAAGAGAAGACGGCCTTCACGACACCAGTGGGCCTGTACCAGTTCGAGCGGATGCCCTTCGGCCTGTGCAATGCCCCAGCCACCTTCCAGCGGCTCATGCAGCGCTGTTTGGGGGGACAGGTAAATGACTTTCTGTTGATCTACCTGGACGATGTTATCGTGTACTCACCCTGCTTCAACAGCCATCTTCACCATCTGGAGCAAGTGTTTGAGAGGCTGTACAGACATGGACTGAAGTTGCAGCCCCTCAAGTGTCACTTATTCCAGAAGGAAGTCAAGTACCTTGGACATGTGGTCAGCAAGAAGGGGGTGGCCACGGACCCGGACAAGACCGCAGTGGTACATGATTGGCCAGTCCCCCAGACAGTCACGCAACTCAGGTCCTTTATGGGATTTGCGGGATATTACCGCCGCTTCATCCCTGCCTTTTCTTGTGTGGCAGCGCCCCTCAACGCCCTCCAGCAGGGTACTGCGGGGAATAAAGCAGCCAAAATTCAGTGGTCCCCCAAGTGCCAGCATGCATTTGAGGAGCTTAAACGTGCTTTGATACAGGCTCCAGTGCTGGCCTACGCTGACTTTGGCCTGCCGTTCCTGTTGTACACAGATGCCAGCTTGGAGGGGTTGGGCGCCGTGCTGTCACAGGTACAAGGGGGGAAGGAGCGGGTGATTGCGTATGCCAGTCGGAGCCTAAACCCCAATGAAAAGAACGATCGGAATTATAGCTCATTCAAGTTAGAGCTGCTGGCTTTATTCTGGGCGGTGACAGAGAAATTTAAACACTACCTGTGGGGCGCTGATTTTACAATCTTTACAGACAATAACCCGTTGGTACACCTGGGGACAGCCAAGCTGGGAGCGGTTGAACAACGGTGGGTGGCTCAGCTAGCTGACTTCACTTTCACAGTAAAATATCGACCAGGTACAGCAAATCGGAACGCGGATGTCCTGTCCCGGCTCCCGGGGGAGGTGAAGGTTGCAGCGGTTCAGGCGGTGCCCCCAGAACAGGAAGGTCTAGGAGGGGTGGGGTTGCAGCCTGGTCCAGAGCTCAACTCGAAGTCATGGCAAGAGCACCAGCAGAAGGACCCAGACCTGAGCCAGGTGAGCAAACTGAAAAGTGAGGGGTTAACCATTGCTCAGCTGCGACAGTCTGTGTCTCCCCAGGTGCGGCAGTGGTTACCAGAGTGGGATCGGTTGGAGCTACGTGGAGGAATCCTGGGCCGCTGCATCCAGGAACTGGACACTGGCCAGCTGGCGTTTCAGGTGGTTGTCCCAGCCCAGTGTGCTCGGGGGCTGTGGGAGGATTACCACCAAGCGGCGGGACATGCTAACAGCGAGAAGGTCCTGAGCATGCTGCGCCGCCGGTTTTACTGGCTACGGATGGGTAAGGATATCAAATCCTGGACAGCAGAATGCCCTCAGTGCATCGTAGGGAAAGCTGGTCCCGAGGTGAGAGCTCCCCTCCAACCGATCACGTCTAGCTACCCTTGGGAGGTTGTAGCCCTGGATTATTTGTCCTTGGGAAGGGCAGCAGACACTCACCCATATGTCCTTGTCATGACCGACCTGTTTTCTAGGTACGCCGTGGCCGTGCCTACCAAGGACCAGACCGCCCAGACGACTGCTAAGGCGTTATGGACATCTCTCATTCAGCCGTTCGGCTGTCCGGAGCGGTTCTTGTCGGACCGTGGGGGGGCTTTTGAATCTGAGTTGATGCACCAGCTCTGTGGACTTTATGGCTGCATAAAGAGCCGTACCACCCCGTACCATCCACAAGGTAATGGTGCCTGCGAACGCTTCAATCGCACCTTGTTGTCTCTGCTGGGCTCGCTCGCTGAGGATATGCAGGTACGGTGGAGGGAGAAGTTGCCAGCATTGGTACAGGCATACAACAACACTGTACATTGTAGCACTGGTCTGACGCCCTACTTTGTACTTTTTGGCCGGCATGCTCGATTGCCTGTTGATCTGTGCTTAGATGTTGTCCCCCCACAGGAGAAGGGGACGCTGGAGGGGTGGGTCGGCACTCATCACCGGACGCTGGTTGAAGCCTACAGAAGAGTGCGAGCCCACACCCAACAACGGCAGGAATGGGACCGAGCTCGGTATGACAAAAAGACTCGTGCACTTCCCCTGTTGCCTGGGGAAAGGGTACTGATCAGGAATTTCAGGCGGAGAGCCCGGGGCAAGTTGGCACCCCATTGGGTGCCGTCTCCATATACTGTACTTGCGCAGATACGGCCGGGCCACCCTGTGTACAGCATCCGGCCTGAGGGAAAGGAAGGACCAGTCCAGACGATGCACCGCAACAACCTGCGACCCTGCCCTGCAGGACTGTGGATTGGACAAACTGAGCCTGAGGTGTGTACCCCCGGAATTGATTCTCCGCCTAACCAACCTGTATTTTTGTTGCCTTTTGCCCCTGTAGTACCGTTGGCCCCCCGGGTCGCTGTAGAGCCTGCCATTCCTGACCCGGTGCCTGAACCCAACCAAGTTGTTGAACCAAATCAGGTCCTAGTTCCGTTGGAACCTGAGCCTCAGGTGGGGGGTGGGCCAGACGAGGGACAGGAGCCTGTGCGACGGTCACATCGGAGTAACCTTGGTGTGCAACCCCAAAGGTATCGGGACTAAGGGGATGGTCGGGACGACCACCGCTAAAGGGGGGGGGAAATGTCGCCAATAGGACTCCTGCTTCTGTGTTATTATTCTGATTTGTGATGTGAATTGACTGTGGGATTGTTTACCTGTAATGTGGGCCGTGACTTGAGTTACATGGGTTGGGTTTGGAGGGACTGGGGGGGGGGAGGAAAAGAGTGTCACAAGATTGTTCCCAGGTGCAAAGCGTCAGCTGATTGCAGTGGGCAAGGTGCCGCACATCAGCTGATTGCAGTGGGCACACCCACTGTGTGCTGAGCTGGCCAGCTGATTGGCTGGCGGCGGCGACACGGCAGGATTTAAAGCTGGTGTTTGGAGAGGCCGGGGGAAAAAAGGCACTGGACGGACGGGAGAGAGCAGACCTCTGGCAGATGGACGAGGCGAGGGCCCGATCGACACCTGACCGGCCAGTGGGGAGAAGCCGAACCACCGAGAGCACAACATACAACGCCCGCTATTTTCCTGATAAAGGAAAGTAGGACGCCTGCCATCACTGTGTGAGTGAGTCTGCTACTTTATTGTAATCAGCCACTGATACCTGTGTGTTGTGTTCGTCAGCTGGACCCGCGCCGCCCCCGGACCCGTCATCGCCGCCTGATTGGGAGTCAGGAGAGGCCGCAGACTCGGACCTGTGGATCATCGGACCCACCTCAACATAGCCTACATACAACGCTCGCTATTTCCTGTGAAAAGGAAAGTTAAATGGCCGTCTGCCTATAATAGCCTACCTGTGTTCCCCCCTGTTGAAAAGCGCTGTTTATTGATTCAAGCTTTGCTGTGTCCCGCCAGTGCCTGAGCCGGATCGGACGGACTGCGCAGGCCAAGTGTCTTCCCCCGTGACCAGTGGACCCGCCTCACGTCACCAAGGACGCTTTTGCTGGACTGAAACGCTTGTATCAGACTGTGTCCATTGGGAAGGGGTGAGGTGGACAAACCGTTTTTAATTCTCTCGGCCGGAGGCCGCCGACCGAGAGCGGACCTCAAATCTTTAACCTTATACAGTCTAACTACCATTTGAGCACTGTGAGGCTCTATGTGTATTGCAGCCGGCCAGTAGCACTCGCTCAGTTTTATTAGCAGTTTCCCCTTTAATCCATAGAGGCTAATAGAGTCCCAGTGTGTTTTCACAGTGTGTTTTGGAAGAAACATTCCCGTAGTGATTTCCTTAGCTGTATTGTGTGAAATCCTTACAAACCCTGTAGTGGTTTTCTTAGATTTGCTGTGAGTACATTTTGGTCTTTGTAGACCTTGCTGTGTTTTTCATAAGTGTGCCGTGTGCTGTCACCCCGTGACCCTTTGCAGTGATTGCCTTTTCACCATTAATACTCTTGGCCATAGGGAGAGGGAGGGGTTAACTCTCACCCGAACTGCAGTGCCCTGGTGGCGGGGGCTACCACTCTAGTGTCTGATCAGTGGGTTCTTTTGGGAGGGAAACTGTATAAGAATGTATTGTTATTTATCATGCTGTTTCTAATTGTTCATTTTTGTAATAAAGTGTATATCTTTTTATAAATACCTGACTCCGGCCTGTTGTGTGTGTGTGTGTGCCATTTGGGGGATCAAAGAGTATTTTTACTCAAGTGTCTGTAACCAAGGTGGGCGTTGCCCGTGACATTTATCTCTCTCCAATAGCGTTAGGTTCAAAGCCACACGATAACTAACGTTATCCGCCAGTAATTCTCCCTGTTTTCTGCCAGCAACACACACGTTGTTGGTCAGGATCTGTATCGTTAACGTTATTTGTTTTGGCCTTTCAATATTACTGGTAGTGATATA
The DNA here is from genome assembly GCF_964638095.1 of Poromitra crassiceps. NCBI lineage: Eukaryota > Metazoa > Chordata > Actinopteri > Beryciformes > Melamphaidae > Poromitra > Poromitra crassiceps. The sequence goes on from NC_139645.1 coordinate 36,857,564, forward strand.
GTGCTTAGTTCAGCCGCTTGACTGTACTTATTAGTAGCCTATCCAGTGGTGTCTCTCATGCAGAGATCAGCTGTCAGGTTGTGAACGTGCAGCGTCGCAGCCAAACAGTATCGCAGCTACTTCATAAACCAATTAATGAATTCATAAATACCACCGCAATGGCTATTTGGTTGACATCGCACCCTCGCAACCCTAATCACATATATTATTTTGTTGTTGTTTTTCAGGACAACCCTCCCTTGCTGACGAGCCTTCAGTGAGACAAAGTCCTCCACCCTCCAAGCTACTGTACTGTACTTGCCGTGCTGGGACCAGACGAGAGCATTTTCAAGAATAAAAGTTGAAACAAACAATACTCATTGACAGAACAGAACAGAAGGCAATCATTTGATCTGAAACACTGCAATATCATATCACTGAGCTTAAAGAAAGGCTCAACAGTGTGAATGAATGAAATATAAAACACGTACTGCTGCTAAATTAAATTGCAGCCACTGTACATTACACATAACCTCTGTTAATATGTATGCTGTTAATTAACAGTCTATAGTGGTTCTTGCTGAAACGCGTACGTTGTTGCAGTGTTTGAAACAGGAATAAAACCCTCAAAGGACATTTTTTGAGTGCTAGATCCTTCTCTCTGCTGCCCTATGGAAAGCTTTTTTATCCGGTGAGCTTCAGCTGATAGTTGCTTTGAACATTGTGAATAGCAATGCCCTTCCCCCCAGTCCTTTGTTTTGCTAATTCACCCTGCCACCCTGCAGACACTGAGAAGGTTTTTGTTTTAGAACAGGTTTTCAACGTGACGCGTTTTCTATACACAAACTGGATTTCCCCTGTTTCCCATATAAGTAAAATAGCCTAACAATAAGATATAGGCTACAGTAGGACAATTTGAACAAACGGTGACTAATCTGCATGGCATTCCATCAGTGAAACATGATTTTATTGAACAGAAGAGGCTGGTTGGCCACAACAGGGTGTAATATTGACACTGGAAATAATGTAGCCCATGTGTTTTTTTTGTAACTTTATTTTTAAGGTTTTTGTTTTAGAACAGAGTGCATCATTTTCCAACATTTCTCCACATGAGTGACAGTTTTACAAATGCAAACTCACAAAAAAAAAAAAAAAAAACATTCAGGTCATCATGATGGGTGTTACAGATCAATTCTTAGTTTTTTAATAGTTAGCTTTGTGTTAAGTTATGTTGTTCGGTTACTTGTTCCAATCAGCTTCAGAGAGAGAGAGAAGAATAGAGCGAAAAATAGAGAGAAAAAATGGAATGAGACATGCATGTATAATATATAATACATTCAATGTGAAAATACACATGGGCCTTCCTCAGCGTTGGTCTTTGACTGAAACGTTCGTTGCTGCTGCCCAGGTACATGAGGAAATAAATCAACAAAAAGACATTTGGAGTGCTGGCTTTTCTCTTGTTCATATCTCGTGCTTGCCCTGCACCCAGTGAGTTTTTAAATATTTTCGAGTGTGCTTGCAACCTGACTTTCTACTTAATATTTCTAGTGTGGACATAGGAGGTTGTTGTACAGAATTGTTAAGTCGTGTCAAAATAAAACTTCTAAGTTGAAAATACTTGAAAAGGTGCCTTTCTGGCTTCACTTTCAGCTATTCAAAACCCAGTATTAATTTGATCTCTGAGATTATTTTTAACCAGTAATCTTGGATTGCTGGGCATTTCCAAAATATGTGATAGTGATCAGCCATTATTATTGCATTTTCTCCAGCAATTACCGGATTCTGGTCTATCGTTCTGTAAATATTTTCTTATTGGAGTAATAAAAAAGTCTGATAAGGTTCTTCCATGAAAATTCTCTCCATTGAGCCCATGTGGTTTTAAGGAATGGATTGAGCTGATGACAAGAATGGCAACTTGAATTTGAGGTCTTCATAATTTTCCTCCGTCATGTTCATGAAGTAGGTTGATGGATGTCTGTAGCAATCATGTCATGCTGTCTGACTCAGCTGCTTCTGCTCAGTTGAACATGGAGCTGTACGATGCTGTGATTTACTGAAAAAGAAATTAAATTATTATTATTATTACTACCTACAAAATAATAACAAGCCCATACATCATCTTCTTTCTGTTAGCAACCGAAGCAGTTTGTTTACAAACAACCTGATCTTTATGGAACCTATGTTAAGTCCCACTATAAACCATTATCTGTCGTCGTTTCACGTTTTACTGAAAAATGCTGCCACCAGATTAAAGAAAAGACCCTGTGTGATGTTGACTGATGTGTTTTTTTAATGTAATGTTAGTTTTGCTAATTCCCTGATTGAAAAACAGCATGGCTCAGACGACAAGCTAGCTCCATATGCAGCTCCAGTCCAAAACAGAGCTATCTACTGTAGATTGATTAGCGTTACTGTAGCTACACCATGATGCATGACCGCGCATCAGTCAATATCACATAGGCCTAAATGTTTTCTTTAATCTGGTGGGAAAAAAATGCAATCAAAGTTAAAACGACACAGATATTATGGTTTACACGGGACTTAGATTTAGCTCCCATTAGCCATGTTCGCTAGCCACTTCACTTTATGGCTACTACCCTCCATAAGCAGACTACAGGCATCAGATAGGCTACCAAATAGCCTACCAACAGCACAGAACCATGTTCCTTGAGGAAGCGATTAGCGGTACCATGGGGTTAATCACTGTTAACGTTACACATTCAGTTGCAGTTATCTAACGGTGGCATGGCAAGCCTTAGCAAACTCCCTAATGTTAGCGTATGATGCTAACGTTAGCTAACACAGGCCTGCTGTAGGCGACAATCTCATAATCTCCTGGCGGAGATAATAATAACAAGCCCATACATCATCTTATTTCTGTTAGGCTACTACCATAAGCAGAAATGATGTCTTACCTTCACTGTTGTGTTACAAATTTGATGGATGAGTACACACTGTAGCCTATTTCCACAGCGCTGCGTGGCATAACATACTATTATTTATTTATTTATTTACCGGTATTAACGTTAGACAGCCTTCTTCTTCTTTGGTTCACTCCAGGCACTTCCTGTTGAGACAGGACCACTCTGCCATTTTAACCGTGTTGTGGTCACACAGTGTATCGTTTCTCAGGTGATTCAGCAGATTCAGGTGATATGCTGCCACCTAGCGTCTAATAAATATTACTGCAGCCTAATTGTTTTCATCAAAGCGGCACACCGCGGGAAAAGGCAACGCCACCTCCCCCCAACTCTGCAGACCTCTGTATATATATATATATATAAGTTATAGACAGCATGGACAGCATGTTGTGTATATTTGATATTTTTTCTTAACTATTTGTTCTATTGTGTTTTTGTATTTCTAGTTATTTATAATTATTAAATTCCCAGTTAAGTTTACTGTTTCATTGCATTGAGTTTATTAACTCATTGAGTGCCAGCCACTTTTGGAGAACGGACGCTCCCAGTGCCAGAGTTTTCAGAGCGTTTTCAGTGATTTCTCGAGGCCCACAGAATATTGTGTGATATTACTATGTAAACACAGAACACGCAAAAAGAACAAGGAGAATCTATTGTATCATCAGCAAAAAAAAGTTTATTGATACCATTTTCCGTTCTTTAGTTATGAGCCGGAGAAGATAGGTTGTTTTCAGCGTTTTCAGGCATTTCAAATTATAAGCTGAGATATTCAGCCTTTTGTGAAATGCAGCATTTCAAGCACATTCACTGACTCTAGGTAATATTTTCTGATGTAGTGATGTGGTGTAGTTGTGTCCTGCCCTGCGTGCCCCAACCCCCTCCCCCCCCATCAGCTGAAAACTCCTCCCCACACTAGTAACAGCCTCACGCACGCAGCGTCTATTTTCGGAGTGCTTTTGGTGCGCCGCCTCCCAGGCAGCGCAACATGGAGAAGCCACACGCGGACTGCAGTAAAAGGTTTGGCTTTTCATTGTCGGCTGCTGCTTTTCTAGCGGCTAATCGTGTGGAGAAACTATGCTGACAGATAGACAGAGGCAGAAGGGCTCAGTTGTGTGCGCGGATTGACTGTGTTCGCAGCCCCCGTCAGTTGCAGCCAGAACAATCTACATGGCTCTGGGCTGCAGCATGAGCGGGTTCACTTTGATCACGGCTATTTCAGGCTGTGTATTCCTGACATTTCTGTAATCTGGAGATCACTGTCGCCACCTAAGGGTTCTGTAAAATAGGTTATAGACCTCCAATAGCTACAATAGTTGTACAGGAAATGCGGAAGGCTTTGATCGACGTCCCACCGTCAAAAAACGCATTGGACGTCGAAAGACGTCCGTGGCACTCTACGTCACTATTTAATTGGACGTCGAAAGACGTCCATGGCACTCAATGAGTTAATAAGCTGTAAAATATCCTGCCTACATCACATATTTCAATTCATGTCAACTCAATCATATCTTTGTCAAGTGTTTGATATTTGAGGGTTGCTGATGTGGTGCCTCCTCTGGTCGTTAACTCATTCTCTGCCAGGGTCATTTCGGTCTGTGTGCTCCCAGTGCCAGGATTTTGAGCATATTTCCTGATCTTCCAGGACCCACAGAATATTCTGTGCTAGGAATAAAATTACACAACATATCTCACAATAAAGCAGAGACTCTCTTCTTACCCCTTGTAAAAAACTGAAACTCGACCATGTTTCCTTGTTTAGTTACAAGCAGTGGAAGTTAGCTTGTTTTCACTGAAAATGCCCTCCTTTGTAACAGAAATAGGAGAAAAATAGGTTTTTAGTGAACGACACCATTTCAAGCAGAACTCTCTTTTGAGCCTTTTATTTTTTTGCCTCAGTGACACATCAGACATATACAGTATTTGTTTTCCCAAAAAAATAAAAAAATAAAATAAAAAAATAATAAAAGTGTTTACTGACTTTTACTTCCTGGAACTTATTTACCAGATAGTCCTGGATCTTCTCTCTCTCTCTCTCTCTCTCTCTCTCTCTCTCTCTCTCTCTCTCTCTCTCTCTCTCTCTCTCTCTCTCTCTCTCTCTCTCTCTCTCTCTCTCTCTCTCTCTCTCTCTCTCTCTCTCTCTCTCTCTCTCTCTGCTCAATGGCCGCAAATGCTGCTCAATGCACAAATGGCCGCTCATGATCGTCGGACTCTGTTTCGGACTCTGTTTACTGCTAAATGGGTGACTATACTATAAATACTAAACGTGATTTAGCGGCCCAAAAAGTAGCACTAATGGGGGATTAGCACTAATGGGGGATAAACATTTGATTAAAAAAAATAATAATAATAATCGGCCGATATTATCGGTATCGGAATTTTTTTGCTCCCTAATATCGGTATCGGCATCGGCCTCAAAAATCCAGTATCGGTCAGGCTCTACTACTACTACTACAGAAGTATGTGCTGAAACCACCTAGGCTGGGTTGTTGTGGGCGGGTCTTGAAATATTCTGAAGTAGCACAAATGTCATAATCTGATGAAGTCTGTGAGCAGATGATTTTGATCTGCACTCGGTCAGAAGAGAGACTTGTTTCAAAGCTTTTGACAGACTGGGTTGCGGTTGGGTTGTTCAAAGAAAAATCATGCCGGGACATAAATAGATCAACAGAACCACCAGCAACCCACCCATCACAGCAATACTGGGAGGGGCAAGATGGACTACCCAAACACCACTATCTAGAACCCTGCAGTACATGCTTGATTCATTTCTATTTTTTCACGAGTGATTTCAAGCTTGTTTGACAGATTGTTTTGACAGTTTTAGCCTCCGCACACCCACCACTTCAGTCAAGTGTGTGTGTGGTGTGTGTGTGTGTGTGTGTGTGTGTGTGGTATGTGTGTCCTACCCTCCCTCCTCGGTCTGCTTGTGGATGTAGGCCAGTATGTCAGCAGCGCGGCCGGTCCCCTCACACACCACCACTGGGACGGGAGGGCTCTCCTGAAGGTACTCCAGCACAGTCAGGATCACATTGGGACCCCCCTCAAAGATCAGGGCCACCACAGGAACACCCTGACCAATACCTGCAAGTACGGACACACACAGCCTGCTGCTTACAATTTGCTTTGATTATTCCTTTAAAGAGCATGGTGCCGGTTGGAGACCATATTGCATTAATATGTGGAATTGGTATTTAGACCAGCAGGGGACACTTATCCATTTCATATAACTAACACTTGTGATGTCACAGGGATGCAAACTAGTCACTTTTAGGTGACAGTCACATTTTTCAGCCCAAAATATGAGGATTTCTGAGTGGTTTTATGTCTGCCCTGGTATCTGTCACCTTTTTTCACTCTCCATGACTTTGCATCCCTGTGTCAGCCCCAGCAGAACATTCTCCTCTTGTGATGTCACTCCTGTTGTTATGTCACACGGCCATTTATAAAATGCCACCTTTTCCTCCATATTTATACCCTGGGGGCCTGTGGGGCGGAATCTGTCTTTTTGGAGTATTTTCACTGTAATCATGAGCCCAAAATGTAAATTCAGATTGTTTTTAACCTGCACCATGCTCTTTAAAGTCCCTGGAAACCAAAATCCACAAAAACGTTCTAACTATGTTATTTAGGGTCTTATGTTAGTAATTGTGTGTCTCAGAAATTATGATACGGTACATTACTTTCAACCCAAAGCCTTAAAATCCACACTTTTCTACAAGGTCTGGATTTCTATTTCCTCATTGAAGAGAGCGGAGCGCGCGGTGCTAAAATGCAGGAGCTTATCACGTCATAAGATTTAATCGAATCACACACACGCATGCACGCACACACACACTGACACACACACAGTAGCGCTGTGCACTCGCAGCGGCGAGTGTGTTCGCTGAGCAACGCGCGAACACACACACACACACACACACACACACACAGAGTCCATCTCTCTTTCCTTCTCTCTCTCTCTCCTTCTCTCTCTCTCACTCTCCGTTAACGGAGAGAGGTCTCCTCCGAGAGAGAGAGAGAGAGAGAGGAAAATACCTGCTGCAGACAGACACGCCCACACAGTCGGCGGGAGAAAAAACACTCTAAAATGTAATTGATTCTCATGACTTTTGCCATGACTGTCAAACCTAAATTTATATACTTCGCGACGTTCATCATCGTTCAAATTTGGCTGCTGGCTTATTAACATAGGTTCCTGTGATGTGATGAACTCAAAATGCTAAATAATAATAAAATATTTCTGGTTTCCAGGGACTTTAAGGGTAAATCCCATTCATCCGAGTCCCACTTCCACCCTAGTGACAGTTTGTGGGAGGTTCAGATGATAATGTCCAGACAGCCGTTATCTGCCTTTGTCAGACCTCACAAAGATAAACTGACTGCACACACTGACTGGCTGACTGAACTGACTGACTGAACCTTTAAATTTAAATCCATCTGTGTAATGCCATGATAATTCACTGGGGTACAGTACAAGATGGCTGCCACAGAATTCTAATACACTTTAAATTGTACGAGTCAAATCATCATTCAATTTGTTGGTTGTTTGAGTGAGAAAGTCCCATGTGATTATTTTTGCTCCCTCCCCACATCCTCCCTTTCCCTGCTCTCTTCTCCCCCACATCCCCCCTCTCTCCCTTCCCACATCCTCCCTTTCCCTGCTCTTTCCTCCCCCACATCCCCCTGTTCCCTTGTTTTCACTGTCCCTTGAGACTATTCATGACCATATCGCCCAGCCACAGTATATTCTACCCGTTCTGCTCTCTCTCCTCTTCCCCCCCTTCCCCTGTTCCCTCCCCACCTGCTCCCTTTCCCTGCTGTCCCCTCCCCCACTCTCCCTGTACCCTCCCCACCTCCTCCCTTTCTGTGCTCTCTCCTCCCACACACCCCCCCGCTCTCCCTCCCCACCTCCTTCCTTTCCCTGCTCTCCCCTCCCCCACATTCCCCTGTTCCCTCCCCAACTCCTCCCTTTCACTGTTCTCTCTTCCCCCACATTCCCTCCCCCTTTCTCCCTTTCTCTGTGTCTCTATCATATGATTGTTCAATCATGTTGTTATTATTAATACTACTGTAATTGTTACTGTTGTGTCAGCTATATTTAGCTAGACATATTCTCTGTGAAGTCCTCTGAGACATGCTTGTGAATTAGGGCTAAAATAAATAAACTTGACTTGACTTCTTTTCAGTTTACTGCACATTCCAAGTCTGACTTCCTGGATGAAATTCAACCCAACCCAAAATTCATCACAATACATTACTAGAAAAAGACCAGGACCAAATAACTGTAGTATTTGCATTGTATTGCAGTTTTTGGTATTTGTTTTAAACTGTAAATAAGCAGTTAACGCTAACCTGTGGTAAACCCAAGCAGTATGACAGCAATATTATGTGCCCCAGTTCTGACTGTCAATGATTGCTGCTGAATGAGTTTGCAGGAGAGTTAAAGCAATGTCATAACTGAAAGTTTTGGTCCGGCCAAGTTAACCTTTTGGTACAGTACGTGGATTCCATTCCAGTTCTTTCAATCTTTGAAATAAAACAGATAATCTATTATCTATATCATCATCATCAGTATACTGTATAAATGGGAGCTTGGGCTCTGTCTGTCTGTTTGTTTCTCTGTCCCACTGTGATGTCATAAATCCCACTGTGACATTTCCGTGATGTCATAAATCCCACTGACATCATCAGTGATATCATAAATCCCAGTGATGTCATAAAGCCCACTGTGACATAATCAGTGATGTCATAAATCCCACTGTGACATCATCAGTGATGCTGGTCTCATTGCCCACACAGCAGCCGAGCTGCGAATGTGAGCTGCAGGACGGGCGAGCCTAGGAATTGAGCGCGCATAGCGCACGAGATCCTTAGTAAAAGGGAGCATGTGGGCTCTGTTCTGTTTCAATTTTTGTGATGATGTCATAGTGATGTCATAAGACTGATGTCATCAGTGATGTCAGAAGATGTGAAGTTGTGACATCATCAGTGATGTCATAAGAGCATGAGCCCGCACAGCGGCCGAGCCTAGGAATCTATCTATCTATCTTATCATCATCATCATCATCAGTAGTTTATAAATGGGAGCTGGGACTGTGTTTCTCTGTCCCACTGTGATTAATTTGCGATTAATCGCGATAAACTATGGACAATCATGCGATTAATCGCGATTAAATATTTTAATCGATTGACAGCCCTAATATATATACATGTATACAGTATATATATATATATATATATATAAATAAAATGGTAATAACAATACCAATGGCCAAATACTTACCCATACTAATGATAATAGCTACTACCCAGGGCACAGGGGTGCCCAAATTTTTTCCCATGAAGGGCCAAAACTCAATCTGGGTGGAGGGCCGAGGGCCAAAAATAAACGTTGTGGAATTACATTAAAATGTATTGTGTTTTATAGAAAATTAACATTCTAAATCTAAAATAACATTTCAATATAATAATCTACTTTTTATCTGTTTGGTAATTGTAATAATTTGCAATTGGTTATATATATAAAAAAAAACATCTGCATTTGTGGGGAGCTTAAACATTTAATCAGTAAACACCCAGTTAAAAACAGTTGTATTTTCCACCTTTGTAATCAAGAGAAAAATTTGACTTAATTCACAACTTGAAAAATCCTCAAGGTACCGTAAATTCCGGACTATAAGCCGCGGCTTTTTTCCCGTTTTTTGGCCCCTGCGGCTTATATAAGGGTGCGGCTTATCTATGGATTTTTTCAGAAAAAAAAAAAAAAATACAAATAAAATCTCTCTTTTTTAGCACTCTTTCTAACTATAAATCCACTTCTGTTTTAATTTCCTCTCTTGCCCTCTTTTCACCACACCGCGGACACTGTGTGCACTGTAAAAATAAACAACGGTGGTGTTGTGTTATGTTGTTTTGTTGAAATGTTACGGTAATACGGTAAATGGGAGCTTCCTCAAACAGCCATCTCTTTCCCGACAATCCCCTCTGTGCGTGACCACTTACATATGGTAATTACGGTAAGCAAACGGCCACTCGGCCATCAACTCCCTCCCCCGACTACCAGGAGAAAATCACAAACTTCGGCGAATTCACACAAAGGAAGATCAAGGAATATTCACAACAAGACGAGCAGTAGAAGCAACACTCTCACTTACCATGGGGAAGGTACGCAGAAATTCACACGACGCAGCTTTCAAGTTGAAAGCAGTCAATCTCGCATTAAAAGAGGGAAACAGAGCAGCCGCGCGTAACCTGGGCATCGATGAGTCAATGGTGAGGCGTTGGACGGTGCAGCAGGAGGAACTGTCTCAGTGCAAGAAGACGAATTCACACAAAGGAAGATCACGGAATATTATAGGAGTGTGAAAACATCCACAATCACCAACGGGTTCCAAAACGCTGGACTGCTGCGGGATGAAGAGGATGACGCCGCCACAGCTGGCGCTGAGGGCCGTCAGAGGCTTCAGAGGCTGTTCGATGCCGACAGTGACGAAGAGGAGTTCGTTGGTTTTGAGTGACAATGAAGGAGAGAGGAGAGTGGTTGACGAAGCCACCCTGAACCTGTTCGTTTCCGACACTGAAGATGAGGACTTTGGTGGTTTCAGTACGCAGGAAGAAGAGGAAGACGAGGATTAGTGACTTGACTTCTCTGGTTACAGGTTTGCTGCACATATAGCCTATTGTTGTGTGATTTTGTCTGGGGATTAGTGACCTGACTTTTGTTTTGTTTTGTTGAAATGTTAATAAATGGGAGCTTCCCCAAACAGCCATCTCTTTCCCGACATTCCTCTCTGTGCACGAACCCTTTCATATGGTAATTAAACATCAAAACACCCGCGGCTTATAGACCGGTGCGGCTTATATAAGAAAAAAATAGTCAATTTTGGTCCCGCGGCTTATATACCGGTGCGCCTTATAGTCCGGAATTTACGGTACTTTGAAAATCAGTTTCGTAGTGGCGACGTATATTGTACTCTTTCAAAACAGCCACTCTCTGTCTGCAAATGAGACAAACCGCTGTTGAATTTACTTCGGTAAAAAAATACTCGTCTTGCCACTCCGTCCTAAATTTTCTTTTGTCAGTGTGCCACTGCCGTGATGATGATCTGTCCATCTTGCTAAAGCTGGTGTAAAGCCAGTGACTGGGGAGGGATCAAATATCAGAGCTCACCCCCCAACCAGGTGATTCAGCCAACCAATCAGGAGCAATCAATCCTCAGATAGCAATGCCTCACACCCGTGTGATACAGTCTGGGAGAGAGAAAATACCAGCTGCACAAAATTAACGTTAATCGTAGATAGAAGAGTCCTGACATCTCCATTCAGGCGCGGACTGCATAATCGGGCATGTCGGGCAACTGCCCGGTCCCCTGGCCTGCAAAAAAAAAAAAAAAAATCCCACCCCCAAATCCGTGGCGGGCCAAAAAAAAAAGAGCGCGGGAAACACTTGGCCCGCGGGCCCCAAATTGGGCACCACTGGTCTAGCACATACCATCACAAGGACATGCAACAAGTATAACATAGTTTAGGTTTCACTTTTTTCATGTGGTGAGGCTCTGTTGATGTGGATGTGATTCACTGGCGTGGCACTACAACCGTTACAGTAAGTGTGGAGTTTGATCTTTCTGATGCGCAACTCCAAGGCTCCCAACATCAATATGGAGATAGGAAAATATCTCATTAAAAACAAAATCAGAGTAGCTGGCTGGAAGTCAGAACCTGGTGCTTTATACAATTATGGTTATTGGTAATTAAAGGAAGGCTTGGTATTTTGGAGGGAAAGTAATTACCATAAATTCCGGACTATAAGCCGCGGCTTTTTTCCCGTTTTTTGGCCCCTGCGGCTTATATAACGGTGCGTCTTATCTATGGATTTTTTCAGAAAAAAAAAAAAAAATACAAATAAAATCTCTCTTTTTTAGCACTCTTTCTAACTATAAATCCACTTCTGTTTTAATTTCCTCTCTTGCCCTCTTTTCACCACACCGCGGACACTGTGTGCACTGTAAAAATAAACAACGGTGGTGTTGTGTTATGTTGTTTTGTTGAAATGTTACGGTAATACGGTAAATGGGAGCTTCCTCAAACAGCCATCTCTTTCCCGACAATCCCCTCTGTGCGTGACCACTTACATATGGTAATTACGGTAAGCAAACGGCCACTCTGCCATCAACTCCCTCCCCCGACTACCAGGAGAAAATCACAAACTTCGGCGAATTCACACAAAGGAAGATCAAGGAATATTCCATCGAACCGGAGCAGATCATAAATATGGATGAAGTGCCTTTGACGTTCGACCTGCCACTCACTCGGACTGTTAACAAGAAGCGCCCTGGAGGATTCTTTCACCAAAAAAAAGCTTTGCTCGTTCTCGACAGCATGAGAACGAGCAGTAGAAGCAACACTCTCACTTACCATGGGGAAGGTACACGACGCAGCTTTCAAGTTGAAAGCAGTCAATCTCGCATTAAAAGAGGGAAACAGAGCAGCCGCGCGTAACCTGGGCATCGATGAGTCAATGGTGAGGCGTTGGACGGTGCAGCAGGAGGAACTGTCTCAGCACCGAATATTATAGGAGTGTGAAAACATCCACAATCACCAACGGGTTCCAAAACGCTGGACTGCTGCGGGATGAAGAGGATGACGCCGCCACAGCTGGCGCTGAGGGCCGTCAGAGGCTTCAGAGGCTGTTCGATGCCGACAGTGATGAAGAGGAGTTCGTTGGTTTTGAGTGACAATGAAGGAGAGAGGAGAGTGGTTGACGAAGCCACCCTGAACCTGTTCGTTTCCGACACTGAAGATGAGGACTTTGGTGGTTTCAGTACGCAGGAAGAAGAGGAAGACGAGGATTAGTGACTTGACTTCTCTGGTTACAGGTTTGCTGCACATATAGCCTATTGTTGTGTGATTTTGTCTGGGGATTAGTGACCTGACTTTTGTTTTGTTTTGTTGAAATGTTAATAAATGGGAGCTTCCCCAAACAGCCATCGCTTTCCCGACATTCCTCTCTGTGCACGAACCCTTTCATATGGTAATTAAACATCAAAACACCCGCGGCTTATAGACCGGTGCGGCTTATAGAAGAAAAAAATAGTCAATTTTGGTCCCGCGGCTTATAGACCGGTGCGTCTTATAGTCCGGAATTTACGGTAGTCGATCAGTCAGCCAGTGGAGGTGCCTTCAGTGGCCTTTACTGTATGTTTTCGGCCATCTCAAAACACACACCATGTCACTACACTATCTGAGAAGAAGCTACCATTTTTAGCATTTGTCTTACGTGCATGTATTCTCTGGAGGTTGATGTGCTTCTCCAGCTCCCGCCGCAGTTTGACCTCAGCGCCGTACTTGCCCACCGTCCCATCATCAACCAGGAGGAAATGCGAATGGAGGTTGTTGAGAACATTGAGCTTGCTGAGAGGGTTCAGTATGGTCTGGTATGGAGCTATTACCTGCAATGGGAAAGGAGGGGTCAGAAAAGCACAACAGTAGAAGAGGAGGAGAGCTTAGGAAAAGGGGAGAAAGGACAGAAATTACAAGTTTTGTTTCTAGATGTAAAAAAATAAAATAAAAATAATTAATTAAAAAAAAAAAAAAAAAAAAACATAATTGAATATTAGTTAAGGCGCCATCAGTTATTTTAAGACCTTTGCTTTCAAAGTACCAACATTTACTGAGATATTTTTGTAATACAGAGAGGCGTGGTGTGAGACGGGTGGACTGGATACAGAGAGGCGTGGTGTGAGATGAGTGGACTGGATACAGAGAGGCGTGGTGTGAGATGGGTGGACTGGATACAGAGAGGCGTGGTGTGAGATGGGTGGACTGGATACAGAGAGGCGTGGTGTGAGATGGGTGGACTGGATACAGAGAGGCGTGGTGTGAGATGTAATACAGAGAGGCGTGGTGTGAGATGGGTGGACTGGATACAGAGAGGCGTGGTGTGAGACGGGTGGACTGGATACAGAGAGGCGTGGTGTGAGATGGGTGGACTGGATACAGAGAGGCGTGGTGTGAGACGGGTGGTCTGGATACAGAGAGGCGTGGTGTGAGATGGCTGGACTGGATACAGAGAGGCGTGGTGTGAGATGTAATACAGAGAGGCGTGGTGTGAGATGTAATACAGAGAGGCGTGGTGTGAGATGTAATACAGAGAGGCGTGGTGTGAGATGTAATACAGAGAGGCGTGGTGTGAGATGTAATACAGAGAGGCGTGGTGTGAGATGTAATACAGAGAGGCGTGGTGTGAGATGGGTGGACTGGATACAGAGAGGCGTGGTGTGAGATGGGTGGACTGGATACAGAGAGGCGTGGTGTGAGATGGGTGGACTGGATACAGAGAGGCGTGGTGTGAGACGGGTGGACTGGATACAGAGAGGCGTGGTGTGAGACGGGTGGACTGGAGTTGTCTTACGTCTCTCCCGATCAGATCGTTCCTGTTCTCAATCACTCCCCAGGGAGCGATCCCGATCGTGCAGATCTTCTTGGAGGATCTGGAACAGTGCTCTTTCAGAGCGTCGCCCACGTGCTTCGCCACACCTTCAGGAAGGATGCAAGAGTCAATCACTAAACTGTGCTGCCCAACCAAATAAAATGCTGTCGTCAGAAAAAACAGTGTGAGCTCTTATCACTCTTTAAAGTCCCTGGAAACCAAAAAACACAAAAACCTTCTAACTATTACATTTAGGGTCTTATGTGAGTAATTGTAATTACTTTCAACCCTAACCCCAAAAATCGACACTTTTCCACAAGGTCTGGATTTCCATTTCCTCATTGAAGAGAGCGGTGCGCGCGGTGCTAAAATGCATGATCTTATCACGTCATAAGATTTAATCGGATCACACACACGCATGCACGCAGGCACGCGCGCGCGCGCGCGCACACCAGGGATTCCGTTAGCCGGTAATAGCTGGCTTTTAGCCGGTATTTGTTGCCGTGGGCCAGCAAATTAAAAGGTCGCCGGCTCAAGTGGCCGGCTGAAAATACACCAGATAAATAAATTCCTTATATAAAATAGCCTAATATTGTACGTGTGGCCTATAACCTAAGTGATGTTGCCAATAAGCTACGACTTAAATAGAGATTTATTACATCATATGTTTTCCGCCCCCTGTATGTCAAGTGTTGGTGAAAAAGAAAAATATAGCAGACGCTTTCTTTACTGTAGAGCGCCGTTTAAAAGCCGCACAAGCAGCATCAGTCCCGCCGGCCAGCGCTGGACCCGCTGTGAGGAAACACACAGGAGGAAACCGACATGTCAAAACAGACATCCCTTGCTAGGCCAGTCCTGTTTTTAATCGAGATCATGCAACAAGTAGCCTACTTCAGCCTTGCTTACCACAAAGAAAGCCACATGGGAGCCGAGGACGAGTGCAGGAGAGCTGACGCAGGTGCCGCCAGGTGTGGAGTGGGAGAGATTAAGGTGCGTAGCCTATTGCTGGAGATTCAAGTTGTGCGCTGTCTGCACTCTGCACTGACACTGTTGCACTTATTACTTTTAGCTAACGCTACGTTGTTTTTTCATCAAGGCAATGTCCAGAAGATATGGGTTCATGAGTGTCTGCAAATGCAGATAGATAGGCTATATGAGCATGCATGCATCTTGTCTGTTTCAATAACGAAAGCGTCCTTACCGAGAACGACATGCCGACCAATTCAATATTCTTGCTGCGAAATCGGCCTCTTAATGACAACACTGGAATAAATATGATCGACTATAGAGGCTATAAAGAATAGACTATAGAGAAATAAATTGATTTGTTTATTTAGGAAACAATTATTTTATAACATCCTTTTTTTAATAGTGGCCGGTAAATATTTGATACGGCCGGAATTTGGGAACGTTACCGGCTGCACTGGCCGTCTGGGAAAATGTCTAGCGGAATCCCTGGCGCACACACACTGACACACACACAGTAGCGCAGCGGCAGAGATCTCTTCCTCTCTGTAAACCCTCTCTGTCTGTGCTATGCGCCGAGCAACGCGCGAACACACACACACAATCTCTCTTTCCTTCTCTCTCTCTCTCTCTCTCTCTCTCTCTCCGTTAACAGAGAGAGAGGTGTCGTCCGAGCAGGTCTCCTCCAGCAGGTCTCCTCTGCTGCAGACGGGACACACCCACACAGTCCGCGGGAGAAAATACACTCTAAAATCGAATTGATTCTCATGACTTTTGCCATGACTGTCAAACCTAAATGTATATACTTTGCGACGTTCATCATCGTTCAAATTTGGCTGGTGGCTTATTAACATAGGTTCCTGTGATGTGATTAACTCAAAATGCTAAATAATAATAAAAAAAAAAATCTGGTTTCCAGGGACTTTAACCCTCTGCCACTCCAATTGCCAATTGTGCCAATTGATCGCACAATGGTTAAATACATTTTCAGGCACATTTACCACTTATAAAGGCACAATTAATTAACTCTAGTTGCTATAAATCACATAATGCCTGGTTCAGACTACACGAATTCAGCCCGATATTAGACCGATTTGGTCGTGCGCGACAGATTTTCAGCGTCGGGCCCGAATATGACCGTCGGGGACGACGATCGGCCGTCTTCACCTCTTGTAGTGTGACATAATCAAAGACCAGCGTCGGGACCAGTCGGGACGTCTAGGACGCCTCACGACGCCCCGACGAAAAGACTGGCATGTCAGTCTTTTGGACATGGTTTCGCCTAGTTTGACACCCCGGAAGACAGGTGTCAGGTCCTGGGGAGACCGCTCCCCGCTCGATACAGATTTCACCCGCTTGCACTCACCGCTCCGCTCCGCTCAAAAGAATAAAAGAGATAAAAAGGCCAGGGTGTTTTAATTTGCGTTTAAACGCCTGGGCAATGGGCATTGCTCACTACAAATAACATGAGCTCAGCAGAGTCGGCTGCATGTTCGTTTCTCTTCCTTCTCGTCTCGCAGCAGCTGGCAAGAAAATAGTGGGCGTGCACATGAAGTAAGTTGGAGGCTGGAGCGGACATCACAGTGCATCACAGCAGAGCCTGTCACTCATCCAAATAACGTTAATTCTGCAAGGGATATATATAGCACCTGGATTACATACATGTTTCACATAGGGTTGTGTTTGGATTTCAATGTTTTATTTTGCCCAATATTGAAATGTTTTACAATTGCATGTTGTGCTAACATAAACATTATTTCTATCTACCACTTTAGCCTATTTAGGCTGATTTGGTTGCTATTTCTTGTCAATGTAGTGGCCTCAATGCATGCTGGGAGATTTCGTTCACAGGTCCGCCTCCCCGACGACCTGTGAACTCGCTGATGACAGCAGACGACGTGATGACGGTGGCATACGATGCTCTGTCGGTGTTAAGCGAGAATACACTTGTAGTGTGGCCAGTCTCCCGACCAAGACATGTCACAAATTTATGGCAGTATGATGGCCTCGTCTGACATGGTGACATCGTGAACGACAAAAAATATCGTGTAGTCTGATCCTGGCATAAAACACACTTGTGAAAAACAAGCCCTCTCCTCATACATGAATGACGAAGACCAAAATGTGCCCGTTTGAAATGCTGCGCGTGGGAAAGGTCGGACTCAACTACATGGAGTCGTGCACCACAATCCCCAGCTAATGAATACCATGGATACTAAAGTCATCAGGGTGCCACGAGTCCATCCCAACTGGCCAGGGCCAAGAGAGGTATTAGGTGTAATCACTCCTCTGGGTAATTGACCCTGTGAGTAATGATTTAAACACTATGATCAAACCGCACAATCTTGACACGGCGCTGTGGAGGCAGACACACCTCAGCAGTGACACACAGCCAGATGATACGCTTAGAGCCTGGCATTACAACTTCTGCTACATCAGCGCACCGAGCAGAGAAAGCTTAGTGGGAGGCAACCGCCCCGGTAGCTGTATGTGGTTTTCTAGGGGTGTGTGTTGTGTTCTCATTTCCGCCAAATCTACAATCAATATATGGAATGGATGGAACTTCAGGCCTCTTTGGCTGCAATATTATCGATACCATTATGTAAGTTCCTTTTGACTCAATTTAAATGCTTCTGGCTTGTGGAGACAATTTTACACTAACCGGTCCTGATGTAAAACCTCATGACATACATTACCACACAAGATCAATGACCTTCAGGCAGAGCTTCGGGGCAGCTGAGAGGAAATGGAGAAAATCACATCACCCTGAAGATCTCTCTTCCTACCACCTTATCCACTCTAACTTCACCTCTGCCGTCTCAAAAGCAAAAACCTCCTTGTTCATCTCTGAAATCCAGTCCTCTGCATCCAACCCCAGTAAACTGTTCTCCACCTTCTCCACGCTCCTCAATCCTCCCTCCCCTCCCCCTCCCTCTCTCATCAAAATGGCTGATGATTTTGTAACCTTCTTTACTAAAAAGGTGGATGACATCAGCTCCTCCTTCCATCCTCCAGGTACCCTCAATAACACTCTGGACTCCAATCCTGCTTCTCTGCCCCCCGTCCCCGGTTTTACTTCTTTCTCTCCCGGTGAAGTGCTTAAACTCATCAGCTCTAACCGAGCAACTTGCTGTCCCCTTGATCGTATCCCTTCCTCTCTCCTTCAAACCATCTCACCTGACATATCTCCCTTCCTCACTACTCTCATCAACTCCTCTCTGTCCTCAGGTCTTGTTCAGGCTGCTCTAAAGACTGCTAGAGTCAAGCCTCTGCTTAAGAAACCCTCCCTTGACCCTACTGCTATTCAGAACTACATACCTGTCTCTCTTCTCTCATTCCTTTCCAAAACCCTCGAACGAGCAGCATCCAAACAACTTTCTCTCTATCTCTCCCAGAATGACCTCCTGCACCCCCTGCAGTCCGGTTTCAAGGCTTCACACTCTACTGAGACAACTCTTCTTGCTGTCACAGAGGCCCTTCACACTGCTAAGGCCTCATCCCTCTCTTCTGTTCTTGTCCTCCTTGACCTGTCTGCTGCCTTCGATACAGTCAACCACCAAATCCTTCTCTCCATCCTGTCTGACCTAGGCATCTCAGGATCTGCACACTCCTGGTTTGCTTCCTATCCCTCTAAACGCTCATACCGGGTCTTATGGAGAGGATCCCTCTCCAGATGCCCAGATCCTGCCCTCTTATCACCGGTGTCCCCCAGGGCTCAGTCCTGGGCCCCTTGCTTTTTCTCTATATCAGATCTCTTGGCCATGTGATCTCATCTCATGGCTTTTCTTATCACTGCTATGCCAATGACACTCAGCTTTTCCTTTCCTCCCCCCCCCCCCTCAGACACCCAAATCGAGGCTCGCATCTCTGCATGCCTCAAAGACATGAAATTGATTGATTGAATATGAAATTGATTGATATTTGCTGACTTTCCCTAAACAATTTTTCGAATTCCATGACTTTCCCTCTCTGGAAAATGCATCGGTATTCCTATATGGCCAGTGGGAAGCCTGCACTAGCCAGGCTGCTGAGCTATGATAATCTGCTGACTGAGCGTACCTGTGTTGACCCCTCCAGTGAGGATCCAGGCCCCGGTGGTGACAGCAGCTTTGATCAGGCCCTTGCCCACCACCTGCTTGAGGTGTGGGTGCAGGTCGAAGTTTTGAATTCCTCCGTGGACCGAGATGACTATCTTGGGAAGCTCCATCTGCCATTCCTTCAGCATGAGCCGCAGGATGCTCTCCGGCCGCGAGTCGTGGGACAAACGCACATACTACACACACACACACACACACACACACAGACACACAGACACACACACACACACACACACACACACACACACACACACACACACACACACACACACACACACAGGGGGTTAGAAGCTGGTCAACAAACCCCCTCAGGTAACCTTGCTAAGCAGCTGGATTTGCAGGAGATCACAATCACAAGACAAATCCATCTTGCCAAGCTACAATCTATTGGTTTTAGACAGATGGTTCATCCAATCACCTGCCAGGTATTTTTGAAAGTGCCCACCCCTTTTAAGCGGTTTCTCGAGTGAGTTCCCACATGGGTCTGTGAAATAAACCATCTGGTAGCGTCAGGTTACCCCTTACGAGTCAGTGTTGTAAATCTCATGACCTGAGCTAGCATCACATTTAAGCACGTTATTTCCTTTTATTATTCTATTGCTTAAACAGTTGTCTCTGTTGTGCAACACTGGGCATCAGTTTGAGGCTACACCATCTGTAGGTTGCTTTCAGACTGGTGAAGTTTCTCCACACAGTATGACTTAATTACCCAGGTAACAAGAAATTAATTAAACATAATTCTATTCTTTTTTAACACATTGACTGCCAGCCCTTTTTTCAATGCTGTAGGTAGGTTCTGCCAGTTTTTTTTTTGAGGATTCTGGCTCATTTTACAAGAGCCGAGGATTCTTTTCAGTTAAGACTTTGTGAACACCAATCATCTAAAAAGAACTAATAGAATGTGTGCTTTCTCTGTCTAAAAGAGTTAGTTTGTAGAGTTAGTAGTTATGTAGATATTAGCCGTTGAGTACAGCATGGTTTCAGAGATTTTCAGAGAGTTTTGAGATAAATGGATTTTTAGAACCACCTCACGTGCCTGTGATTATGGGTGCCCTTGGGCAAGTCTGTATACTGTATTGTGTGTGTGTGTGTGTGTGTGTGTGTGTGTGTGTGTGTGTGTGTGTGTGTGTGTGTGTGTGTGTGTGTGTGTGTGTGTGTCTCCAAACTCCTCCCTCCGTCTGTGCTGCTGCTGCTGGCTCCTGCTGGCTCCGCGGCCGCTCTCGGGCAGTCTGGATTACTGTAAAACGGGCTCGTTCGTTTCTTGAGGTGTCGGCTGAGAGCTTTGAAGAAGCTTTTGCGATTCTGGTCTTATTTATGCTCAAAGGTACTCGAGTGTGTGTGTGTGTGCGTGCGCGCGCGTGTGTGTGTGTGTGTGTGTGTGTGTGTGTGTGAAATCGAAAGCGTTTTCGCCCAGCTATTTCCTTGAAAATTAGAATGGCTTTCTCCCGCGGACCCGCGGCTGTTTTTTGCTCGGATTTCTCTCTGTCTGGAGAGCACTGTCGCCACCAGCTGGTCGGTAAAATAGATTATACACATTCTCTTCCTCCAATATTGGTATAGGAGACGTAAAAGGGGTTGATCGATGTCCCACCGTCAAAAAAAAAAAATGTTTATGTAAGCCGAGATATCTCGTCCTTGGCACTCAACGGTTGGATCCTGTAAGCCGAGATATCTCGTCATTGGCACTCAACGTGTTAATACTTTGTCAAATTAAACCTGAATGTTAAGGATGTCTTGCAGCCATACCAATTGAGCTTAACAGTTATTTATGAGTACCTCTCAAGTATTGTATGCCAAATGAATTACCCCAAGGAGCTCATTAAGTCAACAAAGTTTCATCATGGGACCAAAGCTAAAATACACAGTGTACAAAACACATTTGGCGCATTGTGTTACACCCATTTCCACAATCAAGGTTGCAGTTATCTCAAGACTTACAAGTCTGGTTTTTCACTTGGAAAAATGTGTCCCAGCAGAGAGAGCTTGCCCTACCTACCTTGGCTCTGTAGGAGTGGGAGCCTCCCTGGAAGTTGACGACACCATATGCGTCAGTGGGGCTCTCCTCTGTGTGTTTTTCCACCGACCACTCCTCCTGCTCCGGCAGGGACAGGTTGGGGTTTTCACCCAGCTTCACGTCCGAGTACTTCATCGCCAGGCTGGCTGTGAAGCCAACATGCTGCCGCACCAGTCGGCCGCAGCAGCACCTGCATGGGAACCACAATGAGTTTATTTGGCAAGAACAATTAATGTGCAGTTTGTTGAATCATCTGGCAAGACAGTCTACATTCTATGAAATAAAATGTTGAAGCTTCAGAGTTTTATTTGGTTTGCAACCATAAGGGAACCCAAGAAGGTTCCTAGAAGAACCCCTTAAAAAAAACCTTCATGACTCATGAAGGTACTTTCACAAACCTGCAGGACTAAACCCCAAAACAATATATATGGCTTTTGGGGTGGTGTGTGAAGAATTCTGGTCAACATTTCCGCATTTGAGAACAAATGTATAATATTCTACAATCTTTATCATTTTCAACAGCATTAGTGCCCTCTATGGGTTCAAACCTGCTTTTTTTTGCCCTCCAAAACGGTACAACCTGATGTCACGGCGCACTCCCCCCTTCCCCAGTCCCCACTCATGTGAAAAATGTTTTTTTCATGTGATTATTACTGTAGTTCACGCCAGGAGAGTTGCAACATCTCCATTCACTCCAATGGACCCGTTTTTAGCGCGAGCCTTAAGAACGCAATGCATCATGGGTAATCAATTGCCTACTGTGGCTAATGTTAGCAGCTAGTCACTTTTAACCATTGCTGTCTGAGGCACGCGCCAGTTACGTTATTTAGAGCAGTGCAGTAAATACAATATTCCTGGAATGCGAGTTTAAGGAAACAGTTAAATGTCCTCTGCATTCTACATCAAATAAAGACATTACTGTTTGTTTTATTTTGTATGTTACATACTTATTGGCCAAGTTATGTTAGTTTATGGGCTAGGAATTCTGTCAGGGTACAAGGTAGTATAGGCGGCCATCTTGCCTGCAGAGTTTTCAAATCAAGTAGAATACCGTTTTGCCAGAAATCTGGGGGGTTTGGTCCTGCTTTAAGGAACCTTTATTCCTCCCCTTCTAGTGAGGGACCGTAAGGTTCTGGGCGGCTCTTTTTGGATCTCAGAAGATATCTTTTCAGAGTATACTGTAAGTCAGACCTGGGCCACATGCGGCCCGCGAGCGCCACCTGTGTGGCCCGTGCTGGAATTGCAAAAAAAAAAAAAAAAAAAAATTGTACAGTGCAACATGTAAACGCAACAAATTGCGTTTACAAATTGTAAACGCAACATGCAAGATACCCGCTGAATAAGTGTCCAAATGTTCATGTCATTCTGGCCAATACTCCACTTCTGTTCTCCACTCCAATTCTAATTGGCTGGTAACTTTAAAATCTAGCAGCCATATTTGAGTTATTCCTCTAAACCTGACTTCAAATGCCCAAAAAAATTTCGCGCCGGCGCTGTTCGCCCCCCGACCCTCAGCAAAATCTGGCCCTTTGGTAGCGAGGACATTTTTTTGTGGTCCTCTCTATCATCAAAGTTCCTGGGTTACGGCAGGACAATATTTGCTCGGCCCCCGGCAACAATCTTGGTTTCTCATGTGGCCCCCCATGAAAAATAATTGCCCACCCCTGCTATAAGTGTAGATACATTTGTACCACACAGGCTCAGTATTTCACCATCAACATCCCAAACAAACAACATCCAAAGCCCAAACTTAAGCAATTAAAGTATAAGACTTTATTCTTGACAAACAATCGTGATGACATTGACAAGGTTCGACATATTTGTTGACCATACTTTTTGAAGAGCATAATGTTTTTTTAAATTGCCATATAGTTATTATTCAAGTTATGACTACATGGCAACTTTGGTCCAAAACCGGTTTCTCTCTGCTCTCTCAGCTCCCTTCAATGACTTTAGGTGAGAATGTGTCTCCTGACACACAAAGGCTGGAAGTTAATTGTTTCCTGGGGAGGGCTGCTGCTATACAGTGGCACAGTTACACTGTCAAGGAATTTCCCTGCAAGGTTTTGCTGATATAACCGGCTGGGAGGGACATTCTCAATCCTGCCAGGCAATAGAGAGTGAAATAGGATGACAACCAAACAAATACTTACCGCACCAGCTGTTGGCAGATCTGGCATCCTGGAAGGCATCTGCAAGAAAATCAACACCAGCATCATTCAACTGATAATCACTAATCAAACATACATAAAAACAACACAAAACAAAATTAAAAAATAAAATACAGACCCACTATCCAATTAAGATAGCTATAATATATGACAAAATACATGCGCAACGTGAGGACTGATCTTTTCCAAAGCTAGAAACAGCATGTTGTCAGAGGACATTTTGGAAGGTTATCTGTCAACTGGGCAGCCGGCCTGGTCAGATTGGCTTTTGACCAAGAAAGAGTTATGAAACCTGCCAAGTGGACTCTGGCTTTGATCACAGTCAGATGATCCAGGCCTGGTATTGCATGGGACTGAGTGGGTTCACTAACATTTCTGGATCATCTATCCACAGAAGCCCATAGTTAGCGGGGAAACGCCAGTGGCAAATAATTGATGCAAAAGAAAACACAGAGAAAAGAGTAACCAAGTATCAAGCCAGTTTACGAGAAGAAAGTAGAAGAATGCATCTTTTTGAAAGTATAACTAAAAACAGAAATGGCAAACGCACACTGCTGAACATTCAATGACTGTGGGAAACTGTTTATATATATATATATATATATATATATATATATATATATATATATATATATATATATACAGTATATGAGTTGGACGCCGCCTGGGAATTTGAACCACCCAGTCTGCCCCACCCCCCCATATATATATGTGTGTGTGTGTGTGTGTGTGTGTGTGTGTGTGTGTGTATATATATATATATATATATATATATATATATATATATATACAGTATATATATATACATACATACACACACACATAGATAGATAGATAGATATGTATAGATAGATGTAATTTGTGTGTACCTTTGAGGTTGATGTGGTACATTGTGAATGACTGGGCTGCTCACCAAGTCAATAACAGCCATCCATACAATTCTAGCACTAATATGTCAAATTCCATTAAGTCTGCATAGAAATCCTGCTATACTTGAGAGGAGAACATTCACGTCAATTCTTTACATATTACACACAAAATGTTATTTTCATAGGACAGGGTTTAGTTAGGGTTTCAAGCTTTATTTAGCCAGAATTTGCAGTAGTTGTTTACAGTACCGTTTACAGTAAAATGCACCTGTGGGGTCAATTTTGGATCAAACAAAAATCTGTCATTTTTTGTGTAGGACAGTCTTACGATGCAGATGCTGAAGTTTGGTGTCTTTTGAAGAAAATATTTGGGAGGAGTAGTAGGGTTTAACTAGTTTTACAGTTTTTGCAGTCTTTGAACTTCATAATTGGCCATAGGTTGCATTGTACAAAAGTTTCTCCTAACTTGGGCACACATTTTCGTGAAAGTTGCAAAGCCTTAGCACGTATGCCTGATTTTTATGAATTTTCAATGTTTGAAACTTTAGACGGTCACTGTAGCGCCACCATCAGGACTATTGGCGCCAAATTCGCATCAACGAAGTTTGGCATGGGACTGGAGGACCTTTGTGCAAAGTGTGGTTCATTTTCATGCATGCAAAGTCCAACTTCCTCGGAGGAAGAATAATAATAATGGCAAATACAAACAGTGGCCCTGCCACTTCGCTGGCCCCGGCCACTAATAAGATATAAGAAATCTCATCCCTAGTACTGGAAGAAAAAATATGCTGCAACTGCTCATCACTGGCCTTGAAACTGTAATTACAGTGAGAAACATAAACAGTAAGCTCATGTGGGAACAGCCCATTTACCCTTTGGAGAGTAGTGGTTAGGATCTGGCCTTACCTTGACACACACCATACAATTACACTGTTACCATGGCCATCATCAGCACAATGCAGAGCACGTGTAAGCTGGGGTCAGAGCACAAACACATACCTGTGGGGGTCTTTTGACACAGGAAGTATGTACACACATTCCCTCTTGGTGAAAGTGCTTTCTATCCAGGGTTTCTGGGACTGTGAAGAAAGAACAAAAAGGAGAACATCGATTGGAAACATTGATTGGTCGGCTGACAGTGTTGATGCTCTTCACCTTTGCATTTATTGCCGTATTATTATTGCTTTTGATGACTCCAAATTTGCCCCTGGAGGATATTCAAGAAATAATAATAATAATAATAATAATAATAATTCATTTATTTTGATATAGCGCTTTTCAATGACACAAAGGATGCTGACAGTATGAGTACAACAGAAAACAGAAAATAGCCTGCTCTCAATAGTAATTGAGTGATATGTTCATGCAAATGGTGTTGACAATCATACCCATTACTGTGTCAGTCGCGAAACAAGTTCGTCAAGTTAAATGAATGTTGGGAAATATCAAAGAACCACAGAGCAGCACATTGCCTACCTTGGCTCTACAGAAGGTCAACGCGCTACTATGTTTGAACTCCAAACATCCTACAATTGCAAAAGGGAGCTAGTGATCTCTTAATCCATGATTTAGTCTATGAAAATCAAAGGGATTAGGAGGCATCTTAATAAAATAAAATATAAAATAACTACAGTTTAGGAGCCATGTTAGATAGAGCCGCTTGCCAAAAATCTAAAGCTGCAATGAATAATAATCTCATAGTGTATCGTGGGTTTGTCAAAACAAGGATTTATGTCACAAGAATTTTCAATTAACGTCTCATGCCTTATTATTCTTTCAATAAAGCTCCGAGAGACCTACGACCGATTAGAGCCCTTAATCCTTCCCGGCACAAAGAGGGAAACCTGAAAAGCGCTCCACACTACCCCACCAGTACCCAAGAAGATTACCCAATACAGTAGCCTACTTTACACCAAAGCCTTCCAACTATTCATGTAGTTCAATAACAATGGTATTACAACAACCAGGGATTGAAATGTTAGGGACCAGCTAGACTGTAGTTAGCCGTTTTCTGCTCGGGCTAGAGGGAAATAACCATAGCCAAAGTTTGCATGGAAATGAATGGAATATAGTGTGGATGGAGACACAAGTGAAGAAGGGCACTTTATAGTACAGCGATTTATGATGGTTGCGACCTACCATATTCATATTCCATCGTCGATGTTGATGTCCATTGGACATGATATTATAGCATTGATGTCCATTGGACAATAATAATTGACGGTCAGCGATGTTCGTCGGGCGATCATAAATCACTGTACTATAAACTGCTCTTTAATTAGGCTGGAGGAATAGTGGCCAATATTATTTCTCCATCACCCAAAGTTCCATCCGCACAGTGTCCAGAATTATATCTCTAGCATCCAGAATCCTATGTCCAGAATCCTATCTCTAGCATCCAGAATCCTAGCACCCAAAGTTCCATCACCAACCACAACAAGTGTGGGTTTGTACCTCGATGTCCTCCTCTTCATCTCCATGTTTAAGGGCTTTGTACAGGAACATGCCAAGGCGACTTCATGCATCTCCTGGACAAATCACAGTCACCGCAGCCTCTCTTGACCAGTGGATCATCAGCCACAAGTCTCTCTCTCTCTCTGACACACACAATACTTCTCTCTCTCTCTCTGTCTGTAGATCTTCTTGCAATTTCCACACAGGTCTCAAAGTCTACAGCAGTGCTGGTACATTCAGTTAAAAGCTGAGTGATCAGTAGGAGGTTGCAGCCTCCAAACTCCATCCACTGTTAATCTGTAAGAAGCCACTCAGGGGGCTGATGAATGTGTCTGAGACAACCAAGAAATGATACTTAGGCCGGGGAGAGAGAAGAGGGAGGTGTGGGAGAGGATTAGCGGATGGGGAGAGGCCTCAATGATATATAACTACGGTAGTTATTGTCTACTGAAGACACACCACCAACTGTGATTCATACACACAAAAGCTCTCCCACCATGCACCCCCCCCCCCCCCCTCTTCCCAGTAGGCCCCACATTTACGCTTCCAAAGGGCTCTATTATTTTGGAACCCTTTTTTTAAACAGGTAAGACAGAGCAAAGGCAGGACAAGAAACTAACCTTTGTCTCCACTGGGCACAGTCATGACACCACACACACACACACACACACACACACACACACTAGGGGTGTCAAAAATAATCGATTATAGGATGCATCGCGATGCGGACGTGCACGATTCTGCATCGATTCACAAATGTCAAAAACCGATTATTAAAAAAAAAAAAATAATAATAATAATAATAATCAAATAAAATATAATGGAAGTACATGCAGTTGTTTATTTTAATTATCATCATAATACAATGCAATTCCAATTGCACTTTTATTTTAAAAGTAGTCACACAGTGAGAAAAAAGAAAGTGAGAAAAAATAAATCATGCATTGTGGAAAAAAGTGATGCATCGATTTAAGATGCATCAAGATGCATCGATAATCGTACTCGAATCGAATCGTATCCCTCTGAATCGTAATCGAATCGAATCATGAGGCCAGTGAAGATTCACAGCCCTAACACACACACACACACACACTCTGTCACGACACAACCAGCCAAATAGCTTTTTAGAATATAAAGGGACTGATTGATTGATTGATTGATTTTATTTGATGTAACAATTTAAACACGTGGAACAGAGGACATGCATCTCGGAAACACCATTTATAAAAACACAGTAAAGTCAGAGACTGGTTTCCATGGTAATAAAAACATCATTATCATCAGTATATAAATGGGAGCTAGGGTTCTGTCTGTACCGCTGATGACATCATCAGTAATGTCATAAATCCCACTGATGATGACATCTTGATGCCCCCGCCAGGCCAGGAAAAAGGAAATTACCCCCCCCCCGCTCTCCCCAAAATGTCAATAAACCTTTATGGCATATTATTACAATACAACAATACTAGTGTTGACAGTGTTGACAGTAATAGAAGATGCCAAATTATTCAAAACAATACGCATTTTGCTTTCAGGAGCATCGTGCCAGCGTCTGGCACTGTTCCAAAACGTGTCAACATCCCATAATACAACTGTTTGCATCGCATCCCATAATAGTATGATGATACTTGGGATGCCATTGCGAACATAGATGCGAACAGGTTAGCTCAAAGTTTAGCGTCGCTCAGCGACGGCCCCCACCGTTGCGGTCGGCGGACGTTTCGAAATCCCTCCAGGCCTGACAAATTTTCTGGGGGAAACATTGGATGTTATCCATATTATAACTTCTAAGGCTTTTGCTTTTGACAGAATTATGGCAGTTTACAGGGGACCTCCTGACTTTCCTTGTACAGTATGTTAATAAATGGTCAATACACGATGACACCACTTTTAGAATTTTTAGATTAATTCGACACCATAATGAGGCCTATATAGCGGTTTGACTATGCTCACTGATTCTTGTGGGTTCACTTATTACTTACTGTGTAAGACCAAGCATCTTCAGAAAGTTAGATAGAGCTTTATAGAGCAGAAAGCTCTTTATAGAGCGGAGCTCGGTACCCGTCAAGCTGGCTGAGAGAGAAAACCAATTGCTACACACTTGTTATGATTTGGTAGCAGCTGGCTGGTGCCAGTTTCCCCACCTTACTAAAAAACATTTTCATGTGTCCAACATTTTTGCCTGGATGTTGTAATTTCACAACACAAATAAATGAATCGGCAATATATGATACAAGGGAATTAGTGATCAGTGGAAGATCCAATAGGAGACCACATTATGCAATGTGGTTATGCTAGTTCGTATAACAATAAGCCCAGAATAAAAGGTTAGCCCTGCGGATGCCAGTAGATACATCCAAAGGGCTCTATGGTCGCAAAGGCGGTCATTTTGCGTTAGCGCCCGTTTTGTGCCCGAATAGCGCCGCGTGAAGCCTAGGGGTGGGAATCACCAGATGCCCACGATACGATACTAAAACGATACTTGAGTCTCGATACGATAGTATTGCGATATTCTAGTATTGCGATATTCTAGTATTTGCGATATTCTAGTATTGCGATATATTGAATATTGCGATATTTCGATATATTGTCTAACTCCTTTTCCTTGACCTCACCGGAAGTAAAACATGCAGTAAAACATTTGTTTTGTTTTTGCCCCACACGTAGGCTACATTATTAAGCTTCTCTGGACTCAATACGCCACTGCAGGCGCGGACTGCAACATCAGGCACTTCGGGCAGATGCCCGGTGGCCTGGCATGGCCTGCAATTTTTTTTTTTTTTTTATATCGATACCTGGCGGCTGGCGTCCAAATATCGATACAATATCGTCAGGCAAAGTATCGCGATACTATGGTGTATCGATCCCCCCCCCCCACCCCTAGTAAAGCCCTAATAGGTGGGGTATGTCGGCCCGCTACACTTCGCGTCATCTCGGTGCAAACCTCCATATAGGCGTGTTTATACGCAAAGTGTTCACATGTGTGATCATGTCCATCCCTTAAGCCACAGCATCACGTCTGTGATGGAGATGCAGCTTCCAAAACGCTGAGTGCAGGGTGCTTTTACTGAGACATGGGGCAAGGGGAATTAGAGATAAGAAAGGCAGACTTGATACATGACCAGCAGACCAATAGTTTCCTAAAGCACAATGCTATGACAGTGAAAATAATCCATCTGGGGTAAGTCAATTCTGGGCAAGTGGACAAAATAAACAAGGCTGAACTAGTTTGGATTCAATATATAAGATACAGATAAATAAGATACAGATAAACGATATTCTATTTGAAACACATCAAAGGGCTGCCGCGCACGTACGCAGTGGATATCCCCATGGTGTTATTATGTCCCAAAGCGTGCGCTTACTGTAATTAGACGTTTCGTTTATATAGGCTACATACACATGTACAAATTTGTTTCTTTAATAGGGTAGGGATGTGTGAGAATTTAATTCTAGCCAATTTCAATAGCCTATATCAGAATTGTCCACTCTGGTTAAGCTATTGACTGCG
Organism: Poromitra crassiceps; assembly: GCF_964638095.1. NCBI lineage: Eukaryota > Metazoa > Chordata > Actinopteri > Beryciformes > Melamphaidae > Poromitra > Poromitra crassiceps. The sequence goes on from NC_139645.1 coordinate 36,887,977, forward strand.
GTCACGCCATCCGCACTGTGGAAAAGCTAGTCTTGCATCATGCGTGCAATTGCAGGGAAAGAGGTTACTGTACTGTACTGGCCAGCACAACTTTCTCAAAAGTAATCTACTGTTATACACCTAAGACCACAGGCATGTATGGTCGGGAATTATGTAGCCTAATAAAAACCATGATGAACGGATTCACATTTTTTAATCAAGGTGTGTGTGTTTTCTGCAATGTAGTTGAAAATCAACGTGACATTCTGAAGAGGGAAGAGTGTGTGCGTGTTGGAGAGAGAGGGACATCCATGCTGTGCGTAATGTATCCAAGCGAGGATTTCCCGCACTGCACGGAGAATACTGTGTGCGCTCAGGCACAGTGGGCTAAGACCTGCTATTAGGTGGCGTTAAATTGAGAGCACCCAAGGACATTTTTCCTAACACATTGCGACGGAATGCCTGGTTTGGCATGGGCGACGCCAAAACCTGTGTTAACGCTCGGAACTAGGGCTGTTCGATAAATCGATTTTGAATCGTAATCGAATTAATTAGGACGATGTTAAAAAAATGAAAATCATAAAATCGATATGGTGGGGCGGCTCTCAGCACGCGTACATGACACTAGTCTTTTCTCCCCGCTGTAAAGTCTCTCTGGCAGGCTGTGACTACTGCTGGCTACTAAAGACAGCAGCAATTAACTTATTTCAACCCCTCCAAAAAGCACAGTGTGTGAGCACTGAGCAGCGTGTTGCACTGCGGGGCGGGCTGTGCAAGATAACAATTACCACAACACACACACACACGCGCGCACGAACAAAGACGTTATCACTGGACGCTGAAATGTTGCCATTAGTTCACATAACAACACGTGAGGCCACCGAGTAACGTTAGGACTCACCTCCAAAAGCGCAAATCCACCAGTGTCAAGTGACTGCAGTTAGCAAGCCAGGAAGTTGTGCATAGCAAGTTAAGCTAAAACAGGAAGTTGGGTTGTTCTGCCTTCAGAGTAAAAGCGTAATTTGTCACTTATGAAAAATAGAGGAAAAAAAGAGCTCTGCAAGGCAACAAATGTTTAAAGTATAATAGTATAAAAAAAATCAAAATCAAAATCGAAAATCGAGTTTTGGGAGAATAAATCGTCAATTTAATTTTTAGGCAAAATCGAACAGCCCTACTCGGAACCTGGCGCTGGTATCTTGGCCAGAGTGCAAAATGGCACTTGCGGGAGGCAGACGATAGCATTTGAGGCGCGCAAAGGCCAGTATTAAGCACCCACACGCCTGGGCCACGCCTACACCTGTGTCTGCGCTTAGATTCCAACGCAAAACTGGATGGTGGAGGCAGACGATAGCTTAAAGTCGAGCTGAAGCCAAAAATGACTTTTCTTTTCTTTTAGTTCAAATACCTGGGTATTCAGTGCACCTATTTAATAATGTATGCAAAAAAAAATCCACAAAAATCTAATTTCTTTAGTTTTTTACACTTTTTCATATCAAAAGTTCATTTTTCAAGATTTCATTGATAACAGTAATGTACAGTTTGCTGACGTCACCTAGTACTATCAAATTTCTACCCCATTTCAACAAATCATATCACGACATGCAGCTGTCAATAAAATTTTCATTTCAGGATAATTTTCTCTTCCAAATGAAGTAGAAAATGGCGCCTAGTGCCTGTCATCTGGCAGAATTCCTATCCCATAAACTAACTACTAACTTGGCCAATTGTTAGAAACATGAACAAAAAACAAAAACTATAATCTCTAAGAATGCAAAGAAATGTAACTGGCTCGTTAAAACGCGCATTCCAGAAATATCGTACTTACAGAAATAGCGTAAATGGCGCGCACTTGAGAGCGTGGTTGTCAGGGGTCGCCCCGTGGAGATTCCAGGTGGGCGGGCAGCACCCATGCATCGGATTGTCCGCTCGCACGAAGCAGGGGGCTGCCTGGTACTCCGCGGATCCCACTCACATAGCACGACAACACGCTGAATCCCACTCGATTTGGGGGTGGAACACGCCACGATTGACCAATGCCAAAGCCAGTCGACAGAATTGTCAAATCAAATCATCGACACGTATATGGTCCGCCTCTCAATTTGTTTTCAGTCTCCGACGCTCATGCTAGGGCATTCCGTTCCGGTTCACCTCGACTTTAACATGTTCACTGCCAATGACGTGTTAATACGTCAAAAAAATGATTTTTTTTTTTTTGACCGTGGGATGTGCATCTAACCCTTTTACATCTCTTATATAAATATTGGAGCCACCGAACGTGTACAACCCATTCCACCGACCCACTAAGTGGCGACAGTGCTCTCCCAGACTAGAAAAAGCAGAGCCAAAACTGCAAGGGAACGCGCGATGAAACCATTCTCATACTGTAGAATGGATTGGCGAAAACGCTTTCGCTTTCACGCTGATTGCTGGCGGTGAGGGATTGCAAATTTGCATAATAGATTACGGGTGGAACACACTTTGAAACACGCAGCATAAATAAGACCAGAATCGCAAAAGCTTCATCAAAGCTCTCAACCGAAACTCCAAGAAACGAGCGAGCCCATCCAGACTTGCCCAGCGGCCGCCAGCAGACAGGAGCAGCAGCAAAGCAGTGAGCCTGGTGACGCGAGGTTACAGCAGCAACAGAAACGAGCTTGTGACACACCCGCTGCAGCCAAGAAGAACACACACGGAGGGAGGAGTTTGAAGGAGAGGGGTGTTTCCTGCTGTTATGGAGGAAATTACTGTTCAAAACTATTGTTTAGATGTCTGACGTCTTACTGATGCCAAAAATGAATGGTTAAAGTGACTGTTCTATCGAATTTCACAAAAAGCTATTTATCTCAGCTTAAATTTTCAGACGCTGAAACCATGCTGTATTCAAGTGCTAATGCCTACATAACTACTAACTCTACAAACTAACTCTTTTAGACAGAGAAAGCACACATTCTATTAGTTCTTTTTAGATATTTTGTGTTCACAAAATCTTAGCAGAAAAGAATCCTCAGGTCTTGAAAGATGAGCCAGAATCCTCAAAAAACCCCTCTGGCAGAAGCTACCTACAGTAAAAAAAAAACAGCTGGCAGTGAATGTGTTAAGATGCAGGGAAGATAGCAATGAGGTGCGCAAACGGCTGCGCAAACGATAGCGCCCAAAGTGTTTTAAATAGGTTCAAAATGTACGTACAAATCTACAAACAATATTTAACAAATCAGAGTGAAATTGCCATATCTGTCAAAACAATAACAATGTGATATTTTGTCTGGATGGAGTATGCTTTCAATAGAGAAACTAATTTACAATCGGCTAAAAATGATGCATGGCAAAGGTTGTTGTGTGCCACAAGCAAACATCCAGAAGCTAATTTCTGGATGAAATTGCCTTGTCCACTCCTGGCCACACACTTTGAGGCCTACATACAGTAGCTCGCTAGGCTATGGATGAATGCCTTTGCTAACTAGCTTCTCTCATTTAGATCAAGCAGAATCTAACAAAGTGTTAAGGAGCATATTATAACAGGACTGTGCTCTGCTAACCTGTAACCATGGTACCTGAGAATGTCAGCTAACAAAAGACTACTAGCTCTTTAGAGCCCCTGCCAAAAACACACTCTCTCTCACTTCCTCCCTCCCTCCCTCCCTCCCTCCCTCTTCCTCTCTGGTTTCTCTCTCTGAACTCAATGCAATTTTATGGTCGTTCTGTTCCTGAAGGATATAATACATTCCACCTTTCCATCTCTCTTGGATCAACAATCAATAATGCTAGGCAGGTTGTTTACCGGCAACCACAGGGTGTGTGTGTGTGTGTGTGTGTGTGTGTGTGTGTGTGTGTGTGTGTGTGTGTGTGTGTGTGTGTGTGTGTGTGTGTGTGTGTGTGAGCACAAGTAAGATGTATGAGTGAATGTGTTTACATGAGCAGACACCAAGTTTGAAGAACTTGCCCTTCCACTGAGCTCTTACTTTCCTTATTCCCAACATATAACAAGGCTTGCTGGTCAACCTGTCACCCCCCCCCCCCCACCCCCCCCCCCCACCCCACCCCCCCGCTCCCCAACCCAGTCTGACGCAATAAGTGATGAGATAACATCTAGCTTGGCAATTGGCTTGCACATTAGAAAGACTGTGGAGGCCATGGGGTCAGCACTTTAGTGTGAGAAGTAAGCAGTGTATTTTCCGTCTTTTAACAATGACAGAAAAATCTGAACGGTGTGTGTCATCTTAACACGGGTCAGGTAATAATAGAAATGACAGAATTTATACAACCCTGTGTCTCTCAAAATGACAGACAACGAAAAAGTCTAACACAACCTCTAGAGGAGTGGTCTGGTGCAATGCATCAGGAAGATTAAAATGCATGTCCATTATTTTATTTATTTATTTACTTAGAGTTTTGTAACAAAGGGTTAGGGAGCGTTTCAGAATTCTGTCAGTCAAATCGGATTTGGCTGTTCAATACGAATATTTGACTATTCATTTTATTAATTTCATTTTCTATAAGACTATGTGGCAATCAGAAAATCCATTGGCATGAGCATTGATTTGTTTGTTTAATTGGGACTTAGTTTTATGGTATTAACAGTGATACTTATATCAAAATAGGCTATATCACGATCTATTGGGAGAAACCAACCAATTCTATGTAAAATCAGACATTGAGCAACCCCATATAGCTGGAATGGAATGACCCTTGTTTCAAAACCACATTTCGACTGCGAGATTGGCAGTCGAATCAGGCCGCTATTTGGGGTCACCCCTACAAAGGGTACTAGTAGTTTTGTTATGTTGTCAAAGCCTCTCTCCAATTCCAAGCAATGTAATGTCAAATATGTTTAATTAACACACATTGACCACACATTTCACTAGATTAGGCCTTGCTCTATATTCTACAAAAAAGTAAGGTTTGACTTCTGAGAAAATTTGCTTTGAAATGTGGGTTTCAATAGATGTAATGTAACATTCTAGTTGTGTGCCTTTCTGATACAGGCTTGTTTCTTGAACACAACAAATCAGCCAATGGCATCAGGATGAATTATGAGCAGGTGAGCACGAATAAAGACGTAGGGCATAGAGACAGTCCGCATGTCTGGGAATGCCCACAAAATGTTAAACGGCTGGTGCGCGAGTGGGGTAAAACCGCCCATATATCTCATGGGCTGACTCACCAAAAGACGGTGCTGCGGCTCTAAACTACAGGTTTGGGGGTTCTAGAGCAGAACACAAGACGTCTGCTCAGATGTGCGTTTACTGCGGTGGTTAAATCCCAGATCGTGTCTGCCTGGGCTGGGCTATCAGCTAAATTCTAACTTTGCTGAATGGATAGAACGGGGGTTTTTACCCCACCCTGACCACGCCCCCAGCCAGGCTGAGCCAGCTAAACCAGCGTCTATGACGAGACGTGGCCTCAACCTATGGGGGCATCCTCCATGGTACTAGGAGTGGGCTATAAATGGGTCATTTTTTGTTTTGCTTAGGTCTCAGTTTTTTTGTATTCCATTTGCCCTATCTCAACAGGAAATGACAAAGTTTTTGGCTTCAGGTCCAAGAAAAAAGTGTGCAGGGCACAAATCCAAGATGACCACCCTTTTCCCTGAAAAATCGCATTGTTAGCCATAACTTTGTCATTTCTGGGTCTTTTTACTTGGTTGTGGTGTCTAACCCTATGTTTTGGGGGTCAAGCAATATATGTATGCATCTAGAAGTAGTCACAAACCATCATGTTTAGTTAATACAAACTTTGGACCAAATTTACCCTTCTTTACCTCAATTTTGAACCATGCCCGTAGACCTAATATTTATTGGTAAATTATAGAAAAAACAGACAACAGGTTAAATTTGACATACCATAATAATATTAATAGCAACCCTACACTGCTAATTATTACCAACATTTCACAACATTTAACTTATTTCACTACAAAATACTGTATGGTGAATTTGATTGTGAAATAGGCCATCCACTGTCATAAGTCAACATTACTGTAATCACATGAGGGAGATGGTGAGACAACAGCACAACCCTAGCACAACAGTTTGACTTGATTCTAGAGGAAGCTGGGGTACACAAGTCATTTAGCCTCTACAAAGAGAGATGCTTTACTAGACTTGGATACGAGGCAGGTGCAGTCTATGATTGCATTCCCTACATCAAACAGCTACTTGAGACACTGCTAAATAATCTTCTTGTTCCAGCATGCAACATTTACCTTGAGAATGACTTCATAATAGCAGGATTCAAAGCACTTGTTAATTCTACGTACAGGGTGACAATGCCCTTCCTCAACTGCGTTGAGATAGCAAGCCAGGATTTGCCTGGTTGACATGCTTCCCAAGCTCTGCAGTGACCTTGCTGACAGCTGAGAGCCTTAGTTATCATGTAGAGTGGACACATGTACAAATGGAAGACAATGCTCCACAAAATGATCTCGATCACCTTCTTCTTGGAGAGATGTGTGTCCAGGTCACGAAAGGAGTAGAATTGCAGTGCAAACATGAGTATTAGGATGTTGATCCTGATGCTGCATGAGCAACTCCTCTTTTTCCCCACACTGCAGACCAACGGAAACACCTGCCCACAAACAACCTGAATGCAGAGAGATACTTGGCCAAGTGTGGATATCTTGCTGCCCAGTCAGCCCAACACTCAAATAGGATGTTCAAGGCAAAGGGGATCAAAAGATCTTCACTGCCATGTCTATCTGTTGTGCTAACAGATAGACATGGCAGTGAAGTTGAGCGGTCAACCACAGCTGTCCTTAAACACCTAGATGCAATGGAGGTGACATGGAGTAACAAACAGAAAGAGAAGAAGAAACAGGTTGAGAGAGAACCTGCACAAGAAAGTGAGGGCCAATGATTTTGTTGAAAACTTCTTGTGAAGTGCAAAGAACATGGAGGGCCTATTTAATAGATGTAATAGGCCCTATTACATCTGTCACTACTCAATGAAGTGAAGGCACTTGTCCTTATGAAGTCACCTGAGCTGAAGGCTTACTTGAGGCAAGATATCCAATACCAGAGAGTTATCAGAGAAAGAGATGATTGAGAACCTAATTGTGCTCCTCGGGGATGATTACCAAGCTGAGGTGGTATTTCCTTGTGAGGAGGAGGAGCCAGAAAGCCAGAGGGGATCTCTCAGGAAGAACCTATGCTCCAGCCCAACCAATCACTTGCTGTCATTTGGGATGAGGGTATATTGGGTTTTACCTGGATGATAATGGGGACGGAACCTTCCGTGTGGATCACCTGATGCGCGTTGGTACCGGAGATTAAATTTGGCAGGGACCACATGGCACTGATGACATCCAGGACACTATCGGGCAGCAGATTGTGCCTGTGGCAGTTTCAAGAGCCTGGGACTTTATAGGAGAAAACTGTTATGTTTTAAGCAATGCCCCTGAAATTGAACATATGTTTAGTGAAATATGCTAATTAAGGTGAAAAGATAGGTAGATTTGGTCAAAAAAGGTATTAACTCAATATCTGATGGTTTGTAACTATTTCTAGATGCATAAATAGATTGCTTGACCCGAAAAACAAGTAAAAAGACCCAAAAATGACAAAGTTATGGCTAAAAATGTGATTTTTCAGGGAAAACGGTGGTCATCTAGGATTTGTGCCCTGCACACTTTTTGCTTGGACCCCAGGCCAAAAATTTTGTCATTTCATGTTGAGATAGGTCAAATGGAATAAAATAAAAAACTGAGACCTAATAAAAATGACCAAAAAAGTGTTTTTGACCTCTGTATAGCCCACTCCTAATGGTACAGTATAGGTCAGAGTCCTACTCTAGTCCTGTTCCATGCCATAACCTTCTCTCCCTTGTGTATCTCTACAATCAAATACATCAGTGGGAAAGTGTAGGTGTACAGTGCAGCTCCTAACCCTAACCCTAACCCAGTGCAGCTCCAGTCCTAACCCTAACCCTGTACAGTGCAGCTCCCAGGCGTGGATGTGTGTCATGTGATGCAAGGTTGTGCTGGAACAGCAGGTGAAAAGATTGCATTGGAAAAGGACTGGAGTGCTGCTGCTGAACATCCCATAGGCCCTAAAGGAAATTAAGGAACATCAGTTCAGTAAGGTACTTGCAGCCAGGTCCCATAAAGAAACTACAGAGTCTGGAATAGAACTAATCTACACGGTTTACAACTGCAAAAAATGACAGACAACAAGAGTGCTATAAAATTCCAGTAGATGTGTCAGCACTGTTCTTTAATGTATCATAAAAGCAGTCCCAAAAATAAGTTGACGTAGTACAACGTCAATGTCCAACACTTGGATCTAAAGAAGCGCGCTAAAAATAACGTTGTCAAAGAAGGCCTTTACATGGTTTCCTTCACAGAGAATAATTCACACACTAGCGAGAGCTATTTTGTGGGGCTGACCCCAAAAAATCGACACTTCGAAGCTTCAATCATTGCCATGGTAACCGACGTTCAAATCAGCAGTCGATGCTTCATTGGCTGTAGTCAGGGGCGGATCTACCGGGGTGGCATGGGGTGGCAGCTGCCACCCCTAAAAGAGGCCTTGCCACCCCTGTTGCCACCCCAGTTGTGGACAATCAAATTCCAACGCAAAAGTACTTGCTCGTCGGACATTACAACAGCAGAGCTCTGATTTCCCACAGCAAGTGAATGCAGCACGAGCTACGTAGTACCTCCCACTGGTACCTCCCCTCAGCAGCTGACTGTCTGCGTGTGTTCATTTGCGACTGGTGTGTTTTGTGGCTAGAGAAGTAATCAGTCTTCTTCACAGTGAAAGAATGAGGTAATACCTACTGCTAATCTATGAAGAAAGAAAAGTGCACACTACAGTCCATGGTTTGCGGTGTTTGTATACTAGTGTTTCAGCGAGTCTTCAGCCACACGTGTGGTGCAGCGCGTTGTGTTTGTTTACATCATCGACGATGGTGGTATCCCCACTACTAGCTAACGTTACTTAGCATAGCAAACAAACACTGCATGCAGAAGGCAGCGGCTTGCTACTAGTATTGATTAAAGGTGTTTAGAACACGGCTCTCTTGAATACTCGATTCTGATTGGTCAATCAACAAGATTCACCGGTCATTATTTCTCGACAACCGACCGCTGCTCTGCCACACCTGGATTAATCAGTTGATAAGAGCATTTTGTCTGCAGACACTACTAATTAGGCCAACCAGTTGCAGCTGTGGTGTCTTATGTGTGCCAATTACGAATGAAACCGCTTTGTCGTTGAAAACGCTATTAAAAAATTTGAATTGAATTTGAATTTGAATGAAATTTGAATAATTATTTTTGTCAGATTACTGAAATAATTTAGTTGTAGGCCGTGTTCTAAGCGGGATAATGTATAGTGAGCCGGTGATTACTGTAAATAATGACCTTCAGGTGAATGATTAAGCCCTCCGCTGCGCGTCGGGCTCAATCATTCACCTGTCGGTCATTATTTCGCCAGTAATCACCGGCTCACAATACATTATCCCTTACGTCATGCATGCTCAAATATGCAGTCAAAGAGCGAGTCTACCTATTAAGACTCAACAAAATGATTAAACCGTTAAAGAAAGCTTGTCTTGATAATTAGATAATCACTGACTGATCCTCACTTTGAATCTTATTTCATAAACTTGTTTGGAACATATTGGGGGCAGGAGGTTGAAACCGACAGTAAGTGAAAACACAACACACAACAGTCAGTGTTAAGTTGAACACCCAATGATAATAATGATGATTACTATTGAAGGAAAAATGTAGTAAATTCACTTTGACTCTTGTAGGAGAGACGTGTAAAAATTAAGAAGAGACCGCTGATAGGGGTACAATCAGCTGACAAATACAACCTATAGTAAGAGCTCAACATTCATGTGACTTTTCTTGCCCCAGAAGTGAATTCCCCATTTATTTTCTCCATAGACATTTAGAAGAATCCTTATATAACAAGTTTTAAGGCTTGAACCAAGCCAACCAGTCTTCCAGAGCATCGTGAGTGACCATAAAACATTTCACTTTCAGCAAAAACAAAAAATAACTGCAGGGGAGAAAAAAAAATCGATCTCCCTCCCTCACCCCCCCACACACACACATTTATTTTTGTTTTTTTGCTGAAAGTAAAATGTTTGGTCACTCACGATTCTCTGGAAGACTGGTTGGCTTGATTCAGCCTGAAAACTCGTTGTATAAGGATTTTTCTAAATGTCTATGGAGAGAATGGGGAATTCGCTTCTGGGACAAGAAAAGTCACATGACTCTTGAGCTCTATTGCAACAGTCATTGCATAGCTTTGGTCGCCCCTGCTGGTCTAAAAGTGAAAAATGTTGTGGTAAGGCCAGTCAGCTTTTTTTATACAGTGGATTTTATACACAGATGATTAAGTTACAATTCATTCAATTATTTCTAATGCCACCTTAGAAATGTCTATTCGTGCCAAAGCAATACAATGTTTTTGAGTTAAAATATCTTCAGTTTGGGGCTTTTCCAAGCAAATATTGATATATGTGATTAAATCAGCAATTTATATTTCTGACACCCCTTTAAATCTTCATGCCACCCCATGAATATTTCTCTATATCCGCCCCTGGCTGTAGTGTGTTGCCTGCTGTGTGCCAGTCACAGCGCTGCTGTTGTCTGATATCCGAGCCACTACACAGCGTTCATCTCAACGCCAGACCCATGAGAGTTCTTACGCTGCTACACTACGTTACTGCATGCTGCAGATCTCTCCCTGGGTCTCTGGGAAACTTTCCCTCAGCCAGCTGGGGTCGGAAGTGAACCGTTCACTTGACCAGTGATTGGCAAGTGGTGGATTCAGTCTTCCTTAATCAGTAACAACTTTAACAACAAAAATGGTATTTGGGACAGCGACAGCCCTATTTTGACACAGACAGGGCTAATAGATTTGCAATCCTTGCTACATCTTACAATTTACACAAACTAGACTTAGGTTATACTGTATGAATGTTTTCACTTCATTAAATAAAGGAAAACCTTTTCACTATAGCCTTAAAGTAGGGCTGGATGCCTGCAAGCCGACACATGGGAGATCAACTCAGTTCATGTTGTCATGAGACCACAGTGTGATCGCTCTCCAGTTGTGCCTCTGGACATGGCTCTGCTCTGGCAGCATGGACCAATACAACGCGAGCATTCCACCCTGAATTATTCCTCCTGGAAGCTGTACAGCTACAGTAGTACAGCTGTATAGCTAGCTACAGTAGTACAGCTGTATAGCTAGCTACAGTAGTACAGCTGTATAGCTAGCTACAGTAGTACAGCTGTATAGCTAGCTACAGTAGTACAGCTGTATAGCTAGCTACAGTAGTATAGCTGTATAGCTACAGTAGTACAGCTACAGTAGTATAGCTGTATAGCTAGCTACAGTAGTATAGCTGTATAGCTACTGTAGTACAGCTACAGTAGTATAGCTGTATAGCTAGCTACAGTAGTATAGCTGTATAGCTAGCTACAGTAGTATAGCTGTATAGCTACAGTAGTCCAGCTACAGTAGTATAGCTGTATAGCTAGCTACAGTAGTATAGCTGTATAGCTAGCTACAGTAGTATAGCTGTATAGCTAGCTACAGTAGTACAGCTACAGTAGTATAGCTGTATAGCTACAGTAGTACAGCTACAGTAGTATAGCTGTATAGCTACAGTAGTACAGCTACAGTAGTATAGCTGTATAGCTAGCTACAGTAGTATAGCTGTATAGCTAGCTACAGTAGTACAGCTACAGTAGTATAGCTGTATAGCTAGCTACAGTAGTACAGCTACAGTAGTATAGCTGTATAGCTAGCTACAGTAGTACAGCTACAGTAGTATAGCTGTATAGCTACAGTAGTACAGCTACAGTAGTATAGCTGTATAGCTAGCTACAGTAGTACAGCTACAGTAGTATAGCTGTATAGCTAGCTACAGTAGTACAGCTACAGTAGTATAGCTACAGTAGTACAGCTACAGTAGTATAGCTGTATAGCTACAGTAGTACAGCTACAGTAGTATAGCTGTATAGCTACAGTAGTACAGCTACAGTAGTATAGCTGTATAGCTAGCTACAGTAGTATAGCTGTATAGCTAGCTACAGTAGTACAGCTACAGTAGTACAGTACAGGACACCTTCTCCCCCCTAACATCTGGTGCTCATAGTTATGTGAGCCTAAGTAAACACAGGGTAAACCAGTTATGGGATAGGAGATAGCAGCAGGGACGGACCCACATTAGTGCTTCTAAACCTCTCTGCTTGAATCATATTGAGGGGGACGACTATAGAAGTCTAAACATGCAAAGGTCTCTCAAAAAGACTGAGATTACATAATAATAGCAGAATTAGATATCTTAAGTCACTATTCCCTCCAGTGCTCTTTGGGTAATCCGGCCGGCACGCACATCATTCAGCCATGTGACTGAGCTCCACACAAACCAGGAGCCACAGCTCTAGGTGTTGTGGAGGAGTGGTGGAGTCAGCTGGATGAGAATGATGGGGGGAGTGGGGGCACTCCATTGATAAAGTCAACAAACCGACACGACAGATTTTTTTGACCCAGTCCAGAGCCATTGGAAAAGCTTAATCAGTCATCTTCGACTGGGCCCATGTGTGTGGTGAGAGTAGATGAGTGCGTGAGATAGAGAGCTCATGGCAGAGTCGCTCTACACACACTTAAACACAGAGAAGGGCCACACGCACACTTCATGCAAGAGTCTATGCTGGAGTGCGACACATTGATGCCAAGACAATTTGCTAGTGGCATAAGTCCTCCCTTGCTCTACAGCTGCTCCCTATTGGAGCGACTGTTTCAGTCGCTGCCGGATGTCCGCTCCCGGCTTATTACAAGCTCTGTCATTGGCTCCAACCATGTCAATCAGAGCGGCTTCCGCTCCCTCCTCCCTGTGTGTCGCTGTAAATAGTGCCCTGTCGCCTCGGTGAAAACAAAGAAGCTAACTAGCTAGCAAGCTAACGGCAGAAACCATGCTGAAAATGGCAAGTTGGATTGTTGGAAACCATTTTCCAAGGGCACTGCTGCCAAGCGCCGCCCATCGCAATCCCACTATGGAGACCTGCAGGGCCAGACTCATCTCACGGTAGGGAGGGGAGGCTGGCCAGTGAGACTAACCACAGAGTGACCACCAGTTCATCCATCTGCCATGAAACTGTGGTTTACAATAATAACCTATTAGTGTGGGCTGGTACAATTACCCAACAACAATGATGACTCAAATCATACCCAGCTGTCAGTGCGACTGCTTCTGAAGAAGACGAGAGTTGACTCGTCGAAACTGTCAAGGTAAATAAATAACATCTATAAACCTATGTCTGAACACAAGAAAACACAAACGTCGATGACTCAAATCAGTTGACTAATCTAACGATTCTTAGTAAAAGAGCAACAGTTCACAATCACATACATTTCCTCACATTCCTGCTCTCTCTGTCCAGTCCCGGGGCAGCAGCACCCCTCACCTCAGCCCCTGATCAGGGGTAAGCTGCCACATGTGATCGACTCAGGCTACTCAGTACTCACTGCTGTGGGGGGGGGGGGGGAATCAGACCGTTTTGCATGCAGACCAAAGACCAGTGTGTTTTGGTGGGTCAGCAGATGACCCACCTGCATGCAACAGGTTTGAATCTGGCACACAGCCTTTGCTACATGCCATCATGTCTCTCCATTCACTCACAGCTATGTGCCATCCAATACATCTGGGAAAATAAAGAGGGGCCCATGCTTGTCACAAAGAAGAAGAGGGTGAATGACTAAGGTTACCTTTAAACTTAGTTTAATATGTGCAGCGATATGTAGGCCTGACACAGTTTGCACAGCAAATAGCCACTAATGGGCGTATATAGTAGTCTATGCCACCACGGAAAAGTGTGGGGGAAAAGACACTAGCAGAATAAAAAGGCTGTCACATTCAGTTAATGGACTTGGCAGCCATCCATCGTGGCATTGACTTGTTAGGGGCAAAGACAGCGTGTGGCTTGTCCGACATCTAGACAGCTGGCATAAATGTGTCCTAAACAAGTGTCAGTTGGCGTGAACTGCACTTCACTTCCTATTCAATATGGCAGTATATCTGGAAGACAGTGGCTTCGTTTTGGGCTAAAATGTTGGTAAAATAGCTGCCACCATAACCAGATAGCCAGCTACTAGCTAACGTCATCCTAGCTAGTTAGCCAGGGTCAAGTGCCTATAGCATTTAGCGTTAGCAAGCTAGCTATTTAGCCTGCTGCTAACGTTACACCAATGTGTGATTTGTTTGGTTTTGTTGCTGCTAGACAGTGTCACCTTGGGCACGTTAATGTTACTAATAACTACACATGTGTAGCAGTATCTTAGCTGGACAGACAGTCACCCACACAGATCGGTTGGGTGTCTGACAGCCAGCCAGGCAGGTAGGCAGAAAGCATGCATGGGGGTACCTGCCACTCAAAACCCCCGATCGGTCACGACGATCCCAAGCAGTGCAATTTGACAAGAATACGAAAGCACAGGAAGGCATCCTGGACGACCACATACCATTCTCTTCACCGTTGAGACTCAGGAAGAGCTGTGTCGTGGCTTCTAGCCATCTATCGGCGGTGTTCTCGGTGAGCCTTGGAAGGAAAGCCCGGTTGACGTTGGAGAGATCTGCCTCGGCTGCAGCTCCAGCGGAAGGTTGCTTTTTCATAATTGTGCGACTCCAGACTGACGCTGCATGACGAGCCGGCTGAGTCAGCCAGCACACGGTCACATGACCGAGGCGGAGCTATGGACCACATGTGCGTTTTGTAATGCATACAAACAACTACTAAAATTACTTTTTTGATCTCTCGTCTCGTGTGATATACCAAGAGAACTGTGCTTTACAGTGATAGCAACGTAGGCTACTTGTTGACAGTATGATGCTGTTACCAGAGATGGGCGAAAATACATCAAAAAGTATGTTGATACAAATTACAAATACTTGGTAAAAAAATGTATCACAACACAAATATTGTACAAAATAGAAGTGAATGAAGTCAGATTGATGACATCACCGATGACGTCATCAGTGGGATTTATGACATCACTGATGATGTCACTGTGGGATCAGGGATTTATGACATCACTGATGATGTCACAGTGGGATTTATGACATCACAGATGATGTCACAGTGGGATTTATGACATCACTGATGATGTCACAGTGGGACAGACAGAGCCCAAGCTCCCATTTATGTTGGGGATATACTGATGATGATACGAGGCTTCATTACTAGTTTAGAATTTATGTGAATTCTGACTCAAGACCCACCCTACTCTGCCTCTGATTTGTGGTTGATGTTGTTCTGAGGGTAAGCCAATCAGAGGTGGAGTAGAAGTGACATGTCACGTTTGTTTTTCCACAGTTTAAATCTGTGTCAATGTTAAAAATGTGTCAATTTGATAATAAAATGACAAAAAAGTATTTTATGTATTTAAAATACACAAAATACAAGGTCTCAAAGTATTTTGATACAAATTACATCTTATTTTTCTCGGTCCAGCCAAATACAAATTACAAAATACACAAATGTATTTTAAATAGGCTACATGTATTTAAAATACTGCCCATTCTGTCTGTTACACCTTACATCTGTCTTTAATAACTGCAGTCATGTCATGTGATTTCATAGGACTGAATGAGTGAGTGATGAAATGTAGGCTACAAGTCATTCCAAAAGGGGCGAGTGGTGTCTTTCCTGGGTCCAGACCTTCAAGTTTTGGCTACTTTCTGTAACACAAGTGTAACGGAGTTGACAGTCTGATATTAGGCTAGTCTGGAATTAAAGAAAATAGATTCAATCAATCAATATTATCCAATCCATCCAGTCTGCTGCTTTCTTCCACGTCTGTAACAAAAGAGCAGTAGTCCAATAATAGATTTAGAAGGATACAGCAAACTTCACAACAAAAACTATTAGTCCCCATATTGTTGGAATAATACAGGACTATAATAGCGATGCATTATGAGATGAAAAGCCAAACTACTATGGTCACTCCAAACCCGCCACTGAACAGGCTTACCACAGACTAGCTATTCCTAAATATTCTGGCGATTTCCATTAGATTGGGTTGGACAATCTCCACTGATAACCTACCACTCCCCAGGAAGAGAGGAGACTAATTCCACTCCATATTTCACTTGGCATTTTAAAAGGTTAGTGAGAGGGAGCAAGGAGAATTTGTATGGCAGGAAATACACTTAACCTCTTAAAAATCCACCTATTTCCGAAGAAAATTATGAAAACGACATACCCAAACTAAAATGCTTACTATGGCCACAGGGAAATAAATGTCTGTCAAGGTCCCTCTGCTCTGTATCTAAGGCACCTATAGGGGGGGAAGAGTAACAATTTAGAATAGTTATAATATTCCAATACTTAAGATCTTAGGCCTTTTAATGAAGGGACAATTCCCTCCCTGACTCTTAAGCAAATACTGGCTTAATCACAAGCCCATTTAGTATACACCCCACCCATAACCTTAAGCACTCATCTTGAAACTTTAACTCTTTGTACCCTTGAGTCAAATTCTCTGCCCTTTCTCCAAAAAGTGTGATGACTAGGCTTTTATTCAGAGATGGATGTCATCTCAGCCCCATTTTATTTTTTAAATTAAAGCTTGGATCAACCTGGCCTTTAACTACTTCATAATGCCCCATTACTCATTTTTAAAACCTCACTGACAGTTTTTACAATAGCTTTATGGAATGGTTTTGCACACAAAACAAATCACCACTTATCTACAATTGTGTGCTGTTGTTATCTACAGCTAGATTCAGACAGTCAGACAATATTCAATAGTGTCTGACTGTGGCGATAACGGAGCTTCAATAGATGCACATTGATGCACATAAAATGCAAAAACCTCACAATAAAAACAGAAATAAGTTGTTCATTTAATATAAGGCAATGAAAGAAATCACGATTCGATTATACAAACAGGTTACACAGAAACCCCAAAACAGTTATCAAAAAGTTATCATAATCTGGCTACAAGTCATTAATAACTCGACCCCCACCCCACCCATAAAATAACCGCCAAGCTAATATATTATAAAGTGCGTCCTCATATAGTTGTATGCAATCATCACCAAGGCATCGTGTATAGGCAAAATCAGTACAGCTTTCGGAACCTGAACCTAACCAAATTGAACACGCTGTATTTTCAGCCACAAGCAAGCCTTTCTAACTATTAAAGCATCTTCTCTGTCCATTCTACACAGTATTTATGACGGCTGCCTGTCAGTCACAATGAATCAAATGAGAGCATACTGTTCTAAAAGAAAACATTGTGGATCAAAAAAGTATTTCCCCTTGCCTCACAAATGTTCACAATCAATTGTAAAAAAAAGTCAAATCAAAAAGAATCCAGCAGGTGGTTCCTTGCTCGTCAGTGTAAGTCAGCACCTTTCTCCTCCTATGGAGCCATCAGCTCTTCCCTCTAAGGAAAAATAAAAGACAAGTAGATAAGCAAACAAAAACATAGAAAGATTCATGTTCATTCAATACTAATAAAGAGACATATACACTGTCACTTAAATGGAATTCACACTTATGTAGTATTATGTGGATGAGCAGGACAATCGACAGATCATTTAGCCAAAAACAGCAGAAGTAACGCAACCCAAATCCATTCCACAGCTCTCCCAGGTTAGCTCCAAGCAACGGCATGCAGAGAGCTCTAGAGTCATAAGAGTATTAATTCTGGTTGGTGGGAAAAGATGAATGAGTGGAGAAAGCAGAGAACGACAACACAGACAGAAAATAAAAGAAAACTGCAGAAATAAAGAGATAATGTTAATGGTGAACAGAGCTGGTATTCCAGGGCCCTGGCTTTAATGGTTAAGTCCACTTTGTGGCTGAAAAGTTCAAGACAGATGGGATGCAGGGCAAGTGAATTATTATTTTCAATGGTCTGGCGACACCTAGTGGTCAATTAATGCTACAATATTAACCTATGCAAGTGGTTTTTGTTTGCACACACTTGACAGTACAACTCAGTTGTCCTGAGTTCTTTTCACTGTATCTTTGAATATGGTATTGACCCTGGAAATCAGGAGTGTCAACAGAAAAAGACAAGGGGATTCAAAAAAGGAGGTGAGAAGAAGGGCGGCAGTGCATTAAGCAACACTGTAGGACTGCAGGAGAGACACAGGTGGAAGTTGGGGGTGGAGGGAAGCACACCTGGCAGCAAAGGCTCCCTGGATGAGTCCAAGACCTGGTGAAGATGAAGCCAGGTCAGAATATCATATCTCATTCCTGCTCTCTCTCACACACGGACACACACCCACAGAACTATGCCTGAAGAACTTTCTATGGTTCTGAGATGTCTTGAAATCAGAGGTTTGCCAGCAACAGACAGGTTATCTTACACAAATAAGCTAACTCTTTCAGTGGGGTGAGGTTTCCTGACCGGTACTCACTGTCAGTCTAGTATCCAACTAAAAATCGGCAAAGTTGCAGTGGGCAGACATCTAGTGGAAAAGCCCAGCGGCACAAGATTCCAGGCATCTCTCCAGTTTTGGTTTCACTTGTTGATTGATTGATTTGCGCGAAAAAGAATAGCTCGGAGCAGCTTCTTAAAAAAAGAGGACAAAATAAACTGTTATCTTTGGGACTGAATGTATTATTTTGTACCTTTTTATTGATAGAGGGGGAGTCTCACTGAGAGCAATGCTCTCTTTTTCAGGAGCACCCTGTTCACATTCACACACACATTCACACCTGGAAGCTGACCAGTACAACCACAGTCAGATTTTCTGCAACTGAGCAGCTCCACTGAAGCAATTGTGGTTAAGGGCCTTGCTCAGTGGTGGTAATGAGGGAGGGGCAAGCGCTGCCTTTTCACTTTCCCCGTCCAGATTCATCCTGCCGTTTACTTAAAAATTAAAACTGTGAACTAGGGCTGCATGATTAATCGTATTTTCATCATTTTTTTACAGTGCACCTGAACGCAACATGCAAGATACCCGCTGAATAAGTGTCCAAATATTCATGTCATTCTGGCCAATACTCCACTTCTGTTATAGCATTTCAGTCTGGAATATGGAATATCTTTCAATAATCGTTATGACTAAAAGGCTAAAAGTAATCTCATGTGTAAGAAATGACTACATTGAAGTAAAAATGTAAATAATTAACTTTTTGGTTTTGGATTTTTTTTAGCTTCAAGAGTGCATTTTTGTTCGTATGACCCTCAACACAGGCTTTGAGAATCCCGTGCCACTTACTGATACGTATGCTTAAATTAACACACTCATATTGCAAAATGAATTTAGGCCCTCACTGTAATACTTGAGAAGTTGAATTTGAAGTTCAGCGTTAATACATTTGTCATTTTTTGTCTTAGATTTACCTTTGTGTGTTATTGCAATATAAAACTACATAATTGAGAATCGATTCTAGATTCTGGAATCGAGAATCTTTGGAATCGAGAATCGATTCTGGAATCGGATCGTGACCCCAGGAATCGGAACTGGATCGGATCGTGGCTTAGCCGGATCGGAGCACCCCTACCCATTAATATTTTTGTTTATAGCATTTATTTATTTATCGCAGGTCATATCGTCATTGCAATATTGAACAGTGTTATCGCACCATGCAGCTTTTCCTCATATCGTGCAGCCCTACTGTGAACTGAACTTTGCGCTAGCTCTTATGTGAACTTGCACAACAGAGTGGCAGAAGTCTGGATCCAGCTTAACTAGGCTTGCCTTTTTTCTTTCCTTTTTTGCGATCATCGATTTTGGGATAAAAGATCGGGGGGAAAAACTGCAAATAAAAAATTGCAGTACTTAAGTGAATCGATCCCCCAGCACACCTACTAGAAGTATAATCACACACATTCCGCCTATATAGGTTCCCTAGTCTTGTTATAAATTGTATTGTAGTGTACATTGTGTAAAGTACGGATGGAATTTATTCTGTATTGTAGTTCTCATATATGGTACTTGATAGGTAAAATTTTAATCACGTTAGCCCTTATTTGGACAATCACTAGTTAATGTATTCATATACATTTTCATTTAAGTTACACATTGTTATTGTACACGCATAGACAGACGCTATATTCAGATAACCGTAGCTTACATTTGCAGCTCCTCTCTATCTCACACTGTGCCCTGTCGCTGTGTCATTGTGCCCTCTACAGAGCCAGCATACCAGATAGGTTGTCTGCAGAGCAGCCTTCAAATGTGCATCAAGACAGATGTAATCTGATGTGTGTCCTATAAGTATCTTTGACTTTCTGTTCATTGCATTGTAAGCCTGTGTATCCATTCGTGAATATACAAGAGTGCATCTCTTGGCCAAGATCTATGTTAATACATCATTTAAGACGACTTCTGACTCCTGGCTCCATCTTTTGATCTCAAGAGGTTTTCTCCAAGTGGTTCACTGTTTACCTTTTGGCTGTCAATTTCCATTCTACAACAGTACGGTATGGAGTAAAAACAATTACAGTGAGTACATTTCGAGATATAAGTTTTAAGCCCAATTCTGAGGAGAATAGGCAACAGAACTATATGGTCAATCTGTCCTTTCATAGACTCATACAAAAATGCTTATACAATTTCACTCATATTTCATGTACACTTGGCAATCTCAACCATATCACTGGTGGGGGACAACAACTGCGTTCATATAATTTCCACACATGACTGAACGCAACAAAGCGATGAACTCTGCCTGGATTCCCGGGGTAACCCGCTTCCTGGTCCTCTCACCTCATAGGGGGTCCCTGCCCAGAACTGCTTCATCTCTCCCCTGCACGCAGCCACCAGGGCGGAGGTTATCAGGGTGAAGGGCACCAGGTAGAGCAGGGCAGGCTGGCCCATCCCGGACAACAGCATCACGGCAAATGTCACTATCATTCCCAACAGGTAGGCTACAGGGAGAGGTGCACAGGACACACACGCGCACGCACACGCACACGGAGACGGGACAAGTTAAACCATGCAACACATAGTGGTAGACTCATTGAACTTGAATCCAGTGAAGATGTGCGAGTAAATTACTGGAGTGAGGGACACCTTGTGGTCAACAAAGGGAATGTCTGCATTTCCAATTATATTCTTTCCTATCTGGAGGAAACCCAAGGGGAGTAGGGGGGGATTCCCCCTGCTTGTTGCTGATGTGCATGTAAATGAACTTGGTAGCAGTGTAGACTCAGCCCTCAGTCTTAATCCGTTTCACTCCTGTAAGACTGAGAATATTACTATTTAAATCTTTGCATAACGTTAGGTGGCGCTGTTGGAAGCCTTGCATCGGAGAACCAATCATGAGTGTTGTGGGCGGGCCTGCTTTCTGGGGGCAGTTATCATGCAGAACCGGTGTCTCGCAAAACATTGTCGCATTTGCGGAGAAACATATTAACACATTGACTGCCAGCCTTTTTTCAATGTTGTAGGTAGGTTCTGCCAGGTTTTTTTTTTAGGATTCTAGGCTCATTTTATAAGAGCCGAGGATTCTTTTCTGTTAGGACTTCGTGAACACCAATCATCTAAAAAGAACTAATAGAATGTGTGCTTTCTCTGTCTAAAAGAGTTAGTTTGTAGAGTTAGTAGTTATGTAAGCATTAGCAATTGAATACAGCATGGTTTCAGCGTCAGAAAAAATATTCAGAGATAAACGGCTTTTTGTGAAATTCGATAGAACAGTCACTTTAACCATTCATTTTTGGCATCAGTAAGACCTAAACAATAGTTTTGAACAGTAATTTCCTCCATAACAGCAGGAAACTCCCCTCTGCTCAACTCCTCCCTCCGTGGGCGTTCTTCTTGGCTGCAGCGCCGTGTCACAAGCACTTTCCTACCTGTGCAAATGCACTTTCTCATACTCTCGACCTCTCAAATAAATTTCTGAATAGAAATTAAATTACTCTAAATTAGAGCGAAAAAGAAACAAAAAAGAATGGGTTGAAAATCCCATTCTAAAAGCCTTTTATGGCTGTTTCCAATTTGGTGCTATTTTGCAAGGCAAAATGGCCTGCTGCACCACAAGCTTGTCACCAGTCTCACTGCCCCGCTGCCGCTGTGCGGCTGTGCCTGGCTGTGCCTGTCTGCGTGGCCGCTCCCCGAGGATGCCCGGCTGGACTCGCCCGCCTCCCGGAGCCCTGGCCGAGAGCTCCGATGAAGCCCCTGCGACTCTGGTCATATTTACGCTGCGTGCCTCAAAGTGTGCTCCATCCGCAATCCACCATGCAAGTTTGCAATCCCGCACCGCCAGCAATCAGCGCGAAAACGAAAGCGCCTCCGCCAATCCATTTTCATGAGAATGGAAATGGATCACACTGCTTTTTGCTTGCCTTCCTACTTCCTTGTCGCCACTTAGTGGGTCGGTGGAATGGGTTGTACACGTTGTACACGTCCAATACTTATATAAGAGATGTAAAAGGGTTAGATGCACATCCCACCGTCAAAAAAAAAAATCGATGCCAACGACGTGTTAACACGTCGCTGGCAGTCAACAGCTGGATTCTGAAAACGTGTTAACACGTCGTTGGCAGTGAATGTGTTAATCACGTAGAAACAAACATAACCTGTTAATAGGACGTGTTTCATCCGGCCCCGGCGGCTAGAGGTCTTTCCCCCAGCGATAAACCCGACTTCCCAGGCTAATGTTACAGAGCCTGCTGATGACTCACAGTAGCAAGCGGACCACTTCCGGGTAGGAAAAATGATTGTAAAATAAACCACAGCTATAAATTTTGTTTGGAGCATATCAGCTTCATGCTCTGTGTTAGGACTATGATAAATGGCATTTCCGCTACCAAATAAAATTCTAATAATAAATGTAGGCGTGTCTGCTGCCGGCGGTTCTCGCCGGGCTCGGACAGACAGTTTCTGACAGTGAAATTCCCAGACGTTTGGTGGCGCAGCTCACCAAACGTCTGGGAGCCGAGACTAGTAGCAGTGTAGTTGTGCTGTGAGCTACCTATGCAGGAGCTGACGAAGTAGACCTTCTTGGGGCTGTTGATCCACACATCAAACTTGCTGCAGTAGGCCACTAGCAGACCTGTTGGACCAATGAGGAGGCAGAGGGTGAAGTTTCCCATCACGTTAAAATTTACATTTTTTGAGAGGAGCGCGGAGCTCCGTGCAGTTCCTCTGCAGAGCCTGTGCGGAGCGCCGTGCTCGCTGCACAGCCTCCACTCCGCGAACACCAGACACTCCGCAGTTAGTATAAATTAGCTTTAAGTCCGTGGAAAACCATGGGCAAAATGCGTGTGCCAAAATGACAGGAACTGAGTTGAAGTTGGGTCGTCTTGCTTGAGATCCCATCGTCTTTGAACACAGCCACACCCACAAGTTTGATAAACACATAAGGCTTCACTGGTGAAGTCTACATATGATAAACACATAAGGCTTCACTGGTGAAGGCTACATATGAGTTTGATAAACACATAAGGCTTCACTGGTGACGGCTACATATGAGTTTGATAAACACATAAGGCTTCACTGGTGAAGGCTACATATGAGTTTGATAAACACATAAGGCTTCACTGGTGACGGCTACATATGAGTTTGATAAACACATAAGGCTTCACTGGTGACGGCTACATATGAGTTTGATAAACACATAAGGCTTCACTGGTGAAGGCTACATATGAGTTTGATAAACACATAAGGCTTCACTGGTGACGGCTACATATGAGTTTGATAAACACATAAGGCTTCACTGGTGAAGGCTACATATGAGTTTGATAAACACATAAGGCTTCACTGGTGAAGGCTACATATGAGTTTGATAAACACATAAGGCTTCACTGGTGAAGGCTACATATGAGTTTGATAAACACATAAGGCTTCACTGGTGAAGGCTACATATGAGTTTGATAAACACATAAGGCTTCACTGGTGAAGGCTACATATGAGTTTGATAAACACATAAGGCTTCACTGGTGACGGCTACATATGAGTTTGATAAACACATAAGGCTTCACTGGTGAAGGCTACATATGAGTTTGATAAACACATAAGGCTTCACTGGTGACGGCTACATATGAGTTTGATAAACACATAAGGCTTCACTGGTGACGGCTACATATGAGTTTGATAAACACATAAGGCTTCACTGGTGAAGGCTACATATGAGTTTGATAAACACATAAGGCTTCACTGGTGACGGCTACATATGAGTTTGATAAACACATAAGGCTTCACTGGTGACGGCTACATATGAGTTTGATAAACACATAAGGCTTCACTGGTGAAGGCTACATATGAGTTTGATAAACACATAAGGCTTCACTGGTGAAGGCTACATATGAGTTTGATAAACACATAAGGCTTCACTGGTGAAGGCTACATATGAGTTTGATAAACACATAAGGCTTCACTGGTGAAGGCTACATATGAGTTTGATAAACACATAAGGCTTCACTGGTGAAGGCTACATATGAGTTTGATAAACACATAAGGCTTCACTGGTGAAGGCTACATATGAGTTTGATAAACACATAAGGCTTCACTGGTGAAGGCTACATATGAGTTTGATAAACACATAAGGCTTCACTGGTGACGGCTACATATGAGTTTGATAAACACATAAGGCTTCACTGGTGACGGCTACATATGAGTTTGATAAACACATAAGGCTTCACTGGTGAAGGCTACATATGAGTTTGATAAACACATAAGGCTTCACTGGTGAAGGCTACATATGAGTTTGATAAACACATAAGGCTTCACTGGTGACGGCTACATATGAGTTTGATAAACACATAAGGCTTCACTGGTGAAGGCTACATATGAGTTTGATAAACACATAAGGCTTCACTGGTGAAGGCTACATATGAGTTTGATAAACACATAAGGCTTCACTGGTGAAGGCTACATATGAGTTTGATAAACACATAAGGCTTCACTGGTGAAGGCTACATATGAGTTTGATAAACACATAAGGCTTCACTGGTGAAGGCTACATATGAGTTTGATAAACACATAAGGCTTCACTGGTGAAGGCTACATATGAGTTTGATAAACACATAAGGCTTCACTGGTGACGGCTACATATGAGTTTGATAAACACATAAGGCTTCACTGGTGAAGGCTACATATGAGTTTGATAAACACATAAGGCTTCACTGGTGAAGGCTACATATGAGTTTGATAAACACATAAGGCTTCACTGGTGAAGGCTACATATGAGTTTGATAAACACATAAGGCTTCACTGGTGAAGGCTACATATGAGTTTGATAAACACATAAGGCTTCACTGGTGACGGCTACATATGATAAACACATAAGGCTTCACTGGTGAAGGCTACATATGAGTTTGATAAACACATAAGGCTTCACTGGTGAAGGCTACATATGAGTTTGATAAACACATAAGGCTTCACTGGTGAAGGCTACATATGAGTTTGATAAACACATAAGGCTTCACTGGTGAAGGCTACATATGAGTTTGATAAACACATAAGGCTTCACTGGTGAAGGCTACATATGAGTTTGATAAACACATAAGGCTTCACTGGTGACGGCTACATATGATAAACACATAAGGCTTCACTGGTGAAGGCTACATATGAGTTTGATAAACACATAAGGCTTCACTGGTGAAGGCTACATATGAGTTTGATAAACACATAAGGCTTCACTGGTGACGGCTACATATGAGTTTGATAAACACATAAGGCTTCACTGGTGAAGGCTACATATGAGTTTGATAAACACATAAGGCTTCACTGGTGAAGGCTACATATGAGTTTGATAAACACATAAGGCTTCACTGGTGACGGCTACATATGAGTTTGATAAACACATAAGGCTTCACTGGTGAAGGCTACATATGAGTTTGATAAACACATAAGGCTTCACTGGTGACGGCTACATATGATAAACACATAAGGCTTCACTGGTGAAGGCTACATATGGGCACACTACATTTCTATGAGAGTGTATTCATTCTGCATCTAGTTCTTTAGTAAACAATCTGAAAACTTGTCTATGCAGTTGAGGAACTGAGGAGGAGCAGGGTTCAACTGTATAGTTTCATGTGTTCTCTTCCTTGTTGTGAGGACTTGGACAACAGTTGCCACCGTTGCTTGTGTTCAAAATATACAAAATATTTACCAACCAATTAGTCATAAAGAACCAATGGAAATAAATCAAACACTGACCTTGCTGTCAGTGTGGTCTTGCTTACTATCCTAGTCTGCCTGTGTATTTTGAACTGTGGAAGTTAGCATTGATGGTGTGTGGTATTCAGTTCACCTGGAACAATGATGTCTCCGTAGCCCAGAATGGAGAACTGCATCCCACACAGGTTCTGAGCCCAGGCTGAGAACCGTGGGACACGCATCACCACCGGCAGCTGAGGAGGAACGTCACCAAGAGTCAACCCATCAGATCCATTTCTTAACTATTATTTAAACAGGCAGGTGAGGTGAACCATGACATCCGTAGTGGCATTTTGAATCTCAGTCTGTCCCGTTTCACAACCTGTAACATCAACATGTATCCTTCAGCCAGTGGTTCCTCAATATGGAGCATTTGTATGACCTGCTGAGCTGAATCTCTTGGGCTGCTGATGGGACATGGTTTGCTATTAAGCAAATGGACCATTAGTTCACAGAAGTTTGTTTGAGATGTGCATATTTAAGCCACATTCATTTGTGGGCCCAATTAAACGATATATCCACCTTAGAATCAGTAGAAAATGGTTCCTTTGAAAGCTACTGATTATATCAGCACATGGAACTGAATGACAGCTGGGTTTATGCTGCCTGACTTTTAATTTACTTGCACTTTGAATGACAAATCCTGCTGATAAAATGAAACATTTTCACTTGGTTAAAATGACATCAAACGATGATATCTGAGCGTATTGTGCTTTGTGTTAAATTCACTCAATCAGCAGAGACAGCGAAAACTGCAGTGCTGTTCAGTCTACATAAGATAGTACCACTGCAACTGTGGTAGAGTTCAATCTCTATACTTCATATGAAAGACTCTCAAAAGAGACGTAGCAAACAATGTTTGGTGGATACAGATTTGGATATATTGAGTAGATTCTTGGAATCTCTTGCTATGTTTGTTACTTTTCTTTGGTTCTTATTTCAGCTGCATGTTGAACTGTCTTGATGGGAACTTGTATGAGACTAAATCAGCTGAGGCAAAGTTAATAAGAAGTTCATCAGAAACAGCCTGCTGGAGATGATCAACGAATGAGAGAGGTAGGGCTATGCTCTCTAATCGCCTGGCTACGTTACTGTCACTGATCTAAAGTTCTGATTTCTTCTTTAGATTAGATTTGATTGGTTTCATAGGGTACAGGGAGTGATTATTATTTGTTTATTTCAAATTCAAAGACAGGCCTGAAGACAGAAAAGACAAACAGTTACCAAGTTGCCAAAGTAAGAAATGGTACCAAATAAAAAAAGAATCACAATCCAAGACACTACATCCCACAAGCTCTCAAACACATGGAAGAAAGATGAGAAAGGATATGAGCTGAGCTCCCTCCTGATAATCATGTGAGAATCTAAGGACTGTCTTGGGCCGTTTCTTTCCCTTGCTTCAGTGCCTGTGTTCACATCGCTATCAGGGGAGGTCGATACCCATATCAGAGAAAAACACAACTGTCCCCTACTCATAGATTTTTTTATTTCTCATTCAAAGTACAAATTTTGTAATGGACAGTTCTAATCTAAACTCCTATTTGGCATTTGTATTAGTCTCAACTGTATTTCGTGTTAATTTTTTTAAGTTTTATTATGTCTGCTGTCAACGAATTATAACATGTTCAGAATGAACCAAATATTAAGATAAACTGCCAGCGCGTTACGTGTCTACATCTGTGTGTATCTATAGCCTATAAGGTAGAATATAAAAGACAAAACAAAAGTACATCACAAATATTTCCCTCATCCTTTTTCAAGTTGGAGCTGGTTCCCACCCACCCAGGGATGTACAAAATGGAGTGGATGGGTAACAAGGTAGGCCTTACTTTCTCAGAGGGAGCCTGGGGTTCAGCGGGGACCTCCACCATGTTACCTTGCGTCTATGACAGAGCCCACCCAACCCCAACGCACAGTTAGTCAATCTGTCTGTCAGTCAACTCAGGGAATCAACAACAAATACTACACAGCAGTTCACATCAGCCAGGTTGTTAATAAAGCCAGTGCAAACATGACAGGGAATTACACCAAAGTTGGCTTTTAGGTTGTTAATCTGCAAAATAGTCAATTTTCCAGTACTTTCCAAGAAACCAAGGTTGTTTCTTGATAACTACAATGTTACAATTTCACTTAGCAGACGCTTTTATACATCTGCGTTAGGGCTGGGTTCAAAAAATCGATTCTCCGATTTTTAATCGATTTTTATTTTAATCCTCGATTATCGATTCATATGTCCAGAGATCGATTTTTATTTTTATTAAAAAAATTTTTTAAATTAATTAATAAACAGGCTAAAATATTATGCTGTGTGTGGTAGTTGAAACATAGTTTCAAGTTGACGTTTATTTATGTTTGTAGTTGAAACAAAAACATAAATACTGTAGGCTACATGAATGGAAATGTTTGATCATTAATATCTACTTTTAGAAATTATATAGGCTAAAATCGAATCACTGTGCATAATTGTGAAAGTGTCTTTATTGACAGATGAAAAGGCTGTTATTTACCCTTTGTCACCACCTGGTGAGTAAATATATGTGTAACTAAAACCATTAAAATTGACAACAGGTCTGCAACTTTTTTCCCCGTGTATCTACTTGGCTGGTTGGGAACCCCTGTGTTACATAACTGGACATGTAATTCAGGGTACAGATCAAAAAACATTTTGAAACATATTGAAATCGATCGAATCGGAATCGAATCGAATCGAATCAAAATTAATCCATTCGCAACCTTGTGAATCGGAATCGAATCGATTCTTGAAATTTGAACCCATACCCAGCTCTAATCTGCGTACATCTGAGCTTTATACAACACAAGCAATGATCTAGTCAGAAGACAACAACATGAGTAAGTGCCATGAGGCCAAGCTTGAGTCTGAATAGACCCAGGTGCCACCAGGCAGCACAGAGTGCAGAGGATTTTTTTCCTTCATCATTCATGCCCCTCATTCATCAGTTCTGTATTGTGTGTCGCTGTCTCTTTGCCTGTTGATGTGTTTCGTTACTTTTTCTTTTTATAATGCGTCTGGTGTTCTTAACTCATTGAGTGCCAATGATGACTATAGTCGTCAATTCAAATAGTAACGTAGAGTGCCAATGACGACTAAAGTCGTCAATTGCGTTTTTTGACAGTGGGACGTGGATCAAAGCCTGATGCATCTCCTGTGAAAGTATGGGGGATGTTGAATGTGTAAAAGCTATTTTACGGACCCATTAGGTGGCGACAGTGCTCTCCAGATTAGAGAAAGGTGAGGAAAAAAACAGAAGAAGCCGTGGGGACACAGAAACCGCATCGGTATGCATCGATATGCATGAAGCATAACGTTAGCTGTGCCTGCAGCAGCCAATCTGCTGCCACAATTGAGCCCCTCCGTCTCCGCTGCGATAGCTCCTCCACATGATTAGTTGTGGAGTTGTTATTATTCTCAGTTGGAAGCGCTGGGAGCGGGCGACAAAAACGGCGGAACGCTGTGAAAAAGCTGGGTTTTCAGTGCAGAACAAACGCAGCAGAGAGCCACCAGAGCCACACCCACGGAGGAGGGGTTTGCAGTTGAGAGGGGTGGGGCACGCAGGGCAGCATACAACACTGACCCAGACAGCAGGCTCGATGGACAGATTGGTTGGCAAACACAAGCTAGAATATCTGATGCCCACCAGCAGTAAATCAAGACCAGCAAGAAGGTGTAGGGTCTGCGCAGCAGGGGCCAGCGCTGCTGGTTGCAGCTAAAAAATATTATTTTGCCAAACAAAATTCCTTTGTTTTCGCTGTTTTATTGAAGGAAATTATTTTTGAGGTGTCACTACATCAGAAAATATTAGCTTCAGAGTCAGTGATGTGCTTGAAATGCTTCATTTCACAAAAGGCTGATTATCTCAGCTTCTAGTTTGAAACGTCTGTTTTTGCTGAAAACAACCTATCTTCTCCGGCTGATAACTAAAGAACGGAAAATGATATCAATAAACTTTTTTTTGCTGATGATACAATAGACTCTCATCAATATTTGGGCGTGTTCGGTGTTTACATAGTAATATCACACAATATTCTGTGGGCCTCGAGAAATCACTGAAAACGCTCTGAAAGGGCTGGCACTGGGAGCATCCGTTTTCCAAAAGTGGCTGGCACTCAATGAGTTAATGTATGAGGACCACAATGGAAATAAGCCTTTGGGCTTTATCGTGTTTTCATCCTCGGTGATTCTTTTATTTTAAATTTCTCTTGTATTGTGTGTTGGCAAGATGTGCCCTTTTTAATCACCAAATAAAACCTAACCTAAGCTGAGGGTGGCGTTCTTACATCCAGGCAGAGATATCTGCAAGGCATGATGAGATCCGCGCTGAGACCGTGTGATCTTCAGGTGGGAATGATAGGAAGAGCTGGGTATCGTCAGCACAACAGTGATATGAGAAACCATGGGAGTGGATGATTGCACCAAGTAAGGTGGTGTAGATTGAGAAGAGAAGGGGACCAAGCACTGACCCTTGAGGCACCCCTGTGGATAAGTCATGCAGCTTGGACACTTCCCCCCTCTAAGACACTCTGAAAGATCTCCCTGAGAGGTAGGACCTGAACCAGCAGAGGGCAGGTCCTGAGATACCAAGCTCAGTGAGTGTGGAGTGGAGGATTTGGTGGTTAACTGTGTCAAAGGCAGCTGACAGATCTTAGTAGCGATAGAGCCGAGGACTGACAAGCAGCTCTAGCCAAACGCACAGACTCCATTACTGACAGGAGTGCAGTCTCCGTAGAGTGACCAAGCTTAAAGCCAGACTGATTTGGGTCATGCAGATTGTTCTCAGAAAGGAATTCAGAGACTGTATGCTCAAGCATTTTTGATAGGAAGGGTAAGAGTGAAACTGGTCTGTAGTTTTCAACCTGGGCAGGGTTGAGTGTAGTTTTTTTGAGCAGCGGAGTGACCCACGCTTGCTTGAGTGCAGTGGGTTCTGATAGTAAGTGGTCTTAGCTGTTCTGGAGGAGAATGATGCAAGGAGAAACTGATCATCACTGAGGTCAGTGGGGTCTCTAGATTTTCACCATTTTCTCTCTGCTGCTCTGAGCCCTGCGCTTTGCTCTCGGATGACTTCAGTGAGCCATGGACTGGGGGGGGGTCGGTCATTGCGAGAAGGTTTGGATTAGGGATGTCAATTTTCGGTTAATTTCACTTTCGATTAACCGACGCTAATAATCGATTAACCTATCGGTTAATTCATAATTTTTTAATATTAAAAAAAAAAAAAAAAAAATGTGTCTATTTACTCAATGAGCTCATGCCCAAACAAGGCGTGTCTATTTAGATGCTGAAATGTTAATGCTTTTTGTGTTAGAATTATGCCTTTATTTTTTGTTGGCTTTGCTGAAATTTATAAGTTTATTGCCACATTTTGATCAGGTAATCATTCCAAAATCATTCTGGCTCTTATATGGATGACAAGGAAATATATTTTTGAGAGCTTTATTTCCTGTTTATGTAAACATTACAACAACAACAATCTGTTATTTCTTTTGATTTTTTCACATTAGGCCTACTGTCTTTTGCAGCATAAAAACTTACCAAAATATAGCCTATTTCGATTTGCTGCCAACAATTGAACAAAATTAGTTTTTCACAGCAGTTTAAAAAAAAAAAAAAAAAAAAAAAAAAAAAAATTATATTAACTGATAGACCGACAGCAATAACCGAACAACGACGCTAGCGACGGTTAATCGATTAACGGTTAACCGTTGACATCCCTAGTTTGGATGTTAGAGGGCAGAGATTGTTGAGAGAGGAGGCTAGTGAGGAGCACAGCCTGTCTGTAGCCTCATTGACAGGGAGTGAGCAGAATTCATTATGAGGAGGCATGGTGGCCATGACCTCATTGGAAATCTGGGTCGTGTGAGGGACCGGATGTTAGGTCGGAAGGACACCAGTTGTGGGGGAACGTGAGGATGTTTCACTAAAGATAAAACTAAAGATTACAAATCAAATTACAAGACCTGTGGTGGTTCAAAGATAACTTCATATTACCCAATAAATATAATAATAATAATAATAATAATAATATAATAATATAATGCGTCTAGTTTCACTTCTTCATAATTCTGAATGTTAAATGTAAGTACATACAACTGAAAAGCCATGGAGGCAGTAAAAAAAAATGGGGGGGGGGACACCCACTTTTACAGAATCAATATAAGACACACCCACTTTTACAGAATCAATATAAGACACACCCACTTTTACAGAATCAATAAGACAATGTTGGTGGAGTTCCCTTTCAAAACAGGAAGCAATGCAGGGGGAGTGACGACTTACCTTCTCTCCAGATGCATCAGGGCCCAAAGCAACCTGCACCATGATGCTCACTCCATTCTGAGAGACAGACACAGAGAGCATGCAGCTTCTTCTTTTTTTTGATACGAGGAGTTTCTTTCCAACAGCACGATGTAGGTTTTAATCTGTAGCTGTTACACTGCCATTTGTATATCATCATTTTTGCACAAATGGTTTTATTATTATGTACAAGTAATACAAAATCATTACATCACAATCACATGCTCTTTTTAAATCTCTAGTCTGTCCGTCACCTGGCTGCAAGATGACTTTAAAATTTGGGATAACAAATATTGTTGGGAAAAGGCAGGAAAACAGTCATCTTTTTACATTGAGAGTTGAGTGTGTGACATCCCCAACCTGCTGCCCCTGTAAGCTTAGTGTGTGACATCCCCAACCTGCTGCCCCTGTAAGCTTAGTGTGACATCCCCAACCTGCTGCCCCTGTAAGCTTAGTGTGACATCCCCAACCTGCTGCCCCTGTAAGCTTAGTGTGTGACATCCCCAACCTGCTGCCCCTGTAAGCTTAGTGTGTGACATCCCCAACCTGCTGCCCCTGTAAGCTTAGTGTGTGACATCCCCAACCTGCTGCCCCTGTAAGCTTAGTGTGTGACATCCCCAACCTGCTGCCCCTGTAAGCTTAGTGTGTGACATCCCCAACCTGCTGCCCCTGTAAGCTTAGTGTGTGACATCCCCAACCTGCTGCCCCTGTAAGCTTAGTGGGTAAAGACAATACAGAATATGGCTGATTTTGTTATGGATTCATCATTGGAGCATTTCATACCTTGGTGAAGAAAGGAGTGATGAAAACAAAGAAAACGTCGTACACAAGCAGGAGGCTCAGCAGAATCACACAAATCTGTGAGGCAATGATGAAAGACACAGGTTATACGAGTGAGTTATATCAGCACTACCAATTCTTCTCTACTGTCAAGAAATTACACCAACCCCCGGACAAAACACACTTTCCTCCCCTGATCTCTGCAACTCCGTTCTCCACTCTTTCAATAATAAAATCTCCCAAATCAACAGTTCATTGACTGCCTCCATCACCAACTCCTCTTCTCTCTCTGCTTTCTCCCCCGCCGACTCCTCCCTCATCACTGACATCATCACTGCCTCCAAGACAACCACCTGCTCCCTGGACCCCCTCCCCACCACTCTGACGAAGGCCTGCCTCCCTGTCATCATCCCCCACCTCACCGCCCTCTTCAATCAGCCACTATCCCAAGATCACGTTCCCTCTATCTACAAACTTGCCGCTGTCAGCCCCATTCTCAAAAAGCCCACTCTCAACCCACCCAACCTACCTTTCCTCTCCAAAACCCTAGAACGCATTGTCGCCACCCAACTCCACTCCCATCTCCAGTCCAATAACCTCTACAAACCGTTTAAGTCCGGCTTCCGTCCATTTCACAGCACCGAAACTGCCCTGGTCAAAGTCATCAACGATCTTCTCATCTCTGCAGACTCAGGTGCCCTCAACATCCTGATACTCCTAGATCTCAGCGCAGCCTTTGATACATTGTCATTCCATCCTCCTCCAAAGGCTGCGCCAACTGGGTGTTGAGGGCACCGTACTGGACTGGCTCACCTCCTACCTCACTGATAGACAACAGTTCATCTCCCTCTCCGGTCACACCTCCACCTTCTCCTCTGTCACGCAGGGGGTCCCCCAAGGCTCAGTCGTCAGCCCCCTGCTCTTCATCTGCTACATACTCCCCCTCGGTCACATCATCCGCAAATTCAACCTTGACTTCCACTGCTACGCCGATGAGACCCAGATCTACATCAGCACAAAATCCACTCAGAACCCACCCCTCACCCACATCGAAACCTGCATTCCCACAATAAAAACCTGGCTGACGCACAACTTCCTCAAACTCAACAGTGACAAGACAGAACTTCTTCTCATCAGCACCAAATGTACACTCAGCAAAACCGGACCCATCTCACTCACCATTGACAACACAACCATCACCCACCCCCCCCCCCGGCTCGCAACCTTGGCTTCATCCTGGACCCCACCCTCTCATTTGATCCCCATGTCAGCTCCATCATTAAAGGGACAGCTCACTCTAAAATCCAATACATATTTTCTCATCTGTAGTGCTATTTATCCATCTATATCGTTTTGGGATAGTTGCCTGAGTTTTGGAGATATCGGCAGTAGAGATACCTGCCTTCTCTTGAATACAATGGAACTGGATGGCACTCGGCTTGTAGTGCTCGAAGCACACAAAAAAATAAATTTGAAAAACTCAAGATAATGCACAGACTTTGTTGTGACTAGCTAGCAGCTAGCGGGTGTAGTTTGGCCAAAAGAAAATAGTTGTATCTGTTGCCTGTTGTTATCTTGTTTTCTATGTACTCATACTGTGTCAGTGTCTTTGGGCATTATAATAATAATGCCCAAAATAAATAATAATTTATTTTATAAAGCGCTTTTCAATGGAAAAG
Source organism: Poromitra crassiceps (assembly GCF_964638095.1). Taxonomy (NCBI): domain Eukaryota; kingdom Metazoa; phylum Chordata; class Actinopteri; order Beryciformes; family Melamphaidae; genus Poromitra; species Poromitra crassiceps. The sequence continues at coordinate 36,922,822 of NC_139645.1, forward strand.
CGCTTTATAAAATAAATGAATAATAATAATAATAATAATAATAATTATTATTATTATTATTATTATTATTATTATTATTATTATTATTAATTGACAAGGGTTTTATCAGAATCGCATGACAGTAAATGTACAGGGATTTGTCTCTGTGATGCAAGGAACTCCGGACTAGTGTATTATAGTGGGGTTTTGACATTTTGCATTTTAGACATTAAGATGACACTTTTATCCAGAGCCATTTAGAATTGAGATTCTACAACAGTAAAATAAGCTCTAATCCCTATTTTAGCAACATTGTAACTAGGGTCAGAGCCAATGTACCCTGACAATAGATGGAACAAAATATTCCTGTGATCCAGTGAATGACAATGGATTCTGTGATAGGAAATAGGATATTTTTCTTTCACTTCAGCGATAAAGCATGTTGGAGCAAGCGGGAGAAGATGGGTTGAAGACATGGGAGGAGAGGGGGAGGAGTGAAGCATCAGGTGTCAGTTTAAACGTACCTTGAAATTGGACAGTGAGATGGTCTTCATGAAGTTGAGGCAGAAGGCAACGCCGAGGAGGTCCTGCAAGATCCAGATCCATCTACAATTACAAAACAAAAACAATCTCAGTATATCAGGACCACAATAAATAAACACACACACACACACACAAACAAACAAGCAAACCTCATTGTGTAGGCTCAATAATGTTTAGATCAGTATGTGAGATTATTATGATTTTTAACTTTTTAGCATTTTTTTTTTAAGCATCATCTGATCTGCTCATCATAAATTATAAATTCAAGCTAGTGTGACATTTCGCTACTCTCCCTCTCAGATAGGACGCTATGATTGTTTATGTATTATCATTAAGAGAAAGGGGTTGGCTCATGAAATGATGGGCGGGCTGGTATTTAATGAACCCGGAAGCGGTGATTGCTCTCTCTTGAAATCTCAGCAGAAGAGGAGCCAGGAGTCCCCGTTTTGTCTTTCTTTCTTTTCCCTCCTCACTAAAAAAAAAAGAATAATAATTAAGGTCACTATCTTATCTGATAGTGAGCCCATTGACACTGTTTGGATGTCATCTGCAATTACCACTCATCGCCATAGGTAGAGAACAAAACTGAAACCTTAGAGAGATTATCACTTTCACTAATCAGAACTAAAATAATAATAATCGCAAGTGACCCTAATCATCTTCCCTAGTTTTAAATTGTGTGGTGTAAAAAAAAAAAAAAAAAAAAAAAAAAAAATCAGCTATTTGAATTCCAGGCGACCCCACTTAGGGTCGCGACCCTAAGGTTGGGAACCACTGATATATATATATATATAAATACATATATATACACACACACACACACACACACACACATACACAGTATATACATGTACTGTATAAAGTTTTCTGTCGTATGTTGGCTTGATAAATGACGGCTATAGAGACACTGCATGAAATAGGCCACGCCTATCACGGGGAAAAGGCTCCGTCCATTTCCACACACCAGCGTCATTTTCCTTGAATTAAACATAGCTAAAAGCTGTTGTGTGGTGGGCTGCGTAGACAACAAATGTAAAAAATCGCCAAGTGAAGTTTTTTTGTACTCCTGAGCAAAACAAGGAAGCCATTGAGAATTGGCGAGAAGAAAAATGTGGATCTAGCTGTCAAGGAAGTAAGTTGGAGTGTTCATCTTCCGTATATACAATCTTTTTCTGCAACACGCAACCACGCACGTGACATAGGAGAACGCCAGGATTGGAGGGGGGCTTTCTGTTTTCCCCCGTCTTGGGCGTGGTTTCTGAATGATGACGCGTTACGCAGTGTCTCTATTGTGTCCATCAGGACATAATGTCCTAAATATAACATGTACCATAGTAGTAGGACACAAACATATCACACAAATACTTTTCTTAGTAAGATGGGTTTTCAGCTGGCTACCTAAATGTTTTCATTTTCACAAACAGACACCCAAACAGTCAGTTGGCAGCGCTGAACTGGGTGTTGCAACAGCAAAAGCACCGCTGTGGTCTGGGTGTTTAAAACACCCCAGACAGTATTCACCAAGCAACACTTCCTGTTCTGCTATGCACGCCGCGTGTGTGTGTGCGTGTGGGTGTGCGCGTGCGTGTGTGTGCCCAGAAAGTACCTATCTTCATTCCTGTAGACTCCCCAGACCACAGCTACGGCAACGCACACTGCAGCCAGTATGAGAGATCTCACAGAGAAGGTTGAATTTCGGATAGAGAAACTAGACAAGACACAGACAAAAAGAGTTTAGGTTTGCCGACCACAGTGTGATTCAGAGACAGACATGGTAAATTGGGAGTTAGAAGACAGCGGTTCATAAACTTGAGTCACATCTTCCACAATTCTCAATGTAACCATAATGGCCGTCTCGTTTGGCTGGGGAACGCAGCTATTTACAGAGCTACTTCTGGTCAGGGAGAGAAGACAATAAAAGTTTTTCCATTTCCACACAGTGGAAAGGATTCAGAATAAAATTTGTTACATAAAGACGTTTACTAATGCAGCTATTCTTCATCAGGTGGCACTGACAGAGATATATTAAAGTTGTAATGTTAACATTAATTAATGCTCAAATAGTTTTTTGTAGAATGATAATACTGTGTGTGGGTCTAATATACCATCTGCAATTTTATATGGGACCGGCACTTGTGACAAAGCTATGTGTGGGTATAACTATGTTTTTAAAGAGTTGTGCTCACACCTCACAGTGCCACACCCCATCTTGTCCATCACTGCGTCCAGACAGCTAAACAGCGCTGTGGCGGAGGCCAGGCAGAAGATGGCGATAATGATGTACACTAGGGGGAAAAGGGAAACAAAGACATTAAGAAAACACCGGAAATTATTACTTCTTTAGAATTTCTGAGAGCGGTTTTTGGTCCCACTCACCAAGTACATTGTAGAAGAAGTACATGAGGACTAGCATCCCACACATCAGGGCTACAAAGATGACCACTTTGAGAGGAGAGTAAAGTGAAATGTCTCCGCTGTCTGCTTTGACTTCACCCTTTCCTCCGCTTGCCGCACCGCTGCTCAACTGGTCTCTGTCAGAAAGAGAAAAAACATTACATCTATTCACTTTTTTAATGCGTTTCATGCCCAGTGTTTGCAAAACTGATGAAATGCCAACACTCATCCACTATGCTGACATACAGTAAGTCTAGTGCAGGGGTGTCAAACATATGGCCCGGGGGCCAGAATCAGCCCGTCACACGGTCCAATCCGGCCCACAGGATGACTTTGCAAAGTGTAACAATTGCACTGAGAAGTCCTTCAATCCAATGTGATGCACCTGTGAAGGCTAAGAGGTACCCGATTTCAGGAGCAAGTTAAATATTAAGTAGCCTATATTTCCTGTATTCATCAATAAATGGTCAACTGTTTTCATTACCCTTGACTATAGAGAATTGCACAGTTGCTGTCAATGGTCATGTACAGTTACAGACAGTAGATTTGATCATTTTATGGTAGCTGAGATAACCCTACGTGAAAATGTGTTCTTAAAATGTATCTGTAATTCCTTATACTAAAATAAATTGTCATTTATAGGTTATTGATTTTCTTTGTCTGGCTCACTTTAAATCAAATTGGGTCGCATGTGGCCGGTGAATTAAAAATAGTTTGAGACACCTGGTCCAACGTATCCACACATATTATTGGGATTATTTGTGGGTGATACAAGAAGCAGTGTTGTTACTTGTTATAGTGTTAGGTTGGAGAACTCAATGTAAACAGGGAGGTAAACTCAGTCCTCTTAACAACTGTAGGTTAGACGTACTCGTTGGGTTCTTTCTTCTTATTCTGCTTATTTTACTATCGCATTACTACTGTGTATTTTATTTTATGCTGTGTGTGTTATGTGAACGAGCAACTGTAACTTGTCCCAATTTCCCCCCCGGGGATCATTAAAGTCTTTCTGATTCTGATTCTGATTCTGATGTCCAGCTGCAATATTTCACCTCTCACACGCCGCGCTCCAGTAGCCTCCCAGGGCAACCGTGCAAATGGAGATCAGTAGCATGACTACGATGCTTGGATCAATGTTGGAGTGAGGCGGAGCATACAGCTTCTCTTGCATTCCATCACCAAACACCTGCAGACACATAGATGCAACATGTACATTTAGAAGCTTAGAAGCCACTCTTCAAACATATCTGCCATCTGGTGGATGTATTTATCCACAGCAGTGCAGTGAGTCATGAGTCATGATGACCATGCTCATCTGCACAAAGGGAGGTAAAGAAATAGCTGACTGACCTGCTGTGCATGCAGGAAGTCCCTGTACCTCATGAGAGCCAGGGGAATGTGGACTTTGGCATACTCAGACTCATTGGCTGTTGGAGTGATCTGATTAACAAGGTGAAGAAAACCTAGGTTAGAACTGGGCGAAAAAACGACATATTTAGCCTGTAGTGTACTGTAGCTGCTGTCATTTACTGTACATGTATGGTACTTTCCATGGGCACCATTTGGGTACTTCTATTGGGCCAGCTAACTTGCTGGCCATGCTACCAGTTTCTCTGTAAAATGGTAAGAATGTATGACTTTGTTAATCTAACAGGTATTATTAACCTGTTAGATTAACAAAGTCATACATTCTTACCATTTTACAGCCCATGGGCAGCAAAGGCAAACAAATAAGTCAAAGCTGACACTCAGTGGCTCAGTGGTTTAGCACTGTAACCTCACAGCAAGAAAGCTGTGTGTTTCCAATCTCCACCGCGGTTCTTTGTGTGTGTGTGGAGTTGGCATGTTCAATCCGTGTTTGCGTGGGTTTACTCTGGCTGCTCCGGTTTCCTCCCCACAGTCCAAATGCTGTGTTTGTGTCATACTGCAATGTCATCTAGTAAAAAGGTCTAGTATATGATATGATGTATGTAACCAATGTTGTGTGTAGATTAGGCATGGGTCGATTTCCGGTTTTACCGGTTCGGTTCACGAGCCCAAACCGGTTTGATCACGTGCGAACCGAAAAAACCTAAAAAAAAAATTAAAAAAAAACTTTTTTTTTTTTTTTTTTGCCAGTCCATTCTGATTGCACTATTGTTCGTATTAGCCTCTTCTCAAGTTGCACTAGTAGGCAAAAGTCTTATTTTGTTTATTATGTTGATGTTTGAAGAAAAGTTAAGCTGAATAGTTATGAGAAATAAAAACAGTGTGTTGTTACAGTTAAAAGGTTCTGCTTATTTGTATTCAGTGTTCGTGCTGGTTGGCAGCATACCAGCTTAGAGGTGCATTATCGCCACCAACTGCAGCCGCTTTTATACGTTTTTTGGGGGAATATCGAACCGGTTTCAAAATGTTCAAACCGACCCATGCCTAGGCCCTATATTGTGTGAATTTGTGAGTTTTGAAGTTTATAAGGCAGCTCAGCTGTAAGCCAATCCATTCTGATTGCACTGCTTGTGTTTTTATTAGCCTTTTCTCAAGTTGCACTATAGGCAGAAGTCTTATTTCATTTATTATTTTGATGTTTAGAAGAAAAGTTGAGCTGAATAGTTATGAGAAATAAATACAGGGTGTGTTTGTTACACAGGTGTCCTGCTTCTTTTTATTCAGTATCATTGCTGGTTGACAATACCAGCTTAGAGGTGTATTATCGCTATCAGGTGGACTGAAGTTGCACTACAGACAGTTATGGGCCACACTCGGGAGCCCTGCTTAAAAAAAAAAAAAAAAAAAAAAAATGTAATTACAAAAAAAATCGGTATACCGGTTCGATCCGGTTTAGACGGCAATATCGAACCGGTTTTAAAATGTTCAAACCGACCCAGCCCTAGTGTAGATATATGTAGTATGACTGTGATGATGCTACTTACATACAGTACAGTAGCAGCTCCTGTATGTAAAGCCCTTTGAGACATGCTTGTGATAAGGGGCTATAAACATAACTGAACTGAAACAGATCATTACCTCCACCAACGGAGTTGGACGGGGGTCAAGTTTTTGCCCTGTTCCATCTGTACAATTTTTCCCAAAACTTGGTTCATTGGTAGAAGAGAGACCCCCAACGCCACTGAACAGCTATAGAGCTGATTGACCATGTGGTGTTGTGATAGTCAGTGATGTCACTGCGTGTGGCAGTGGCGCAGTGCTCGCACTACTGCCTCACAGCAAGAAGGTGCTGGATCCAGTGCTCGCACTACTGCCTCACAGCAAGAAGGTGCTGGATCCAGTGCTCGCACTACTGCCTCACAGCAAGAAGGTGCTGGATCCAGTGCTCGCACTACTGCCTCACAGCAAGAAGGTGCTGGATTCAGTGCTCGCACTACTGCCTCACAGCAAGAAGGTGCTGGATCCAGTGCTCGCACTACTGCCTCACAGCAAGAAGGTGCTGGATCCAGTGCTCGCATTACTGCCTCACAGCAAGAAGGTGCTGGATTCACTGCTCGCACTACTGCCTCACAGCAAGAAGGTGCTGGATCCAGTGCTCGCACTACTGCCTCACAGCAAGAAGGTGCTGGATCCAGTGCTCGCATTACTGCCTCACAGCAAGAAGGTGCTGGATTCAGTGCTCGCACTACTGCCTCACAGCAAGAAGGTGCTGGATTCACTGCTCGCACTACTGCCTCACAGCAAGAAGGTGCTGGATTCAGTGCTCGCACTACTGCCTCACAGCAAGAAGGTGCTGGATCCAGTGCTCGCATTACTGCCTCACAGCAAGAAGGTGCTGGATTCAGTGCTCGCACTACTGCCTCACAGCAAGAAGGTGCTGGATTCACTGCTCGCACTACTGCCTCACAGCAAGAAGGTGCTGGATTCAGTGCTCGCACTACTGCCTCACAGCAAGAAGGTGCTGGATTCAGTGCTCGCACTACTGCCTCACAGCAAGAAGGTGCTGGATTCAGTGCTCGCACTACTGCCTCACAGCAAGAAGGCCCTGGATTCGTCATAAATAACTGATGCCCACTGCTCCCTGGTGGAAGGTCAACCTGTATAGCATTGGTGGAGGTATGCGCTCTACTGAGTGACATGTAGTTAGATTTGGTTTACTGATACAGTCAAATCTATATTTGGAGGGGAATTTTTAAGTCTACTCAGCTGGCATGGCATTTCCTCCACCCCACCCCCCTCAGTTCTCTCTGTAGCTCTATCATGTTAGATCAGTGCATATTGATACTCTATAAAACGAGTTGTGATCAGGGCAACACAAAAAGCAGGACACAATGGCTATAGGAAAGTGATCAACTGTAATGAATCCAAGTTGTGTATAAAAAAAAACTGAGATGCTAAAGGGGGGGAAGGAAAATCACATCCCTGCATGCTGCATCGCTAAACATAGGAAAGATAAATGTAGATGCAATACCAAATTTGTGTTGCTGGCAATGAGCAAAGCTGTAGCCCCAAGGTCCTGAGCAACCAGTGCTTTCTGGCTGAAATCACAGCCCCCTCGCATCACCACCAGCGCTTTGCCCCTGACCGCCTCTGGGCTCACCCCAGACCTGTCACACAGCACAGTGGATGTCAGATTCACCAGCGGATACTGCACCTGAAAAGTATAGACACAAAAGTGGGCAATTTAAAAAAAAAAATACAATTAGCGGTTTTCCTTAATTTTCTTTCTTAGTGTCACTTCATTTACCACTAGTAATGTTAGTAGGCCACACAATAGTGCTTGTTTATGTTACAAGAATAGGTGCATTCGATTTCAATCACCTGCACCCCCCCCACCTTCCCTGTGGCCTCCATGCGAGATACGGTCTATGGACTTATGCTGTTATGACATACCAAGGGCTGATGGGAAGTGACTGAGGGGAAGTGGAACTACTTAATGAAACACAGCATTATGTAGTATGGTGACTGTGAAGGCTTCCAAAGGCTTATGGAACAACTTACAGCAGTGTCCAGAGTCTCGTTCAGGGGGGTCCAGGAGCGATTGTGAACAATGCAGTACTCCATACTTGTACTTCCATTTGAAATGTGCAAGATTGCCTCTTGGCAGTTTATCTGTTGGATGACAAATATAATTTTGTAAAAGTCAACATGAAATTGAGTGTTTACACTTGAACGTAAGCCAACCTAGTGAGATAAAAAAAAAAAGTGGAAGTACGTAACCCAACCTAGTGAGATTAAAAAAAAAAGTGGAAGTATCTGACTATATGGGTGCTAAGTGTGTGAACAAGAGCTGATGCTGGGAAGCTGATATGGCAGATAAGAAATTACTTCACACATATTTCAAATCACTGAAGCCACAAAGATGACATCATTGAAGTTTCCAGTAGACGTTTGTTGTCCCCGATTAGCTGTTTTTCCTTAGATACATGTACTAAGTGAATAATGTATTCGATTTCATGTCATGTTTCCTTGTAGCCTTGTGAAAGCCTTGTAAGCCTTGTAAAATTGTATGTGATAAAAATTGATCATTTGTTTCACCTGAAAGTAATAAACTTGTATCACTCCTACGACTGGTAGTCGAATGTTGAGGCTACATATAAACCATGTTAGTTTCATTTGAAATAGTCAGAACAGTTGAATGCGAATGTGAATGGTGTTTTCAGTTTGGCATGTAATGTAAAACTACTTTAAGGGTTGCCACACATTTTCATGGATAACATTTCTACTTTTCCATGACTTTTCCAGGAGCCATAATCGAATTTCCATGTAATGTGAGGTGGCTCTGAATAAATAGAAATTAAAATTATTACTACACTGGACAAATAGGACACACCACTTTATTTTTCTTTCAGTGTGAGGGCTCTTACTACAGTGAAGTTTTGAGATGAACATGGAAAGAGCCTGAGGGCTACCTCTTTATATTGGATTTTAGTGCTTAGAGTCACTGCCTCACCTGGACGCTATTCAAACAAAACGTGAATTTTTCCATTTAAAAAAATAGCATAAAATACAAGAAGCACTCATGTGCAGTCGCAACAAAATCCCATTACTTTCCCTACGGGTTCAAGGATTTGACTAATTCCATGACTTTTAAAGTGCCTGGAAAACAAAGATTTTGAAATGCCATGATTTTTTTCAGGTTTCCAGGAAACCCTACGTTTCACTAACCGTACTCAAAAAATCATGCATACAACATAAACAAAAATGACAACAGGCAGAACATTTGGATGTAAAGTCTAGTTAACCAGCTAACAGTAGCTAGCTATTAGTACTCTCAGGCGTTAGGCCTGTCGACCGAGTTTGACTTGACGTTATTCCTCTTTCAACTTACCTTCGATGACAAGAAAATGACTGATAAAATGATGATCATGACAGCTTTTGCCATAATGGTAACATTCGTTTTTTTACCGATTCGCGCAGCATCAACAATAATTCACGTTTATGACACGCAAAATCGTTTAATTCACCTCGTTGATTAACTTAATGTTACTCATCATAATCATTATTGTTATGACTAGTAGCGGTAGCGGGCTAAAAGCTTCTCGGCTACTTCCTGTATTGGCACAGGACGTCATGGTCACATGCTGCTGCCTTCCATTCAAAGTCGGGTGTCGGAATGGTCGGAATATCCATGTTCCGCTCTGCGTTCCAACTGCGTGGATGCCTACAAACATGGACGCTAGTAGGCTACCGCTGTGCATGCTTCTATCAAGCACAAATCAACTATATGGGAATCGAAATGGCAACTAAGTTGTTTCATAACACAAAGTGAAACATTTGTGAAAAAGTAACTGCTTACTTATCACCGTGTGTGTCTCTTTGTGCGCCGCCATGTTGATTGTGACGTCAGAGTGTTGCTGCCCAAGTTTCCAACTCGGAATTCCGGCTTGAATTGCACTTCTCCCTGTCGTAGGTCTTGTTTCAAAATTCTAAGTGCAAAGGAATGCACGGTTACCCACTGCTTTCTGTTTCACGTAGCCTGGATGGAAAAACCTTGCTCCGACTCAGAGTTTTCCGGCTATGGGCGGAAGACCGTGCTGTGCTCCAGGAAAAATATTCCGCTCAATTATTGTGTTCCGTTTAGAAAACATGGGCGACGCGAGTAAGATGCCAAACCACAATTATATCGTCTGGTGACGTGGCGGTCAAGACGATGTTTGCTGGGTAACGTTAGCTAAAAACAAACACTTCGTTTGGTATGGCCATGCTTCTTATTTTTTCTCTAACTCGTAGCGACTGCCTACTGTTGCATTTCTGTGGGGGGACGAAAACACTGCAGCACAGGCCACCGGAAGACGGGGGCGGGTCTTCTTCTGACTTCCTGCCTCAGTAACGCATCTCCCCCATGGGCTCCGCATGCGCTCTCCTCTGTCAAAGGAGAGATCAGGTACGCTGACGCTCCCGTACGCTACGCAGGATTTGATAGGTTTCCGCAACTGCTTCCGCATGACCTAAAGTGTGTCACATGGAAATATCAACCAATGAGCTGTTAGAATTTTGTTACAAGGCAGAGGGGAGTAGCAAAACAAGCCGTGTGGCGCGAGGTTTCTTGTTGTGGGAGTGCACTGCTAGTGTTTGCTTGGCGTGGACAGGCTGCAGGCGTTGGCAACTTTTTACTTTATTTATGTATTTTCGTTGGTAACTTGGCATTGTCCTGAAATGGCGACAGAAGTTATGAAACGAGCCATAGTGAAGATACAATTACTAAAGGTAAGGTTATCGAGTCTGAGCGTTTCTCACTCATACTGAAGCGTCCGGCTAGCGGGGTAGCCAACAAGCTACCAGTTTAATCAGCAGCATTTTGCAGTACTGTATTTAAATGCTGCTACATGTAATGAAAACTAAGCTTAAGTAGGGACACTCTGGAGTTAACGTGACGCCACTTACTGTACTTACTGACTGCTGTAGGCTACAGTAAGTACAGTGGCGTCATGTTATGGGGCTAGAGTTAACGTTACTCCTGCTGTTTTACTGGGGGTCGGAGCTCGCTCTCTTAACGCCAAACTCAATGCCAAAACCTGTCCGTTTACTGTTGTCTTGCTTGTCACTAAGACAAGTGCTATACGAGGGATCAGCCGAGCAGTATTTTGGTAAACAAACCGCGTCACTGGGTGGCAACGGCAATGGAACCTATGGAGCCCAAGTGGCGCGAGGCGTGAGTGTCTCTAGCCCCGGTGTGACAGCCTAAGTTTATTTATTTGTTGGACAGGCACAGTGGAGATTAAAAGATGGTAAAAAAGCAAAGAAGGGTAGTTTTCATCCGCCGGAGACTTCAGTGTTTCATTGTGGAGTTGTTGAATATGCGGACAGAAGTGCACAACAGCTGCTGCAGGAAGTAAACAACAATCACACGCACAGTAAACAACAATCACACGCACGCATATTGTATGGAGACAGGATAGTGGAGCGACCAGTTAGGCTGTCACACCGGCTAACTTTGTTTACTAGTAGGGAAATATGCATATTTGTAAATTGAAACAATCTGATAGATTCCTTTGCTATCGATTTAGCAGTTACTCTCCCTTCAGGTGTCATCCTGTATTATCCACAGATTTTTCACCTGCCTGTTGCTCTTTTGTCGTTTATCATCCTCATTTCTATAATTGATCATTTGGTCGAAATCTGGTGATGTCTGTGGTAGTCTGCGTCATGTCCGTTGTTGTAGAACTCATTAGCAAAACAACTGTACATCAACTTGTGAATTTCTTCCTATTGAAATGTTGCAATTGCAAGTGTGCGACACTGTGTGTGTGTGTGTGTGTGTGTGTGTGTGTGTGTGTGTCTGGGGGGGGTTACACATTTTGTCGACATTTGTCGACTTCAATACTTGGTGACAGATGTGCCAGGGACCTACGGTTTTAAGATATCAATGTCAGTATGTTTTAATGAGAAAATTCATACGTACTCATCTCTCCTTATCCAGATTCATCTGCAGCCTGCCAGCTCGTCTGACAGCAAGGGCAGTAACGCTGGCGGAGGCAGCGAGGAGGAGGAGGAGCAAGAAGCTGTGGTGCCTCAGAAAGCTGACTCGGCAAGCGAGGTGGATTCTGATTCCGGAAGTGAAGACAGAGGAAAGGGAGGAGCAGTGAAGCGGAAGCTGCCCCCTGCTAAGGTAACTGTAGTCTTTTAATTTCAGACAGTGTTTAACAGCCATCCACTGACAAGGATATCTCTTAACTCATTGAGTGCCAAGGACGAGTATGTTCGTCAATTCAAATACTAACGTAGAGTGCCAAGGACGAGTATGTTCGTCAATTGCGTTTTTTGACGGTGGGACGTGGATCAAAGCCTCTTACATCTCCTATAAAAATATGGGAGCTATTGAATGTGTATAACCTATTTTACAGACCCATTAGGTGGCGACAGTGCTCTCCAGATTAGAGAAAGTTGAGGAAAAAAAAAGCAGAAAAAGCCCCGTGATGAAAGAGAAACCGATGCATGAGCCAGAGCGGCACAGATTGCTCTGGCTGCCTGGAGCCAACGTTAGCTGCGAACAGCAGTCAATCCGCTCCCACTAATGTCTCTGTCTCTGCTGCATAGCTTCTCCACACGATTAGCCGCCAGAAAATAAAACCAAAGCCAAACCATTCTCATGAGAATGGTTTGGCTTTTCAGTGTCGCGCTGGGAGCCGGCGCACAAGGCTGAGCGCTCCGAAAATAGACTGGGTGCAGCGCACTTTGAAACCCGCAGCAGAAAGCCTATAATCGGACGCAGCTTCATCCCAGCTCACAACCGAAACCCTAGAAACGCAGACGAACGCGAGCCCCATCCAGACTCCCCCGACGAGCGGCCGCCATCTGAACGTGGATCCGTGAGGCAGCAGAGCCTGCCATAGCAGGAGGCAGAGACTCGCCTGACACACGCAGCAGCCAGCACAGCGAGCAGAGCCACCAGAGACACTCCCACGGAGGAGGAGTTTGGAGTTGAGGGGGGTGTGGGTGCTGTTTATTGAAGGAAATTACTGTTCAGATGTTTCAGGTCAGAAAATATTAGTTTCAGAGTCAGTGATTTGCTTGAAATGCTTCATTTCACAAAAGGCTTAATATCTCAGCTTCTAGATGGAAACGCCTGTTTTTGCTGTTTTTGACCTATCTTCTCCGGCTGATAACTAAAGAACGGAAAATGATATCAATAAACTTTTTTTTGCTGCTGATACAATAGAGTCTCATCGTTCTTTGTGCGTGTTCGGTGTTTACATAGTAATATCACACAATATTCTGTGGGCCTTGAGAAATCGCTGAAAACGCTCTGAAACTCTGGCACTGGGAGCGTCCGTTCTCCAAAAGTGGCTGGCACTCAATGAGTTAAGATCACTTTATGTTTTGTGACTGAATACTTTGCTAAACAGAAAATCTGAAATATAATTTAGCAGTAATACACAAGAGGGAATTCTTTAGCATAATTATGGGTACAACAGGGCACAAAATATACACACAATAAGCACAAAATATAGCTGAGTACCATCAGCAAAACTGAAGTTCACATAATAGTAATAATAACCCATAATTGCTTGATAGAGATGATGACAGTAGTTGGCATAGAAACCAAAAAAGCATCAAGAGCTGTACTTAATAGGAATGATCAACATGGCTGGACTCATTAGAGTGCTGACTGAAACAACCTGTTGTATAATGAATCCTACTCCATTTTGTACAGATTGCATGATGCAAAATAACTATGTTGGTGCAGTTGACAATGTGTCATTTAATCAAATCCCATTTTAGCGGGCCCCTCCCCCCAAAAAGGCCCAGGCCTCATCCAGTGACAGAGATGGAGAGGAGAGCGGATCTGAACCAGAACCCTCCCCTTCAGAGTCTGAGTCTGACAAGAGCAGTGACCAGGTCCACACACACACACACACAGGCACAATGGGGGCTTTGAAACTAAGCAGACCACAAATTAATATCATCTTGTGTGTTGTTTTTTGTTGTTGCTTTCCCCAATAGGACTTAATACCAGGGAAGAAATCTGTTGGAAAGCGTCCGAAGAAAGCAGTAGGCAGGGGGAAGAAGAAGGTGAATGATTAGGGTCAATCATCTCCAAGGGAACATGAGTTTTGAAGCGTAAATGCGAGCCCTAGAAGTAAAAAGCTCATGCTAAGCTAATCCAGAACTACCGTACACACAGTGTCGCATAGGCTTCCCCGTCACATCACCACTCAACCTGGAGTGTTGTTGATGTGTGTGCTGCTGTGCACTAATTACCCTGGGCTGAACCAGGTGAGGGAAAGACAATTTCCGTGTTCGTCCTTTGAAGTGATTACGCTATTGACGTATAATATCCCCGTCAACTCAACAGTGTAGTCTCATTAAGCCGTTTGCTAGCTAGCCGCCCTTTTAACGGCACGTAAAAGCTGCAAAACTCATAAAAGTGGTCCTCATGTGTGAAGATTATCCCGCTGAACACTGGTTCGCGTTTGATTAAGCTTGCGTTGCCCAGAGACCTTATTTGAAGCATCGCGCCAAAAACCCATTCAAAAATCCCATAGGCGAAAACAGTGAAGAACCCGGAAGTGTTAGCATCGATGTTTTCCGGACTCCACTATGTTTTAATGAGAAAATTCATACGTACTCATCTCTCCTTATCCAGATTCATCTGCAGCCTGCCAGCTCGTCTGACAGCGAGGGCAGTAACACTGGCGGAGGCAGCGAGGAGGAGGAGGAGCAAGAAGCTGTGGTGCCTCAGAAAGCTGACTCGGCAAGCGAGGTGGATTCTGATTCCGGAAGTGAAGACAGAGGAAAGGGAGGAGCAGTGAAGCGGAAGCTGCGCCCTGCTAAGGTAACTGTAGTCTTTTAATTTCAGACAGTGTTTAACAGCCATCCACTGACAAGGATATCTCTTAACTCATTGAGTGCCAGCCACTTTTGGAAAACGGATGCTCCCAGTGCCAGCCCTTTCAGAGCGTTTTCAGTGATTTCTCGAGGCCCACAGAATATTGTGTGATATTACTATGTAAACACCGAACACGCCCAAAGAACGATGAGACTCTATTGTATCATCAGCAAAAAAAAGTTTATTGATATCATTTTCCGTTCTTTAGTTATCAGCCGGAGAAGCTAGGTTGTTTTCAGCAAAAACAGACGTTTCAAACTAGAAGCTGAGATAATCAGCCTTTTGTGAAATGAAGCATTTCAAGCACATCACTGACTCTGAAGCTAATATTTTCTGATGTAGTGACACCTCAAAAATAATTTCCTTCAATAAAACAGCGAAAAACAAAGGAATTTTGTTTGGCAAAATAATATTTTTTAGCTGCAACCAGCAGCGCTGGTGCGTGCGCAGACCCTACACCTTCTTGCTGGTCTTGCTTTACTGCTGGTGGGCATCAGATATTCTAGCTTGTGTTTGTAAATCTGTCCATCGAGCCTCCTGCTGTCTGGGTCGGTGTTGTATGGTGCCCTGCGTGCCCCACCCCCCTCAACTGCACACTCCTCCGTGGGAGTGTCTCTGGTGGCTCTCTGCTGCGTTTTCTCTGCACTGAAAAGTGCGCTACGCCCAGCTTTTTCACAGCGTTCCGCCGTTTTTGTCGCCGGCTCCCAGCTGAGAATAATGTAACTTTTCAGAAAGACGCTGGTGTCGGCAACTAATCATGTGGATGGGCTATCGCAGCGGAGACGGAGGGGCTCAATTGTGGCAGCAGATTGGCTGCTGTTCACAGGCACAGCTAACGTTATGCTTCATGCATATCGATGCATACCGATGCGGTTTCCGTTTCCCCATGACTTCTTCTCTGTTTTTTCCTCACCTTTCTCTAATCTGGAGAGCACTGTCGCCCCCTAATGGGTCCGTAAAATAGCTTTTGCACATTCGACATCCCCCATACTTTCACAGGAGATGCATCAGGCTTTGATCCACGTCCCACCGTCAAAAAACGCAATTGACGACTTTAGTCGTCATTGGCACCCTACGTTACTATTTGAATTGACGACGATAGTCGTCATTGGCACTCAATGAGTTAAGATCACTTTATGTTTTGTGACTGAATACTTTGCTAAACAGAAAATCTGAAATATAATTTAGCAGTAATACACAAGAGGGAATTCTTTAGCGTAATTATGGGTACAACAGGGCACAAAATATACACACAATAAGAACAAAATATAGCTGAGTACCATCAGCAAAACTGAAGTTCACATAATAGTAATAATAACCCATAATTGCTTGATAGAGATGATGACAGTAGTTGGCATAGAAACCAAAAAGCATCAAGAGCTGTACTTAATAGGAATGATCAACATGGCTGGACTCATTAGAGTGCTGACTGAAACAACCTGTTGTATAATGAATCCTACTCCATTTTGTACAGATTGCATGATGCAAAATAACTATGTTGGTGCAGTTGACAATGTGTCATTTAATCAAATCCCATTTTAGCGGGCCCCTCCCCCCAAAAAGGCCCAGGCCTCATCCAGTGACAGAGATGGAGAGGAGAGCGGATCTGAACCAGAACCCTCCCCTTCAGAGTCTGAGTCTGACAAGAGCAGTGACCAGGTCCACACACACACACACACACACAGGCACAATGGGGGCTTTGAAACTAAGCAGACCACAAATTAATATCATCTTGTGTGTTGTTTTTTGTTGTTGTTTTCCCCAATAGGACTTCATACCATGGAAGAAATCTGTTGGAAAGCGTCCGAAGAAAGCAGTAGGCAGGGGGAAGAAGAAGGTGAATGATTAGGGTCAATCATCATGAGTTTTGAAGCGTAAATGCGAGCCCTAGAAGTAAAAAGCTCATGCTAAGCTAATCCAGAACTACACACAGTATAGGCTTCCCCGTCACGTCACCACTCAACCTGGAGTGTTGTTGATGTGTGTGCTGCTGTGCACTGATTACCCCGGGCTGAAGCAGGTGAGGGAAAGAGAATTTCCGTGTTCGTCCTTTGAAGTGATGACGTTATTGACGTATAATATCCCTGTCGACTCAACAGTGTAGTCTCATTTAGCCGTTTGCTAGCTAGCCGCCCTTTTAACGGCACGTAAAAGCTTAAAAACTCATAAAAGTGGTCCTCATGTGAAGATTATCCTGCTGAACACTGGTTTGATTAAGCTTGCGTTGCCCAGAGACCTTATTTGAAGCATCGCGCCAAAAACCCATTCAAAAATCCCATAGGGGAAAACAGTGAAGAACCCGGAAGTGTTAAGGTCCTTACACACCGAGCACGTTTTTTTCGTGCGATTAATTCGCACGTCAATAATATTTTCCGAACCTATATCAGTCAATGCAACCGTGCATACCAACGGCGAAGTTTCGCCCAGCGTTATTGCGGTGTTTATCTTTTCGAACCACGGTCGATTTTTCAGAAATTCGCTTCCGACGTGTTCACATCTGTGGCTGTGATTGACAGGTGAGTCAAAACTCGCATCGCAATTTCATGCCGTATATTCGCATCGCTCTTGGTGTGTAAGGACCTTTAGCATCGATGTTTTCCGGACTCATTTCTGGGGCTCTCTATTTAGCTTTTGCGCTCGTTTAACGCCGCGCGCAATGCAAGTTGGGGGCGGGCACAAGCGCATGCCTGTTATAATTGTACTGGGCATAGGCCAAAGCAGGCGTTTCAGTGCTAAAATGTGGGGATAGCGTGCAATTACTTTGCGCTAAGAGCTTTGAAAAGCACCTCTTAGCTGCACTCTTAGGTGCTAAAACACTCGCTGTGCTTGATAGCACCATAATCTCCGCGCTGTGCAGTGCAGAAACGTCATTGCGCACGGACGTGCCACCCCACCCCAGGCCATCAAATTCTGCTGCTAAAATTGGGTAACCAGCAGATTATTCGGTGAGGCAATCAACTATAATTACTGAGAAACTTATCACATCGCAAGGAGGGGTTATGGTAATTGAATTGAGAAAACGTGTACATTGTAACCTACTTGCATTAGGCTATTCACCTACTGCTATCCCATAACCCGGAGGGTTGTTGGGACCACAGCCAATCTGTCACTCACAACCTCTCTCCACCTCTCTCTGTCCTCGGCACGAGTTGTTAGGAGACTGTTTTAATTAAGTCCACTGTAAATCCTCCAATCTTTTCTTTTGTCTCAGCCGTTTACCCACTGCAAACACGTTTCTATTGTCCTACCCCAGTCAACAAAATAACCCGAATTGCATCAGAACTCAGATGTTTTTAACAGGTATATGATGTGATGGTGTCGTTATGAGATAGGGATAATATATACAGTCAATAGGCCTACACCTATCCAAATTACGCATGGGCAGAATTACAGCATGCCTCACGCAAACTGTACAGGGAGTGCAAGACGGGAATCTGGTTTGAATGTAACGCCCAGGCCACAAGAAATCTGTTGGAAAGCGTCCGAAGAAAGCAGTAGGCAGGGGGAAGAAGAAGGTGAATGATTAGGGTCAATCATCATGAGTTTTGAAGCGTAAATGCGAGCCCTAGAAGTAAAAAGCTCATGCTAAGATAATCCAGAACTACACACAGTGTCACATAGGCTTCCCCAGGCTGCTGGTATAAGCTCTGCCATTGGTGGCGTCCATTTCAGTCGCCAGCGAAAGAAAATCCCTTTCTGCTCCCTGCAAGCTCTGTCATTGGCTCCAACCCGCTCTGACTGATCGGCACAACCATATATGGATTTCCTTTCCGCTCCCTCTGTGACGAATCTGTCGATCTCAAATGGCAGCGCCGCTGTGAAACAGCGTCAACAATGCTAGCTCGTTGCTATACGCTGAAAACGATTGGATCCACCTTTGTAGGGAGAGCGTCTGGTAAGCGAGACTAGGTTAAATCAAACAAAGCATCCCCCCCCCCATTATTCCAGAGTGGAGATCTACGCTGCCAGACTCAGTCTCCCGGAAGGGAGGGAAGTCTGGCAAGCAAGACTAACAGTGCACTGAGCCACTATACCATCCTAAATGGTTACTCCATATAAAAAGCATTTAATAAAAAGCCAGACTATTGAAAATGTATTGTGAAATGTATATCTATACACATAAAAGAAAAGTAAGTTTTCTTAGTTATGAATCTTCTGTGTTTGTTTACTACAGGATATACGTGTAGTACTGTCTCAATATGAACTGGAGCGACTGGAGAACATCAGGCAGAACCAAGCCTTTCTGTCTTCCATCAACCTTTTGCAGGTAGGTAGTCGTGGAGCATGGGATGACCACACACACACACACACACACACCTACACACATCCAGAGCACTTTGGTTTGTGCAACCATTTACCTTGACTTGCACAGTGCAAGTAGAGATGTAACGGTATGAACATTTCACATCACGATTATCGTGAGCAAAATTATCACGGTTATCCTATTATCACGGTATTCGTAAAAAATTGCTGAAAATGTTCAAAAAGTACTGAGAGACTCGGTGAAATCATTTTACAACGTTTTATATTGAAAACTCAGATCCAAAAAGGATTGATACACTCACTGAAATCAGTTCTCCAAGGCTGCACATTTGCATCTGGGAGACTGTTGCCAACTTTGATTGATGATGGACAGTATTTACCATGTTTTTCAAAGCACTGTAATCACGGGAACCGCGGTTTTAATGATAATTAAAATTTTAAACTGTCCAGTTATCGTAAGGAATTTTATCACGGTTATCATTAAAACCGGTTATCGTTACACCCCTAAGTGCAAGTCAATGGTTTAATCCTCACATTTTTTATCAAAAATGTAATTAACGAGGACAATGCCATCCACCTCCTCATCCTCCTTCAAGACGCCCCTTACTAGTAGTGACCAAGTAAGTATCTTGCAGTCCATGAATAGATATAACGGGGGGGTAATAATTGCTTTTCTCTGTCAAAAGGCACGTGAGGATCTGAAGCAGTCACAGCGGCGTCCCATGAGGTAAAACTGATGAACGACTGACTACTGATGAGAACGTTTGATTGAATTCAGCAACGGTTTTCTGAAATAGTGCAGGGGATTCCTGGCACGACTGGGAACTGCAGTGTGACTGAACAGGTTATGAATTTATCTGGGACCATTGGCCATACACACAGTCATAGTTGCCTTGCACACACAACGCCAGCCTACTCATGCACAGGTCATGGCATCACTAAGCAAGAAGCAAAATGTGTAGGAGTTCAAATTGTGTCTGTGTCTGAAAGCTTGCACTGCATGCTGCCTACTAAATAATATGAAATGTGAACACAAAAACATAGCCATCATATAGTGTAGTATTAGGGGTGTCACGGTACATGTATTCGTCCCGTGAATTTACGGTATGACCCTCACGGTACCTCGTTTCACGGTACATGAAACGACACGACGAATACGTCAAATCCAGAAGCACCTAAACGCTGTTTGAACGGCATTGAATTGAATTGAATTAAACGCCACAGAAGAAGACACACCAAAACAACACAAGGGCCATAGAAATCCACGTTCACAGAATGGGACGTTTATAGTTGCGCGTTGCGGCTAAACGTTACATAACACTGACAAGGCTGTTAACTTGTAAACAAGCAACATACATCGCGTGGGATGAGTGATGCGGTCAAGCAGACATCTGCGGATGCAGACAGGCAAGCTGCAGTGAGGAAGAGGCGATGACTCCTTGTCATGTTCCAATAATCCATTAGATGACCGAACGTAATCATATTATGCTAAACAAAACTCACATCCAATAACGTTAAGGCGCTGACAGGGTTCTTTCCCGTACTTACTGGGAAAGTGAAACCCACCCCGTTGTCTGTCAGACAGTGGGGGTATCTTTCAACAGGGGTAAAGAAGTTTTTCTTCTTCTGCCGTTTTATTCTTCTTCTGAACATGTAGGTATTTTGACGTTGACTAAAGAAACACTGCCGCCTAGTGGCCGCTTTTAGATAGGATTCCAAATTAGTGCTTACATCAAACGCAAATGCTACATAAAACAAATACAACAGGGGGAGGGGTTGGTGGGAGTATTAGGCTACACCACACATGCGCTCTGTTTACAAACTTGTGTACAATAAAGATTTAAAGTGGGGGGAAATGTCTTTGCCCTGTCAAACAGCTGGAATACAGACATCTGAGAGGGAGGCGCACCCCACACTTTGAAAATCACTGCTCTAGAGTAAAACCTTTTTGTGTGGATTGCCTAGATCTTATTAAATAGTGGACATTTATTCATTCCCACATATTAGACACTATTTCTGATGGTAAAAATAGCGTAAAAAGCAGAATTCAGACATATTCAAAGGGAAAAAAACAGAATTTGGGATTTGTTGCTTTTTTTCCCCATTTTCGTACCGTGTCGTATTCGTACCGAACCGTGACCCCAAAACCGAGGTACGTACCGAACCGTGACTTTTGTGTACCGTGACACCCCTATGTAGTATGGTTTGTCCATAGGGCTGGGCGATAATTCACTATGATCATTTATCGTCTTTCAGTGGAATCATATTGTGATGATATATGGTGATTTTGGGATATTGTGACAATTCTGTCTTGATGATGACAAGCAAATTTTACTCACTTTACTCAACAAAATGATGATTTCTTTAATGAATATTTTTTAAATATTTCAAATTTTTCCAGAGCCCGACCCATATGTCGGTTGGCCAATATTAACAGCCGATATTGGCCTATCACACACATATCCGTATCGGCCGGCATATATGTTGTGCTATATGGCAGGAATTTTTTATTTCTCTTCAACTGGATTTAACTAATCTTTGCATACATGAGCCATAGAGATGCAAATATTATTATATAAAAAAAATGCTTTTGACATGCATTATGTGACGTCTGTCTTTAGGCCTACTCAACAAGTTAACTCATTCATGGCCAGTTTAGGACTGCCAATATTTAGCTCAGGCCAAAGATTTTCATAATTGTTGGTCATCTTTCAAGACCCACAGTAAATTATCTATTAGCACCAAAGTGATTTGCAATACCTCAAAATGAAGATGTACGTCTCTGGGTTCACCAGAAAGAAAAAAGTGAGCTTTTAGCATGTTCTGTACTCTACTTATAGCCATTTATATACACCCTGTTTTCACCAAAAAGGTCTCTCTGAGAAGAGAAATTGGAGAAAAAGGCATTTTTGTAAAGGACACAATCTCAGGCAGAACTCGCTCTCAATTCTTTTATTTTGAACTGTATTGACATCAGACATGTAAATATTATTCGTTATGACACAAATGACAAAAAAAAAAATATATATATATATATATACATGAAGTGCTTTTTTTACATTCAACAATACAGTTTACTCAGTGTGAGTGAGTGTGAATGTGTGTGTGTGCGCGGGGCCCATGTGTGTCTCTTTACATTACATTACATTTCGTCATTCATCCCTCGGCTTTCCACTCGACAAGCTTTGTTCGTTACGTTACGTTACGTTGTATCCGGGTCTGAGTACTGCTGGCGTCTGTTGCTGTGACTGCCGCTTCTGCCCGTGTCCTTACTTTTCGTTATTGTTAGCTGTTCGTGTGTTTATTTTGTTTTGTTCTGGTCCACCCGTCCTCGTCCGTGTCTCTCTGTCCTACCCTCCCTGCTGTTTGATCATTCCCGTTTTCCCCTCGGCTGATCAACACGTCCTCACCACCCTCTGGATTACCCGTCAAACTGATCGATCATTTCCTCATTCCTCCGCTGATCAACACATCTCTGGATTACCTTCTCCCGTTGGATTTATCATTCCCTCTCACTGCCTGGACTCCTTCTGCTTCACCCCTCCATGACCGACCCGTTGCGTGCCATTTCCTATCGCTGCCCAGCCGTGCTACGCTGCGTGACCCACGGCCTGGGAGGCAGTCACCACTACCTCGCCATTTCGTGGGCTCCCGCCACCTCCGCTAGCCATCTCTGCAGGTGAGTGATTGCCACCCCGCTTTCCCTCACTGCTGCTGGAGCTGGTCTGTCACCATGGCACGGCTGGGCTGCCCCGCCGCACGGGCTCGTTGTTGTGTGACGTCAGACAACTGATTCCCAGCCTAGTGGGGGAAGATTGAAACGCCGAGGGGCGTTTCAATGGCGTTTCTCTACTCTGCAACAAGGAAGCGTTTCTCCGTTTTCTGTTCTTTCCTCCTCCTCCATTTCAAAACAACAGCCGCGGTAGTTGTTTGATCACGTGTTGTCGGCTTGTCTTTGAGGCCAGGGACCTGATACCATGTCACAGGCTGTGGAAGTCTTTGAACTACTCTAAGCACGAATAAAAACAAAAACACGTCAAACACATATTTGGCTGGGAGGCAAACTCCTGATAAGACGTTAAAGACGTATATGGCCAGGAATGAGTTAATCAACCAGCCAAACTTCCTGCATTAGCTGTCATTGTGCTTGTAGAGATGCTGCATTTCAACATTGTATTATTTACAATGAATACTGTCGTATTTTTGGTGCTAATTTTCCCACCCTGGACTTTTTGCCTGCTTGCTTGGCTTTCTTCTTTCTCTGTATAAGCGGTGAAAGTAAAATTTCACCTTTGTGGTGTTAAATCATTTCAGCAAAAATGAGAAAATAGCACATAGCCTAAATTGTCGATTAATCTGTTATCGATCAAATTATTAACGACAATTAATCGATTGTCAATTAATCATTTACATCCCTAAGCCATATTGTGATATAATGTATAGAGATACCGGGGGAAATCGTTGTGATTATTGTGATAATGATTTCAAAGTGCTGCTCAACCATATCACCCATCCCTATCTGTCCCACATTATTATTACAGAGCGTGCGCTCCTTCCTAGCCTACCGTGTCTCGTCCTCAATTTTGGTATGTAAAACAAAGAACAAACAAAAGGAAATAAGTGGATATAAAAGATTGTGCAGGTAGAGACAGGAAACACCGATGGGCTTATGCGAGGTCTCTTTACCTAAGAAATTAAACCAATATTAACAACAATTTCATCCATTATTTTCCAACCTACACCCTATTTTCATAACTTATTATGTCCAAGTAACTAATCTGAGCATTTTTTCTTAATTGATCCAATATTGACCAAGATGGCTTCAGCTGGAAGCCGCGGTGCGCGCCTGCCTCGGCAGCCCGTGCATGTGCATGTACGTCCAATAAACAAGCTTATTTCTGCAACAGACAGGCTCACATTGTTATGGTAAAAGAGAGAGAAAATTAGCACTTGTATTTAGCATGCAGCAGCGTGTTCACACGAGCTAGAGCTGAGGTCGGAGAGGCATACGTGCACTGCTGCTGCCAGCTGAAGCCATCTTGGTCAATAATGGATCAATGAAAACAAAATCATCAGATTAGTTAGTTACATAAACACAAAAATAGTCCTGCACGATTTGGGGCAAAGGTGCGATATGAGATTATTGTGGACAATATTGCGATTTGTGATATAATAAATAAATGGTATCCAGCGATGTGCCGGTATGGGTTTTTGACGGTATGATAACCTTGGACAAAAATAAAACCGATTCACGGTATCACAGACTAAGGAACATAATACAGCATATATATTTTTATGCCTCCGCCGGCGATAGCCAGGCCGGAAGCATTATGGATCCGGGTTGTCCGTACGTACGTCCGTACGATGTTTGTTAACGCGATATCTGAGGAAAGCCTTGACGGAATTTAATCAAACTTGTCTCAAACATCGACTTGGACTCAAGGATGAACTGATTAGATTTTGGTGGTCAAAGGTCAAGGTCGCTGTGACCTCTCAAATGCCATTTTCCAGCTTGTTAACGCGATATCTCACTAATGCCTTGACGGAATTTAATCAAACTTGTCTCAACCATCGACTTGGACTCAAGGATGAACTGATTAGATTTTCGTGGTCAAAGGTCAAGGTCACTGTGACCTCACGAATGCCATTCCCAAGTTCGTTAAAGAGATATCTCAAGAACGGCTTGATGGAATTTCTGCCAATTTGGCTCAAACGTCGACTTGGGCGCAAGAATGAATGGATTACATTTTGGTGATCAAAGGTCAAGGTCACTGTGACCTCTCCAATGCCATTTTCAAGCTTGTTAACGCAATATCTCAGGAATGCCTTGATGGAATTTCATCAAATTTGCCTCAAACATTAACTTGGCCTCAAGGATGAACTGATTACATTTTGGTGGTCAAACTTCAAGGTCACTGTGACCTCACGAACGCCATTCCCAAATTGGTTAACGCAATATCTCAAGAACGGCTTGATAGAATTTCTTCTGATTTGGCTCAAACATCGACTTGGACGCAAGGCCCGGTAGCCGGCAATTTCTCCGCCTACTGGCCTCTGGCCTACCAGTTACTTACACTTAAAAACACTGTCAAAAAAAGACAAGATGAACAAGGATGAACTGATTCCATTTTGGTTATCAAAGGTCAAGGTCACTGTGACCTCTCGAATGCCATTTTCAAGCTTGTTAACGCAATATCTCAGGAATGTCTTGATGGAATTTCTTCGAATTTGCCTCAAGCGTCCACTTGGACTCAAGGATGAACTGATTATATTTTGGTGGTCAAAGTTCAAGGTCACTGTGACCTCACACACCCAATTTCCAAGCTCTGTAGCGCAACATCACAGGAGCACCTTGACGGAATTTCTTCCAATTTGCCTCAAATGGCGATTTGGACTCAAGAATGAACTAATGGCGGAGGCATAAGTCCGCGTTGCGGTCCTTCTAGTTTATAATAAAATCTTTACAAATTATATAGCCATGTCCTCTTCACAACAATCCTGTGATATCGGTCTATGTTTGAGACGTTTGCCTGTCTCAAACATAGAAAAAAAGAAACACAACAGAAAAATATAAATTGCAGCACATGGGTTGCAGGGAGTTCCCCAAGCCCCGGTAGCCGGCAATTTCTCCGCCTACTGGCCTCTGGCCTACCAGTTACTTACACTTAAAAACACTGTCAAAAAAAGACAAGATACAACAAGATACCTGCTGAATAAGTGTCCAAATGTTCTGTCATTCTGGCCAATACTCCACTTCTGTTATAACATTTCAGTCTGGAATATGGAATATCAATGACTGTTCTACATTGAGGTAAAACATGTAAATAATAAACGTGTTGGTTTTGGATTTATTTAGCTTCAAGAGTGCATTGTTGTTCGTGTGACGCTCAACACAGGCTATGGGAATCCCGGGCCACTTACTGATACTTATGCTTAAATTAATCCACTCATATTCTGGTTTATTTCAAGAAAAACATTTTGGCCAGTGGAAATTCTAATTGGCTGGTAACTTCTAGCAGCCATATTGGCAGGTGGTCAAAACTAATTTCAAGCCCTGCAGGGAGAGCAAGTGGTGACATAGGAGTGAGTGAGAAAAGGATCAAATATTGGTGTTTAACACATTGAGTGCCAAGGACGTCTGTGGACGTCCTAAAAAAAAGTAACGAGAAGTGCCAAGGACGTCTGTGGACGTCCCAATATCATAATTCATATTATTCCATAATTCTGCTGTTTAAGGTCGTACCCAGCCAGTGAGCATGAATCCCTTCAAGGGATCACACGGCGCCACCTTAAAAATCTACACGGCAGCTGCGCCACCTTAAAACCTTGGCGCTCAGATCCTTTACTTTGTGCAGGAGAAAGCCTTGATCAAAGAGGAACCGATGCATGCTGCAGCCAGAGCCATATAGATTGCTCTGTCTGCAGCTGACAGTTGGCTGCGATCCGTGCCCACAACTGAGCTCCTCTGCCTCTGTCTATCTGTCTGCATATAGTTTCTCCACACGATTACCCGCCAGAAAGGCAGCACCCGATGCCGAACAGCCAAACCTTTTCCTGCAGTCCCGTTTGGCATTTCCTTGTCGCGCTGGGATCCGCCCGGGAGCCGCCGTCAGCCGCCCGGCGCAAAAACGGAGACTCCGAAAATAGACTGTGTGCGTGTGGGGAGGAGTTTGCAGCTCAGGGGGGGAGAGGGGGGGTGGGGCATCAGAAAATATTAGCTCAGTCAGTGAATGTGCTTGAAATTAGACTAGCGTTAGTGTTAGACTAAAATGTGATATTGTAAGTTCTGATATTGTAAGTCGATTTGAATAAAAGCGTCTGCCAAATGCCGTAATGTAATGTAATGTAATGTCTAATAATAAAAAGAAGCAGGAGAAAAATAATAATAATAATAATCATGAGTGCAAAAAGTATTCATAAAAGTGACTTTATCTTGAAAAGTAAAAAAAGACAGCAGAAAACCCTTGAAAGTGCTCTTCTTTCAGAGGCTGTCATTTCATAATGGAACTGTCTAGAAACAAAATTTCTTCTTTGAAAGAAGCAGGAGTGTCCAATGTTTCATTAGAGTCCAGCCCTGTCCATATAGCCCTAATAGAAAAAATTCTATAGCTGTTTTCAACTGAATGGAAGTGAATCTGGCACAGGCTCCAGACAATTTTACTGAAGCGCTGTGGCACTCAATGTGTTAAGACTGAATAATTACATCACAACTGTTAATTTAAAATTAGTTATTCCTCTAAACCTGACTTCAAATGCCCCAAATTCTTCCGCGCCATTCGGCCCCCAACGCTTAGCAAAATCTGGGCCTCTGGTGGCGAGGACATTCCTGGGTTACGGCATGACAATATTTGTTCGGCCCCCGGCAACAATCTGGGTTTCTCATGTGGCCCCCCATGAAAAATAATTGCCCACCGCTGATCTAGCCTCTTAAATTGGTTCTCAAAGTGAACCAGATTCATGCATTTTAGTTTAGTTCTTACAGGGCGCATGGCCCCCCGAACCCCCCAAGAGGGTCCAAGCAAGGTCTACCCACCACAATCTCTCCAAATCCTGTGGGAAACATAGTTATTAGTATTTTCTCTCTTCTTAAAAATATACATTGCCTGTTTGTGTTTTGCAATATGGATATTGTTTTATTTATAATTAAATTGAGCATTGGGCCTTTATAAGAATGTTTATTTGTATTATTTCAATTGTCACACTCATGGATACATATTTGAGTTTTGTTTATTAATTGGGAAAAGGACCACTGGAACAAACGCCGCGAACATGATCCGGCTACTTTTTCAATCTGACTGGCTACTCAAAAGTTTGGGGAACTCTCTGAGGTTGTGTAAGATGGCTCAGACTGCAAAGTTAGTTACATGTCTGTCCAGTAATACAATGAGTAATACACACCCAGTTTATTTCTTTACAGATTACAGGTGGCCTAAAATGCCACACTCACGTGACGCAAGACTTTACGTGCAGACCCTGAAGGCGTCATGAGCATACTAGAGGTGCTGCTGCAGCTGCGAGTGTTTTCTCTGCTCTCAGCCCCGGTTAATGTCACTATATTCTTCATCACAGCGGCTCATTAGCTGCTGTACACTTAAACGTACCAACTTTCTCACTAATCACACGGCTGTTTACATGCTTTTCTGAGCTGTGTTAGCGATGGTTGCTCATGCTCCCTTGGTAAGATTATGTTAACGTTACGCATAACATTACTGTATATTTGCAGGAGTGGGAAAAGTCTCCCGCTAGTGTTGATGTCCACTGTGATGGCAGAGAAACATGTTTATTTGCTGTGTAACGTTAGACGAGGCACACACACAGACACTTTTTTTAAATAATCGCACCCTTTTGCGATTATGTAATCGCACGTGCTGACATCGCGATTGCGATTCGATTAATCGTGCAGCACTACATAAAAATATACAAAATAGGGTCCAGGTTGAAAAATATCAAAATTACCCTTTAAGTGTTGTTCTTGATGTCACTGTAACACTACTTTTCATTGTGGCAGGTCAAAGGCTGCTGTGAGAGAAGTGCTGCCTCCTCGCAAATCCGTACGTCTCCAAAATAAACCGGCAGAGAGAGTGAGGGTGACCAGATCCCAGCCAACCTGCGAGGTAGTCTAAAATTGAGATATATATATATATATATATATATATATATATACACATCACATCATAATATATATATATAGATATATATATATATACCGTAAATTCCGGATTATAAGACGCACCGGTCTATAAGCCGCAGCACCAAAATTGACTATTTTTTTCTTCTATAAGCCGCACCGGACTATAAGCCGCGGGTGTTTTGATGTTTAATTACCATATGAAAGGGTTCGTGCACAGAGAGGAATGTCGGGAAAGAGATCGCTGTTTGGGGAAGCTCCCATTTATTAACATTTCAACAAAACAAAACAAAAGTCAGGTCACTAATCCCCAGACAAAATCACACAACAATAGGCTATATGTGCAGCAAACCTGTAACCAGAGAAGTCAAGTCACTAATCCTCGTCTTCCTCTTCTTCCTGCGTACTGAAACCACCAAAGTCCTCATCTTCAGTGTCGGAAACGAACAGGTTCAGGGTGGCTTCGTCAACCACTCTCCTCTCTCCTTCATTGTCACTCAAAACCAACGAACTCCTCTTCATCACTGTCGGCATCGAACAGCCTCTGAAGCCTCTGACGGCCCTCAGCGCCAGCTGTGGCGGCGTCATTCTCTTCATCCCGCAGCAGTCCAGCGTTTTGGAACCCGTTGGTGATTGTGGATGTTTTCACACTCCTATAATATTCCGTGATCTTCCTTTGTGTGAATTCGCCGAAGTTTGTGATTTTCTCCTGGTAGTCGGGAGGGAGTTGTTCAGTAGTTCTCCCCCGGACGGACAGTCCCTTTCGTCTCATGAATCGAAAGCACCAAGATGGCCCACCTCTGAAATGTTCAATTTTCATCTCGGTGGCGACTGTTTTGGCCTTCTGTCGGATCTGCACCGTGGAAACGCCTCGGCCGTCTGCTCTCTGGGTCAACACCCAGTCCTCAAGGGAATCTTCAAGTTCCGGCCATCTGCTTTTGTGGCCTCTGAAGGACTTTTTTGTCTTCTTACACTGAGACAGTTCCTCCTGCTGCACCGTCCAACGCCTCACCATTGACTCATCGATGCCCAGGTTACGCGCGGCTGCTCTGTTTCCCTCTTTTAGTGCGAGTTCGACTGCTTTCAGCTTGAAAGCTGCTTCGTGTGAATTTCTGCGTACCTTCCCCATGGTAAGTGAGAGAGAGACTGCTCCTCTTGTTGTGATTCCGGGCTGATGAACTTTGCTTACCGTAATTACCATATGTAAGGGTTCACGCACAGAGGGGATTGTTGGCTGTTTGAGGAAGCTCCCATTTACCGTATTACCGTAACATTTCAACAAAACAACATAACACAACACCTTTGTTTATTTCGACAGTGCACACAGTGTCCGCGGTGTGGTGAAAAGAGGGCAACAGAGGAAATTAAAACAGAAGTGGATTTATAGGTAGAAAGAGTGCTAAAAAAGAGAGATTTTATTTGTATTTGAAAAAAAAAATCTGAAAAAATCCATAGATAAGCCGCACCGTTATATAAGCCGCAGGGGCCAAAAAACGGGAAAAAAGCCGCGGCTTATAGTCCGGAATTTACGGTATATATAATGATGTGATTTTGCTTTCTTGATAATGAGAGGAAGGAGTGAACATTGTAAGCAGTGAACATGGTTGAATTTAAAATAAAGTACAATAATAATAATACAACCAACGTGATTTCAATATGGCTCTGGTTTCACATCAGTATTGTTCTATGCCTTGTTCATGTCAACTGCTTTCATATCAGAGCTCTGATGAGTTGGAGGAGGTGGTGTCTAAAAGGCATGTATTGAGGGATGTGTGTAGTTTTTCTTTTCATAGATCTAGCCTCTTAATTTTGCCCTCAGAGTATTTATTTTTTATTTATTTGTTTATTTGGACGGGACAGTGCAAAATTAATGAACACAGAAACCATAGAACAGATAATAAAACCTGGAACATAGTAAAAGTGTAAAAATTGCCAGATTTAGCACGAGGCTAATTTCCATCCGTTGTCCCCATAAAACAGTGCACCAAATTGGTGCATATGTAAAAAGAAAATTGCAGGGTGGGCATGCCCCCGGACCCCCCTCCCCCGCAATTATAAAATGTCTATCTAACATACAGAAATGAACATTTCTATATTCTCCCGTCTCCATGCTTTGCCCACTGGTTGATTCTCAACTGTCCCAACTCGCAGGCTAGGTAAATACAGTAAGCAAGCAACACATCTGACTAAAGTGTGTAGGCTCCAATAAAACAGGACAGGTTGCTGATATGGGATTGATGGCTTCTGTTCAGATATGAAAGACATGTTTGTGCCTTCCAACCATAGCATTAAGTACTATAGTAGTATAGCTTATACTGAAGTAGAACCATACTGTAACTGTAGTAGCCTAGGCTACATTACTGGTTCATTTGAACAAAACATTAAGAATAAGAGCAGCTTATGAAATTTATAAATGTCCTTTGTAGCAGCAGTGTAGAGACTAAATATCTGCAAATTACATCTCAAAGACAGGATGCTGTTGAGAAATATTTGAAGCTGTCTTCAATTGTGCTAAAACAACATTGGAGAGCTTTGTGCAAAGAAGATAAAGGCCCACTGTTGCATTAATATTGGTATCCTATTTTATGGTTAAGTAGCCTATATTTGCATGACATAGAGCAGGGGTTCCCAAACTTTTCCGACCAAGTACCACTACGTACCAAACCAAATTCCCCAGGGACCACTTCCACTACGTAAAATAAAATTACGTATTTTTGTAGTCGGAATGCGGAAGTCCCGGACTTCCGGGTTCTTCACTGTTTCTGCCTATGGGATTTTTGAATGGGCTTTTGGCGCGATGCTTCAAATAAAGTCTGTGGGCAACGCAAGCTTAATCAAACGCGAACCTGTGTTCAGCGAGATAATCTTCACACATGAGGACCACTTTTATGAGTTTTGAAGCGTAAATGCGAGCCCGAGAAGTAAAAAGCTCATGCTAAGCTATTCCAGAACTACACACAGTGTCGCATAGGCTTCCACGTCACATCACCACAGCCAAATTCAACCTGTAGTGTTGTTGTGTGCGCTGCTGTGCACTGATTACCCTTTGCTGAACCAGGTGAGGGAAAGAGAATTTCCGTGTTCGTCCTTTGAAGTGATGATGTTATTGACGTATAATATCCTCGTCGACTCAACAGTGTAGTCTCATTTAGCCGTTTGCTAGCTAGCCGCCCTTTTAACGGCACGTAAAAGCTTAAAAACTCATAAAAGTGGCCCTCATGTGTGAAGATTATCCTGCTGAACACTGGTTCGCGTTTGAATAAGCTTGCGTTAACCACAGACCTCATTTGAAGCATCGCGCCAAAAACCCATTCAAAAATCCGATAGGCAGAAACAGTGAAGAACCCGGAAGTGTTAGCATTAGGGCTGCACGATTTATCGTATTTTCATCGTCATCGCGATATGCAAATGCGCGATGAACACATCGCAAAAGTCACGTGTTATCGCAAAAAAAAAAAAAAAAATACCGGCTGAATAAGTGTCCAAATGTTCATGTCATTCTGGCCAATACTCCACTTCTGTTATAACATTTCAGTCTGGAATATGGAATATCTTTCAATAATCGTTATGACTAAAAGGCTAAAAGTAATCTCATGTGTAACAAATGACTGTTCTACATTGAAGTAAAAATGTAAATAATTAACTTGTTGGTTTTGGATTTTCTTTAGCTTCAAGAGTGCATTATTGTTCATGACCCTCAACACAGGCTTTGAGAATCCCGTGCCACTTACTGATACGTATGCTTAAATTAACACACTCATATTGCAAAATGAATTTAGGCCCTCACTGTAATACTTCAGAAGTTGAATTTGAAGTTCAGCATTAATACATTTGTCATTTTTTGTCTTAGATTTACCTTTGTGTGTTATTGCAATATAAAACTACATAATTGAGAATCGATTCTAGATTCTGGAATCGAGAATCGTTGGAATCGAGAATCGATTCTGGAATCGGATCGTGACCCCAGGAATCGGAATCGGATCGTGGCTTAGCCGGATCGGAGCACCCCCCCATTAATATATTTTTTTTATAGCATTTTTTTATTTATCGCAGGTCATATCGTCATCGCAATATTGAACAGTGTTATCGCACATCGCAGCTTTTCCTCATATCGTGCAGCCCTAGTTAGCATCGATGTTTTCCGGACTCATTTCTGCGGCTCTCTATTGGTATTGGTATTTTTTACTGGGAGTAGCCTACTCACGGCTGCAGTAGTGTCGTTAAGTGAAGTTAACGAGCAGGCCGCTGGGTGCAAGCCCTGTGCTCTCTCTCTCGCGCTCCCTCTCTTTATCTCGCTCTCCCCCTCGCTCTCCCTTTCTATCTGCCTCGGTCTCACGCAAATGTGGGACATCGTCTCAATTTGCGGGACGCGTGAAAAGTGATGAAAATGCGGTGCAGTCCTGCACAAAGCAGGACATCTGGTCACCCTCACCAGCTCATTGGCCTTGTGGTCCGAGTGTCCGCCCTGAGACTGGGAGGTTGTGAGTTCGATCCCCGGCCGAGTCATACCAATAGTTAGAGAATTTTAGCAAAATGCTTGGACCATCTGTGAAAAAATTTACTACCAATAGCTTTCTTCACCAATGTGTTCTTATAGGTGTCTAGAATCACCTCTCAATTAGTGCAAACCCAAATCCTCGTGGAAAATCCTGATGATTATACACTGTGCTTTACATAACAATAACCAATATACCAATATCATATGGTCAGGGAGACATTTTTACTCAAAAATAATGTTTGGAATGGATTCAGCACCCCTGAAAACCCCTAGTTAGACACCCCACAAGTTCATTTTAGACTTTTAATTTTTATCATATTTTTCACCCAAGCTCTCGGGGCACCTTAACTTTGATTGGCTCTCCAGGATTTTCCACGAGGATTTGGGTTTGCACTAATTGAGAGGTGATTCTAGACACCTATAAGAACACATTGGTGAAGAAAGCTATTGGTAGTAAATTCTTTCACAGATGGTCCAAGCATTTTGCTAAAATTCTCTAACTACAAAGACTATAAAAATGGGACCCATTGCCTCCCTGCTTGGCACTCGGCATCAAAGAGTTGGAATTGGGGGATTAGATCGCCATATGATTCCCGCTGCTGCCGCTCACCGCTCCCCCAGGGGATGGGTCAAATGCGGAGAACAAATTTCACACATTGTGTGACAATCAGTGGGACTTTACCTTTACCCTACCTAGGCCTAAACCCATTGTCCTATGAACATGTAAGTGAATGACTGACTGCAATGGCTGGCTTCAATTCCCCATACACAAATAAAAACAATCTCACAAAACTTGAAGGACAGAAATGATAGCGTATACTAATATCATTCACTTTATGAGTGCTGCTCCATTCCCAAGGTTTAGTTTATTGTTTTTCTCTTGTCTTTTGCTCACTTTCTTTCTTTCTGTCTTTCTTCCTTTGTTGCTCTTATTTTGCTGTTTCTCCCTCACATGAATGTCTCGGTTGCCTAAGAAGCTGCCCATGGTTCCAGTGAACATGGAAGAGGGCAGTCGACTGCCTCCACAGCTGCTTGAGCTCTGCTCTGAGGTATGACTTTGCCTTCTACTTTCAGTTGTGCTGAGCTGGTGACTTTTCATCTTTTTTATTTTTCAGATATTATGGGATTCATATGTTTCATGTTCATCACAGCCCTGAAATGTAAGCTCCATGTTCAATGTGCCATCAACCTGGTGGCTCTCTAGATTGTCCTCACATAGACTCAGTTCTCAGTCTCTATATCTGCGTTGGTCAACCAGAGATGGAACTTTCTCTCGGCTTTCCTTGTTAAAACTGGGTGGAAACAATTTGAGAGTAAAAAAAACTGCATCGCAGAACCAATAGTGCGGCCCTTCGTGCACAAGGGGCGGTGACATGGAGAAGTCGTGTGCTTGTAAACTGATCAAATGGAGTCAAATAATGTAATGTTGCTCGGGACATCCATTTGTACTCCTATGTACATGTTGTGACTCGCGCATTCACCATATTATGAAATAATAATGTGAATAATTATGAGAAATTATTTCGAAGCAAAATACATGGTGGGAAAATGGCACATGGCAACCAACATGGTAGTCCCAGATGTACTTTCCCACCACCAGCACATGTAAAATAATAGCTGGGGCTAAAACATGAAAATTATCTCATGGTGGAAATTCCACATCCCAATCACCACCAAAACCTAATCAACTGATCCTTGGGCAAAGAACTAATTATCCAGCAAATTTCAGACAAAATTGTTAGGACCCTCTTGAGCAAACATCTCATTGTCATTGTCAAAATCTTGCTAGCAATCAGACAGAGGTGAAAACCTAACCTTCCAACTTTGTTAGTCTGGAGCCGAGTGCACCAGCTGGGCGTACGCCTAGGTGTAACGCTACGTCCGACGTAGAACTCAAAGTTACAACTAACTTAATTTTATGACTAATGCACATGTAGTCTTAAGCCCTGTATGTGTTGCGCCTGGGTGTAACTTTTACGTCTGGTATGGAGCAGGCGTAAAAGTTACACCCAAGGTGTACTGACTGACAGCTGTCTCATCTTGATCTGCGCTGTCGGGACTGACAGCTCTGTGCTGTCAGTGCGGTTCAGTCCTGTGATGCGGGGGAATCTTCTAAGAAAATATCGATTGATATGTGTTGTAAATGGACGTTTTGGGCGCAGGATCTCCGCTTGTCGGCGGGTTTTTAAAAGCTAATGCGTCGGAAGATCTTTCCATTTCCTCCTGACTTCGTCAACTGCCCGCAGTGCGCAGTACGCCATCGCATTCATTACTGAATGCGATCTTCCATGCATCTTGTTTCTGTTTGTTTGTGTTGGCGCTGTTAAATTTAGCTGTGAGAATGTTTCTATGCTTTGAATACAACTCCATAAGTTTGAGCAGAGTTGGAGCTGTCTCGAGCTCGTCTGAGAGAAGTGTGTTGCTTGGCAACAAGCATGTATTTACGTGGATGCGCACGTCCGCAGCCTAAAGACCGGGCGCAGCTACGACCATGGTAAGTCAGTCTTGGTGCACTCGGTGTAAATTCAAATCACAAAGTCGGACGTAGCTAAGACCGGTGTAACAGTTAAGACCTACTTTTTTATGCCCAGCTGGTGCACTCGGCTCAGGCCGGTTGCACCAACTGGTCTTACGCTAAGTCGGTCATAACTTTATGACCTAACAGCTACGCCGGTTGCACCAACACAGCCTTCTTCTCACTAAGACCGGGCATAAATATTACGCCTATTCCAGAGCAGGCCTAAAGGCCTAAACATGGTCGTCCGTCCGCCTCGAATTGGAGCCGTCTCGCCTTCTGCCGGCGCCAGCTAGCCCTACATGCTCGGACGCCACTACGCCCTCCCTCCCTCCCTCCTGTGGAAGCTCCGTGTGAAAATGGCGGAGATTGTGTGCCAGGCAGTCTGAATGAAATTGAATGTAACGTTCCCAATTCTATGTATTAAATTCTAAAAAACGACCCTCAACATTTGGGAAGGCTAAGCCACACAACTAGTTCGTTATAATCTAACATCATGCTTTGAAATGCGACTTTACGACGATAAGCCAGGTCAACGGCCAATCACAACTCTCCTGCAGCTGACGTCACGCACGTATCGTCGCCGTGAAGTCACATTTTCGAGCAGCCCCCGTCAGCCGACGGCGCCCCCTCCCCATAGGACGGCGCTCCACCCGCCGTCATACGGGGAGGGCGGGGCGAGGCTCTGACGGACGACCATGTTTAGGCCTTAAGGTGCAGTATAGTGACAGCGCAGCTTGAAAATGGCACGTTGTCTTGTGTATCGTCTCTACAATGAGCGGGCATTTAGACGGGAGAGAGTAATTGGGGACAGAAGCAATCCATTGGACATGTATAATGACGAGGAGCTGATTGAGAGGTTTCAAACTGGCAGATGGGGGGGGGAGAGAAACGATTCAACTTTTACTTTATGCTATGATTAAATAGCACGACATTAACTCATTGAGTGCCAATGACGTCTAAAGACGTCAATTCAAATAGTAACGTAGAGTGCCAATGACGTCTAAAGACGTCAATTGCGTTTTTTGACGGTGGGACGTGGATCAAAGCCTGATGCATCTCCTGTAAATGTATGGGGGATTTTGAAGGTGTATAAGCTATTTTACGGACCCATTAGGTGGCGACAGTGCTCTCCAGATTAGAGAAAGATCCTCTTCTACTGCCACCCTCATCATCCCCCCATCCAGACTCAAAACCTTTGGTGACCGTGCTTTCTCCCGCGTCGCACCCCGACTTTGGAACTCCCTCCCCCAGACTGTCCGAGACTCTCCCTCACTCCCCACTTTCAAAACCCGACTTAAAACCTATCTGTTCTCCCAAGCTTACAACCTCCCCTACCCCTGACCACCTCTAACAAACCATCACCATCCGCCCCCCCATCCCCCCCCCTGCCCCTCCCTCCTGTTATCTTCCTCTCCTCTGCTTCTCCATATAACCTTGCCCTGAACCGCCACTGTTACTTGTACCTGTTCCCTGTATCTGTTGCCTGTTACCTGTATCTGTTGCCTGTTTCTGTTGCCTGTCTGTTGTTTCTCTGTTAAGCGACTTTGGGTCTTGAAAAGCGCTATATAAAATAAATGAATTATTATTATTATTATTATTATTAAAAAAGAGTAGAAGAAGCCTGGGGAAACGGAAACCGATGCATGCTGTAACGTTAGCTGTGAACAGCAGCCAATCTGCTCCCACAATTGAGCCCCTCCGTCTCCGCTGCGATAGCCCCTCCACATGATTAGTTGCCAGAAAAGGAGCACCCGACACCAGCGTCTTTCTGAAAAGCCAAATCATTCTCAGCTGGAAGCGCTGGGAGCCGGCGCACAAAAACGGCGGAACGCTGTGAAAATAGGCTGGGTGCAGCCAGCGCACTTTGAAACGTGCATCAGAAAATTCGTGCAGCAGAGAGCCACCAGAGACACTCCCACGGAGGAGTTTGCAGTTGAGGGGGGTGGGGCATGCAGGGCACCATACAACACCGACACAGACAGCAGGCTCGATGGACAGATTGGCAAACACAAGCTGGAAAACCTGATGCCCACCAGCAGTAAATCAAGACCAGCAAGAAGGTGTAGGGTCTGCGCACGCAGGGGCCAGCGCTGCTGGTTGCAGCTAAAAAATATTATTTTGCCATCAAAATTCCTTTGTTTTCGCTGGTTTATTGAAGGAAATTATTTTTGAGGTGTCACTACATCAGAAAATATTAGCTTCAGAGTCAGTGATGTGCTTGAAATGCTTCATTTCACAAAAGGCTCATTATCTCAGCTTCTAGTTTGAAACGTCTGTTTTTGGTGAAACCAACCTATCTTCTACTGCTCATAACTAAAGAATGGAAAATGATATCAATAAACTTTTTTTTGCTGATGATACAAGAGAGTCTCATCGTTCTTTGGGCGTGTTCGGTGTTTACATAGTAATATCACACAATATTCTGTGGGTCTTGAGAAATCACTGAAAACGCTCTGAAAGGGCTGGCACTGGGAGCATCCGTTTTCCAGAAGTGGCTGGCAGCCAATGAGTTAATGGTTTGTAAAGTGTCATTTAACCACCTGCCCACTCAGACATACATCGTGAAATGTGGCTTTCACATGGACGCGCATCGCTACGACCGGCGTAGTTAAGACCAGACGTAAGCCCTGTCGGTGCAACAGGCGTAAGTCCACTCTAAAGACTGGTCTTAACTAAGACCAACGTAGGAGTTATGACCAGGCATAGTTAAGACCAGTTGGTGCAACCGGCCCCTGGTCTATTTGGTACATTTTTGAAATTGTCTAATTCTTTTCACAGGACCCCACAAAAGAAGAAAAGATGCAGCCTGATCTGAAAGAGTAAGTTTTCTAAGATTTCTCATGCAAAACAGTTTGATCTTTTGGTCACTGCATTCTTGGTAGAGATAGATTTTTGGTTGGACCGCATCAGCAGGGCCAGCCCTACAAATACGAATGGCTGAATGGTAAAATGACACCATTGGTTGGCCGTGGAGGTGGGACGTGGCACACCCATACACGGTGTAACATAAGGACAGTTGGCTCATGCGCGGCACTGTAACGCCGGGATTGCACTGGTTGCATTGCGTTGCGTTGCAGCTGTTCTCCGGTTTTGCTCCGTGCTCTGTGCTGCGCCAACACTAACCGGCTGCATGCAGAGCACGTCACGGCTCTGCTCCGCCAGACAGCTAGAGTGACGAGACCCACAGGTTATCACGGTAAAATCGAGCGAGACAATTTGTATGTGGGATAAATACAACGACAAACAGGCAGAAGATCATTGTTCCCAACTGGAGGAGCAGAGGAGGGGTGGGCTTGCTTGGTGTTGTCCTTGTAAAAAGGATGTGTTGTGTCATATATTATTTTGTGGTTTTCCACTTCAATTATGAACTTTTCCTCATACATATTTGTCCTCTGGCTTGATATTGAATGCTGTAAACACCTCTGCCCTGTTGATTTCATGCCTGGCTCCGCCCAACTTGCTGCGGCTTTGCTCCGTCATCCGTGAAAAATAGAACCCTTGCGTATCTTTTTCGGAGAGCTCCGGATCGTCGGAGCTGGGACGGAGTAGACACGCAATGCAGCGGAGTAGGTGGGAGTTGACACAATGATTAGAGTGGAAACGTATCGGCTCCGATGCCGTACCGCAGCGCAGACGGACCGAACACGGACCTAGTGGAATGTAGGCGTAAGCACTGCTAGTTAAACCAGCAGAGTCTGATAGCTACAGCTTGCTAGCTGCTAACCGATCGGCTAGTGGTTATCGCAGCTGTTCCCAAAACTGGATCCTGCGGACAGTGCCAAATTATGTAATCAAGAGGGGGAAGCGATTAGGCTCACTGGACACTGTGCTCTCCTTGACACTCTGTTCTCCTGCACACTCTGTGGCTGCCTGGAGCGGACGAGGAGAGCGCAGCATCCAGCAGAAAAGAAGGGAAAACGATAGAGAGGAACAATGACAGGGAGATGACACAAGGACCACAGGTCAGCCAGCAGGCGACCACACCAGTAAGCAGCGGACGTCGTGGCCCACCTGAGGACAGTGGCCCCGTGAAGGACGCGCAAGCAGGCGACTGATAAACAAGCCACACTCATGGATAACACCAGCATTACCTGCAATTACTGAAGGGACTCTAGAGCTTCTTAACTTTTTATAGTTTTAGTATTTTATATTTGTATTGTATTTTAAATTATTTTAATATTGTATCTATTACTTTTTGTTAATTAACTCTTGATGACTCATCTTATGGTTTTGGCCCCTTGTTTGCCTCAGTGTTGCTCCCTACCCGATTAAACGTACAAAGAACCCTTTAAGTCAACAGACTTAGTGTTAGTATGAACACATCACACAGAGTCCAGCTATGTACTAGTCAACAGACTTAGTGTTAGTATGAACACATCACACACAGTCCAGCTATGTACTAGTCAACAGACTTAGTGTTAGTATGAACACATCACACACAGTCCAGCTATGTACTTTAAGTCAACAGACTTAGTGTTAGTATGAACACATCACACACAGTCCAGCTATGTACTAGTCAACAGACTTAGTGTTAGTATGAACACATCACACACAGTCCAGCTATGTACTTTAAGTCAACAGACTTAGTGTTAGTATGAACACATCACACACAGTCCAGCTATGTACTAGTCAACAGACTTAGTGTTAGTATGAACACATCACACAGAGTCCAGCTATGTACTTTAAGTCAACAGACTTAGTGTTAGTATGAACACATCACACACAGTCCAGCTATGTACTAGTCAACAGACTTAGTGTTAGTATGAACACATCACACACAGTCCAGCTATGTACTAGTCAACAGACTTAGTGTTAGTATGAACACATCACACACAGTCCAGCTATGTACTAGTCAACAGACTTAGTGTTAGTATGAACACATCACACAGTCCAGCTATGTACTAGTCAACAGACTTAGTGTTAGTATGAACACATCACACAGTCCAGCTATGTACTTTAAGTCAACAGACTTAGTGTTAGTATGAACACATCACACACAGTCCAGCTATGTACTAGTCAACAGACTTAGTGTTAGTATGAACACATCACACACAGTCCAGCTATGTACTAGTCAACAGACTTAATGTTAGTATGAACACATCACACACAGTCCAGCTATGTACTAGTCAACAGACTTAGTGTTAGTATAAACACATCACACACAGTCCAGCTATGTACTAGTCAACAGACTTAGTGTTAGTATGAACACATCACACACAGTCCAGCTATGTACTTTAAGTCAACAGACTTAGTGTTAGTATGAACACATCACACACAGTCCAGCTATGTACTAGTCAACAGACTTAGTGTTAGTATGAACACATCACACACAGTCCAGCTATGTACTTTAAGTCAACAGACTTAGTGTTAGTATGAACACATCACACACAGTCCAGCTATGTACTAGTCAACAGACTTAGTGTTAGTATGAACACATCACACACAGTCCAGCTATGTACTAGTCAACAGACTTAGTGTTAGTATGAACACATCACACACAGTCCAGCTATGTACTAGTCAACAGACTTAGTGTTAGTATGAACACATCACACACAGTCCAGCTATGTACTAGTCAACAGACTTAGTGTTAGTATGAACACATCACACACAGTCCTGGGGCCGGTTGCACCAACTGGTCTTACACTGGTCTTAAGCTAAGTTGGTCGTAACTTTACGACCTACAGCTACGCCGGTTGCACCAAGACGACTTAAGCCTTATTTTCACTAAGACCAGGCGTAACTCCTACGCCTCGTCAGGAGGAGGCGTAGAGCCTGCCTGTAACAGAGATCTCCGCGGAGACCTTTTTGACCGTCATCGTCTAACATCGCCAGTTCGCCGTCTTTGAAAGCACAACGTTAGATTATAACTAACTACTTGTGTGGCTTAGCCTTCCCAAATGTTGGCGTTAATTCTTTTAGAATTTAATACATAGAATTGGGAACGTTACATTCAATTTCATTCAGACTCCCTGACACTAATCGCCGCCGCCATTTTCCCCCGGGGCTTCCACAGGAGGAGGGGGGTGGGAGGAGGGAGGGTGTAGTGACGCACATACAGTAGTGGGTGACGGCGCGAGGCACATGTGGGCCAATCAGAGGGCATTCCCCGACAATTCACATGAACGCGCATTGCTATGACCAGCGTAGTTAAGACCAGAGTAAGCCGTGTTGGTGCAACAGGCGTAAGTCCATG
The DNA here is from genome assembly GCF_964638095.1 of Poromitra crassiceps. NCBI lineage: Eukaryota > Metazoa > Chordata > Actinopteri > Beryciformes > Melamphaidae > Poromitra > Poromitra crassiceps. The sequence goes on from NC_139645.1 coordinate 36,964,599, forward strand.
GTCTTAACTAAGACCGACGTAGGAGTTACGACCAGGCATAGTTAAGACCAGTTGGTGCAACCGGCCCCAGCTATGTACTAGTCAACAGACTTAGTGTTAGTATGAACACATCACACACAGTCCAGCTATGTACTAGGTTTTGACCTAGTCTTGTTAAAATATGGGCTGTTGTCTTGATGCAGGTATCGCTCTTCCCTTAAGACCATGAGGATAACTGAAGATCAAGTGGCCAAAGTGGTTCAACAACGCATATACTCTGCTGCCTTCCACCCCTGCACTAGCAGTCTGCTCATGGCTGCAGGAGATAAATGGGGGCATGTAGGACTCTGGAACTTGGTGAGTTTCTTTGCTTTGATCATAACCATTTGCTAACACCATCTTTTTAGAATTTGGGAGTTTGGATGTTCTGAATCGTATTCCAGTGACACAAAAAATACATAAATTTGGTTCCTACTTTTGCCAGCCTGTGGATGTCCGCTAAAATGACAAGGAAATGAGTTCCTGAAGTAAAACATCAATGACTGGACACTTAGGGGAAAAGTACAGTGTTACAGTACAACTTGATTTATTTATTATTTACTCTTTAAGGGTGGTGATTACGGTGATGATGGCGTGCTGCTTTTTGAGCCCCACTCTCAGCGTCCAGTGAGCTGCATGATGTTCTCCAGGACTCATCCTAGCCACCTGCTGACCCTCAGCTACGATGGATCTCTACGCTGCATGGATGTAGAGAAGGCCCTCTTTGAAGATGTAAATTTTGTTCCATAAAATGTAGTTTTATTGATCACCCCCCCTTCCCCAGTGGCATCTATCTAGGAATTTACTATATATATATATATATATATATATATTGTGACAGATCTGGCTCTCAAAATAGGATCAAGCTTGTGTCTAGTCAGTCCACACCTGCCACAACAACACAGAACGTCTTTGCACAGAAATATCAAACAAGAAGTCACAAAGTGAATGGGAGCAGCTCACCTGCTATCAGCATGGGGCGATGACACCTAGACAGCCCGGCTTGTGTGGACAGCTCAGTCGGTAGTGTGGAGCGGGCCATCAGCAGCTCCCGTTCAGTAGATTGGGGACGCTAATTCTAAATAATATCTCACACACACAGTCACACCCATACACGTGGAAACGGAGGGATCAATAGAGCACTGGGGAACAGGAGATGTTCTGATGGCTTCCTGATCAGACTAGCAGACCAACATGGCAGAGAGGGGAGGGGGGGGGGGGCCTGCGCACCTGAAATGCCACGGATATAATCTCTAAGCCACTCCCACTTCCTGTTTGATCCTCTGATGCAAAGACGTAAATTGACATATTATAATTAACTCATTGAGTGCCATCCACTTTTGGAGAACGGACGCTCCCAGTGCCAGAGTTTCAGAGCGTTTTCAGTGATTTCTCGAGGCCCACAGAATATTGTGTGATATTACTATGTAAACACCGAACACGCACAAAGAACAAGGAGACTCTATTGTATCATCAGCAAAAAAAAGTTTATTGATACCATTTTCCGTTCTTTAGTTATGAGCCGGAGAAGATAGGTTGTTTTCAGCGTTTTCAGGCGTTTCAAATTAGAAGCTGAGTTATTCAGCCTTTTGTGAAATGAAGCATTTCAAGCACATTCACTGACTCTAGCTAATATTTTCTGATGTAGTGACGTGGTGTAGTTGTGTGGTGCCCTGCGTGCCCCACCCCCCTCTCCCCCCCCCACTAACACACAGCCTCACGCACCCAGCGTCTATTTTCGGAGTGCTCCGTTTTTGTGCGCCGGCTCCCAGCGCGACACGGAAAAGCCAAACCGGACTGCTGAGAATTGTTTGGCTTTTCAGTGTCGGGTGCTGCTTTTCTGGCGGCTAATCGTGTGGAGAAACTATGCAGACAGACAGACAGAGGCAGAGGGCTCAGTTGTGGGAGCGGATTGACTGCTGTTCGCAGCCAACGTCAGCTGCAGCCAGAGCAATCTATATGGCTCCGCCTGCAGCATGAGCGGTTTCACTTTCATCACGGGGCTTTTTCCTACTGTTTTCCTGACCTTTCTCTAATCTGGAGAGCACTGTCGCCACCTAATGAGTCCGTAAAATAGGTTATACACATCCAATAGCTACAATATTTGTACAGGAGATGCAGGAGGCTTTGATCCACGTCCCACCGTCAAAAAACGCATTTGACGTCGATCGACGTCATTGGCACTCAATGAGTTAAACAAGGGGGTCCCTGACAATCACATGTCAATCACATATCACTCTGTAACAATATATATATACTGTATATATAATGATAATAATAATCATAATTTCAGCCAGTAAGTACAGTTTGAACCAATACCTTTTAACTTGAAGAGCGCGGTGTTATTATTATTTTATTTTTGGGGGGGGGGGGCGGGGGTAATGAATTTACATTTTGGGCTCATGATCATTATGAACCCCCCCCCCTTCCCCCCCTCACTTGTTGCTGGACGTTCTGCTGGGGCTGACATCACAGGTGTACAGTTCCATTTCAGGAACAGTTTTTACACAAACAAGTCTTGATGCAGCTATGTGTAATTAAAGGAAGGCTTTGCCGATTTTCAACCCACTTTGCATCAGTTTACAATCTCCGTAATATAAGCAGATGGACAGTGTTTACCTTCTCTATATATTCTCTATATATTTTCTGCATTGAGAAATCCTCCCCCGCCTGCTGGCATGGGTCATTAACGCTTGTTAAGGTTTTCAATTCGATTCTCCCTGGATGTGTGCATATAGAAAAAATAAACAATCTGTAGTTGGAACAGCCGCCCTCAAGCACAACATCTGTTAATTTTGCTGAAATATTCTGGACTTACTCATTACTGCTTTGCAACAAACTTATAAATCAGTGGAGATGTTTAAAAAAACATTCCATGTCCTCATTAAGTTGATGTAAAATCCCTGCATGAATTGTAAACCCACTCCAGTTTTAAGATATTCCTACTTCACCAGCTGATCTGAATCATTTTCTACTTCCTACCAGGTGTATTCTATTGAAGATGGCCTGAAAACCTTTGACTTCCTGTCACATGACTGTATGACACTAGTTGTCGGGCAATTTGGTGGAGATGTTGCCATTGTGGATAGGCGCACCCCAGGGTAACATACTGCCATCTTCTTCAACTGTTGTATTAATGATTTAAAAAATGCAGCACTTCTCTATTCTTTACCATCTCTCTTCATCATGTTGAATGTCAGTAAGCATGAAGAGTGCTAACCGCCTGCTCTCTTTTTTTATTAATCATAAACAACATTGTCAGAAACATGCATAATGTGTTCCAGACTGGTACAAAGCTGCTTCTAATCTCTTAATGTTTTTAATTTCTCTGCAGCAACTCCCATGAGTCCCTCCACACCCTCTACACCCTCAACCCCAAGAGCCTTCACTGTGTTAGCGTCCATCCACTACACAAGCAGTACTTTGCAGTGGCCGAGAGCAGGTATGACTCATATCTTTGATTAATTTATATTTTCTCCAGAGCAGTAATCACTTTGATCATTTGTTTTCTAAAGTTGTTAAATTGGATTGCCTGCTTGTAGTCAGTTCAGCTGTAGTCTGTCCAGTCTATAAATAGTCCAAACTAATTTTCCTTCTTCTCTGCAGGCTTGTGAGTATTTACGATAGCCGCTGTCTGAAGAAGACCGAGAGCCAGGCGGTCTGCCAGCTGCACGGCCACTCTTTAAGCATAACCAGCGCTTATTTCTCCCCTAGTACAGGGAACAGAGTGCTCAGCTCCTGTATGGACAACACGATTAGGTGGGGCTGACACAGCTTAAAGCACTTGCACTGCACTACTTGTTTTGGAATTACATCTCTAAATTGAATGTGCATTTTCTTTTCTTTTTCCATAGGATATATGACACCTCAGCAATGACCACCACAGCTCCTTTGCTCACTTCCATCGGGTATATCCACTCACTTGAACATAGCCTCTCAGTGTGGGAAAGTCATTATGTGACAGATGTCCCGGCACACACGGTTTAAGAAAAAATATCTTATTATACAAACAAGGTGATGAACGTTTCGCCTAGAAGGCTTCTAGGCGAAACGTTCATCACCTTGCTTGCCCACAATAAATAAGATATTTTTTCTTAAACCGCGTGTGCCGGGACATCTGTCACCTACTAGTATCCTCCGACCCAGGCACCCGTATACTTTTTATATATCTTTATGGGAGTCGTGCTTGCTAACTGTTTTTCCAAAGTCATTATGTTACCTGATCAGGGGAGGGGAAATCAGGAAAGCTGTCTCAATCTATAGCCCCTTTAACACAGACTGTGAAAGCCGCGTTCGTTGCAGCGTTATGTCTCGCCTCCTGCAGTGTTTCCCCTAGAAAGATTTTCAGGCCTGGAGGGATTTCGAAATGTACCTCGACCGCAACGGTGGGGCCCCTCGCTGGTGACGCTAAACTTTTAGCTAACCTGTTCGCATCTATGTTCGCAATGGCATCCCAAGTATCATCATACTATTATGGGATGCGATGCGAACATTTGTATTATGGGATGAGCGTTTCGCAGGCAACGACACGTTTACATGTTTTGGAACAGCGCCGCACGCTGGCACAATGCTCCTAAAAGCAAAATGCTGATTGTTTTGAATGATTTGGCATCTTCTATTACTGTCAACACCATTATTGCTATATTGTAATTGTAATAATATGCCATAAAGGTTTATTTAAATTTTGGAGAGAGCAGAAAAACAAAAAAACAAATTGCAATTCTTTTACTGGCCTGGCGGGGGCGCCGCCTGTAGAATGATGCCTCCTGTATAAAAGTCGCAAGAACGGAATGGCGTGTCATTTTGTTACGCCTTTCGTTCCGCCGGTAGAGGTAGTATCAGCGCCGAATCGACGTCTGTCTAAAAGGCTAAGCCGCGGGAAGACGGGAATCTCGGCTCATTCATAAAAAAATGACAGGAGCACTGAGGGAAAACAACCTCCAGATTGACGTTATCCGATCAGAAATAAGTTAACCGAAGCATATCTGCAGGCTGTCTCGCCTGTTGTGCATTCCCTTACGAAAAACAACTAACGTTAGTAGCATTCAGACTGTGCTCCTACTATAGCCCGAGTCACTTGAGCAGGTGTGTGCCTTGCGTTGCCCACTGTGCCTGAGATTCGCTCTGTTCTTCTGAAAGTGACATAACCAGAAGTAGAAACCAAGTGGTCTATAATGACGCCGTCGATAACGTTATTAAAATCAGACTGCAGCTGTTTCACACTTTTTTTTGTTTCCAGTCAACACGCTTTCAGAACGGACTTAATTAGGCTACTTCACAACATGGGTATATGCTTTATAAAAAACTGGAACCAAAGGTAAGAAAGCCTTCCGTTACGTGTAGCTTGTAATACATGATGCTGCCTCTGTGATCCATAAAGTCGATCAGACGAATATTGAAAGTTGCTCGTTAAATTCAGGTCACACTGATTTACCTGTTTATATAAAGGCAAAATAAAATTAAATAAATAGACTCCTCGGACATAATAAGCTTAACGCCCATGGTTCACGCCTAATTTCAATCCGGGAGGGGTGGATGCTATCTAAAGCACACTCCTGTATGGCAGGGCTGCTTGGTTCTGTGTGAAAGTGCAGAGAGGGCCTAATGGTGGATCTTCATGAGTGTGATTGATACATTTGAGTTTTGGGTAGTAGAAGGTTTATCTCAGGTCATCATAATACTTATCACTGTTTCTATTTTTATTACAGTTTTATTATAAGCCAGTATCATAGCGACAACAAGCCTTTCCAACTCGGCACTTAAATTACATAAAAAAAATGTCAAACCAAAATTAACAATCGTGTGTCTTTGGTAGAAATAACCACGTGAAAAAGCAATGCAATTGTTTACTTTACTTTACTTTATTTGTTTATTTGGACGGGACAGTGCATATTCATGAACATTACACAAGGCAACGTAAATAAGCCGGAGTTAGCAAGAATGCTAAATTACATCCGTAGTCCCCACAGAGAGACAGAAAAACGACAGAGGCAGCACCAGGACAGAACTAAACAGAACAATACAAAAAACAACATGAGCAATAACAAAACCAAAACGGATCAGAAACTAAAGTAAACCAAAGTGAACTAAACTAGGTTAATAAGACAAGACAAAACAAAAACAAGAAGCATAACAGAGCAAGCAAAACAAGAGCACTACAGTACAATTTACACATGCCATTACTCCTGCTACAGTGTGTCCATGCAGATTTGACTAGAAGTGGGTAACACATTCTTCATCAGACTATACTGTATGCTAAGTTCTCTGACATTTATTTTCAGACATAACCTGAACACAGGCCGATGCCTATCAGCAGTGTGGGACCCTAAACGAGAGGACTGCTTTGTGGTGGGAAGCATGGAGCGGCCTCACCAGGTGCAGGTCTTCCACGAAAGCGGCCAGCTGCAGCACTCCTTCAGAGACGACCACCACCTCAGCACGGTGCTGTCCATCACAGCCTTCCATCCCACAAGGAATGCTTTGCTGGGCGGCAACAACTCAGGACGCCTGCATGTCTTCACCAACTGAGACCAGGACCAAAACGTGCACGAACAACGCCACCATTTATAAATGCCTACATATGTATATGAAGTCCCACAAATTGGATTTGTTTCAGGATATTGTAGACTAGGCTACTAAATCATTGTTTTTAGGGGGCATCCCGTTTCAAATTTGACCAGCAGATGTCCCCAGGTTCACAATTGGTTCAAAGCTTCAGAAAACCTAGTTTCTCCCTTTACTATTTGTCTCACTTTCAGGACTATTTCCAACATCCTGATACTCCAACTGCTCTTTCAAAAATAGACCGCTGTCAATAGCTGCTTGTTTTAGACGTTTTATGTACTAGCTATCTGCCAGGCTGTTTGCCTTGGGCAACATCGCCATCTTCTGGCTGTTTTGCGTATTGGCAAAGAATTTATACTGTTCATTCTTGCAGTCACAATTGACTGAGTTTTATACAGTTCTCTTAACGGCAGGCCAAACCTTGGAATATTGTCTTTTTGTTTTTTTGTTTTTTTTTCTAGTTTATTTAGACTGCTGTTTGCATTTAATACACATGTACATGTTATTAATTTGAATCTAACCTCATTCGGGTGACCGATGCTAGACTGTTGCCCTAGTTGTTGTTTTTCTCATGGTTAAGGTAGTTTTCATTGCATGTAGCAGAATTTTAATACTGCAAAATGCTGCTGATTAAACTATACTTGCATCCGAGATGAAGAATGAATGGTGAGTCTCGCTTTGGATCCCCATGGTGTTCCCCAGCTTTTCTGTTTTATCTTCCCTGACCCATTGGGTGGACATTTTTCCAACTCCAAATTCTATCAAATATAATGAAACCACAAAGATGAACTGTAAAAGACCACACAAAAATATATTGTATAGTCAATTTTATTTAAACGCCCAGCAATGCATCAATAAAAAAATATTTACAAATGTCAGATGTCTAAATATTCAGACTTAAACATCATAAACACAGTCAGGACACCAAGTGACAAACAGGAGTCATGAGGTAAAGTTGTTTGAAGCCACTGTAGTTATCATAGTGATCAGAGTGTGAAGTCTCTTTAGTCGACTTCCTCAACGGTGGGACTGTGTGAGCCGGCTCCTGCCTGCTCTCTGCAGCCCTGTGCAGGTGTTGCTCTCTGGTACAACTTGCTGATGATGGCGTTACACACAATCTCCAGCTCTTTCTACGGGTGCTGGTACTCTTCTTTATCAGCCAGCTGGTTGTTATCCAGCCAGGCGATGCCCTGGTGGCACCTCTCCACCACCTTCCTCTGGTCCTCCTCGCTAATCTTGCCCTTCACGTTGAAGGCGTATGACTCCAGGGATTTTTTTTAATGAATTTTTGTGCATTTTGCCTTTATATTAGTTAGATAGGATTTAGTAGGGAGAGGGGAAAGGTGGGGAAAGAGAGAGAGGGGATGACATGCGGCAAAGGACCGCAGGTCAGATTCGAACCCGGGTCGGCCACCTGAAGGACCGAGCCTTTGTGGTACACTTGCTACCAGGTGAGCCATCAGGATGCACAACTCCAGGGAGTTCTTGGCGGCAATCCTCTCCCTCTGAAGCTCATCCTCGACTTTGTATTTGTCAGCATCCTGCAGCATCCTCTCTATCTCTTCTTTGCTCTCTATCTTATCTCTTCTGGCCCTTGTTGTTGGTGATGGTGATCTTGTCCACCGGCGACACGTTCAGAATGGCGTCGACCTGGATCAGGACCCCAGGCTGGTGCTGAACGTCTGGGTTTGCTTGGTGGGGATGGCGGTGTTGCGTTTAATCAGGGGTGTCATGACTCCTCCGGCTGTCTCAATACCCAGGGACACAGAGGAGCCACGTCCAGCAGCAGCAGGTCCTGAAGGTTGCCCGAGGTTTCGCCTGTGAGAATGGCGGCCTGGACAGCAGAGCCATAAGCACCGCCTCGTCCGGGTCGATGCTCTTGTTGAGCTCCCTGCAGGAGCTTCTGGATTGTGGGGATTCGGGTGGAGCCTCCCACAAGGACGATGTCATGGATCATCTGGGCCTTGTCCATTTTGGGGTCCTTCAGCGATTTCTCCGCCGGCTCTAATGTTCCCATGAACAGGTCGGAGCACATCTCCTCAAAGCAAGCCGTGGTGATGGAAGTGTAGAAGTCGGTGCCCTCGAACAGAGAGTCAATCTTGATGCTGGCCTGGGAGCTGGAGGACACAGTTCTCTTGGCCCTCTCACTTGCTGGCCCGCTCAGCGAGAATAGTATGGCGTACAGTGTTCCTCTGCTCATGACCCAACGACCTTCTCCTTTATTTGCATTGCTGCACGTGACCACATCTCCAAAGTGGAGTCCCACAGTGCATGTTGTAGTTTCAACACCCACACACCCCCACACACATAGCCTCTCCCACACACCCCCACACATAGCCTCTCCCACACACCCCCACACACATAGCCTCTCCCTCATACACCCACACACCCCCACACATAGCCTCTCCCTCATACACCCCCACACACATAGCCTCTCCCTCATACACCCACACACCCTGAAGGGAAAGGAAGTTCCGGTGCCAGGTCCAATCTGGACAGAACTGACCGCACCGGTCAGAAGGTGTTGACAGATGTTAATACCTTTCCAGCGTATCCAATAAATTCCAGATATATGAAAAACCAATATGACAAGCAATTCTGATATTTAGAATATTATTTTATATAGAAAATATTGCATAAATCATGATACAGAGCCAATCAAGTGTGATACAGATTACCAATCAGAGATCTCCGGGTCAGATTCTGGTTGTCTTTCCTAGCAGCTGAAATTGATCAGATGAAGAAAGAGACATTTGAAAAAGACCTCGTTTTTCGTTTTGTCTTCCCTTTTATCACTTCATGTGAGACTTTGATCATGGTGTTGTGGGCGTGTTCCTTCAGTAGCTCTTCCTTCCTCGTGGGCGGATGTTCTTCTCCTCCCTGAGGCCCGCATCACGTGACATGGTCTTCATGCACTAACACTCACTTATTTTATTTCCTATTTTAACTCCTATAATTTGGGTCAGCTAATTTAGCTATTTTCTCTATTAATATCCTGTAACACATTATCTATGGTTACCTTAGACTAGGTAATCTAATCTACATCCTAGATAGGATCACATTCAACTATATTAGTCTGAAGCTGGAATAATTGTCATACAGTTCAAACTTACTGCCTCTTGGTCTGTAACCACCCTTATAAGGATGTAACCAGAGTAAGAGGGTATTTCTCACTCGAACCAGAGAAAAACTCACCCTTATTTTAACTAGGATGAGGAAACTCTTATCAATTAGCAATTGTCATTTATCAACTAATTTGACGACCACCTGTCAATTCAGTCGGCAGATGCAACTTTAATATGACTATTATTTTGACTATATATTTATTTTCCCAACCTAAAGTTGCAGCAGTAACAATAAGCTAATATTTATCTAAATATTATATACTGTATCTCCCTTATTGTATAGCAAGCAATCTTGACTTTAACTTTATACTTGACTGGAACCACTAAACATAATATGTTTGTAAGAAATAAGTTTATTAAATCAATACACCTAAGGCTTATAATATATATATTTGTGGGGAGGAAGATCAATATTTCATGGCTGTGGAAAAAGTTAGTTATACATGCTTTTAATATTTAATCACATCAGATATGGGACTTGTTCAAAGCACACATGAGAGAGAGGCTGACTCCCTCTCAGCAACGACCTGCTGCCTGTCTCTCTAGGCAGGAAGCGACACCTACCACAGCTCCTTTCCTGTCTGGCTTCAAAGAGCTTACAGACGTCTTTTTCTGCAGAGACGTTTCTGCAAGAAGCGCTGTTGCCATGACGTTAAAACCACATCAAATACATAATCGGCACCTGTCCTGCCTCGATGGAAAAAATACACATCACTGAACTTTGGGTAAGAGCTTAATGTTCCATTCTGCACAGGGTGTACAAAGGTCATGGTTTTTAGGGGAAAGTTCAACGTACAGGGTGTATGGTTTATTGAACAGGTTTTAAAGTTCATTTTATAAAAGATGTCAAAAACACTTATTTAATCAGTAGGATATATAAGCACAATATGCATTTCAAGATGAAAATAAGTATAAATCAAATAAGTATATATATAAGCATAATATGCATTTATCATATTTATTTGGCTAAAACCTTCTAACTGTAGATATAACATTCTTGGTGCTGAAACAATGACATTATTTCAGGAGTTTTTGACCTTATCTCCACAGTCCTCTTTCATATGAGCAAAAGATTCAAAGAAAACATCATCCCTGTGGTGGCTATGTGTGTGTGTGTGTGCAGCCCGCTCCTATTTTTAGTTTCATTTTCACGTATGCTTTCTCAACATCGCACACAGGCCTTCAATGAGGAAATGCTTGTAAGTCACTGACAGGCAGAGAGAGAACTGTTATCAATTTAGGCTTTCATTGTTAGGTGCTTAAATGAGGAAATGTTTGGCTATCAATAAAAAGGGGGAAATCTTATCAATCCCCCTTTCACACCTATTTATAGGTGTGAACCTTACTCAATTATCTCGTCCCACTGCGGCGCTGGACGGTCCAGCTCCATCCCTTCCTGCAACATAACATGTAATATATTAGCACTGTAATTTGAGTTATTTTAAAAGTAATCGTTAACTTACCATTCCAGCTCGACCTCAGTAGGACAGGTTGAAACTCCTAAAGACAAACATTCAGTCTGACCTTTATGGTCACAAGTTCACTCAGTAACATAACTGTTACAATATCTATCCTGGCTCCCCTGGGTCACCACTTCCTGTGTACACAAAAACAACACAGTCAACCTGCAGCTCTGACACACTTGACCTATTCGTCCCTCAGTTTTTCACTATTAATATTCTCCCTCTATGTGATGATAATTAATCATTTTCCTAATTTGTTATATTATTTTAGCTTGCCTCCCCCTTGTCCCAGGCCAGACCCATACCCTGTGTTACGACTGTGTCGTTTTCTTTTCTTATTGTACTTTGTTATTTCTAATTAAAGGTAGATTCGTAAATGGACTTGAGTCCAGTCCATTTACTCATGTGCTATTTCTCCTGACATGCTTCCTGTGTGTGGGTGTTGCTCTCAGAGAGAAGTGTGTCTTTGGTTCAGTCTTTCACCAGGTGCAGCTGGTTGGAGAATTGGATCCACTAATCACCTGCAGAGACTGCTGATTGGATGGCAGCTCTGTCTGTCTGCCTATAAAAGGCGTCATTATTCAACATGGCGACAGAGCTGTTCTGGGATGTGTGAGGCCCAGACTCTCTCATCCGCACATCATCATTCATTACATTGTATTTTCTTCATTGCATGTATTGGCCTGTGTTAATTCATGTTTTTCTTGTTGTTTTAGGAGCGATGCGCCTGTCTGTGCTAGGGACCAGTAGTGCCGACCGGTAACATCAGGTAATAGTAAAGTGTTGGCCTGCTGGACCAGATCCTCTGTCAGCTAGAGCGTATCGTCTCCTTTTTCTTTTTATGATTTGAAAAATAAACATGTTTTTGTATATTTGAACTTGTTTCTGTGTATTTCATGTTCTGGTCCCAGACCTAGACTTGGGGTCCTAACATGAATTGGGGGCTCGTCCCGGTCTTGTTCCTGTGTTTTGTTTTGCTCTGTCATTGAGAGCAGAAAAAACCCGCAAACCTGCATTTCACTCGGTTTTTGTTTTTTTTCTTGCTGTATGGGTTAAAACAGTAAAATAATTGCAAATTCCAGTGTGGTGGTTGGAGGATTGTGAATGGGACATGTTAATCTGTTTTTCTTTGTTACAGTTCATCTGTGAGCTGTGAGCCGTGGGTAAGTTGATTGACAGTTTGTAGTGTATCGTAGTTTGTACTGTATTGTGGTCATGAGTGTTGTAGATAAATTTGTGCAGGGGCCTGAGTATGACTTTCTGGTGGAGTGCACAAGAGCAGAGCTGGTGGCTATCGCTCAGCATTATGGCATTGTTGTGCCTGGAGCTGCGAGAAAGAAAGCAGCAGTATTTCAAGTGGTTGTGGACACATTGGTAGCTAAAAATGTGATTGTTGCTCCTGAAGCCGGGGGAGAGCGAAAAATAGAGGAAGAGGAGCTGGATGAGTCACTAGATGGCAATGGTGAGAATATTCCAGCCAACCCTCCCTCTGATTCCGCTTTGTCTAGGTCTGGGGTTAGCAGAGAAGATTTGGAGCTAACTTTGGAAATTGAGCGAGTTAAACTTCGGCGGGACGAAGTGAAAATGCAGCAGGAAATTGAGCTTGCGCACCTCCGAATCAAGGAGAAGGAGATCGAAGCCAAAGATAGAGCCTCTCGTGCCACATCCGTTCAGGCAGAGAACCTGACGGGAGATCTGTTCAGCCAGCCAGGACTGGTGAACACACACGTCCACACACCCACTTTTGACATCGGCCGACAAATTGCTTTGCTTCCACCATTTAGGGAGGCAGAAGCAGACTCTTACTTTGGTGCTTTTGAGAGGATTGCTGGAGCTTTGAATTGGCCAAAGGACAAATGGGGTGCAGCTGGTTGGAGAATTGGATCCACTAATCACCTGCAGAGACTGCTGATTGGATGGCAGCTCTGTCTGTCTGCCTATAAAAGGCGTCATTATTCAACATGGCGACAGAGCTGTTCTGGGATGTGTGAGGCCCAGACTCTCTCATCTGCACATCATCATTCATTACATTGTATTTTCTTAATTGCATGTATTGGCCTGTGTTAATTCATGTTTTTCTTGTTGTTTTAGGAGCGATGCGCCTGTCTGTGCTAGGGACCAGTAGTGCCGACCGGTAACATCAGGTAATAGTAAAGTGTTGGCCTGCTGGACCAGATCCTCTGTCAGCTAGAGCGTATCGTCTCCTTTTTCTTTTTATGATTTGAAAAATAAACATGTTTTTGTATATTTGAACTTGTTTCTGTGTATTTCATGTTCTGGTCCCAGACCTAGACTTGGGGTCGTAACACCCTGGTTTCCAAACTCCGCCCCCTTGTCCTATTTGCAGACCATGAGTGCATGGAAAGTTTGCTTAGATGCCACTATGCAAAAATAAAAACCACATCTTAAAGATTGGAATCGAAAGATCAGAATGGTAATCTCAAAAGAATCAACACAAACCTATAACAAATATAATATCACTCCATGACATGACACTGATTTTTCTCTCTAGTCATTTACTGAACTAGCTTAAGTGTAGTGCTTGTGTGAAAGTTCCCTGTTTTCAGACAAACTATTTTAATTACGAGTCATTAGTACAATAAGTCTCTCCGGCAGATGATGTTTGAAATGTGAGTACCCTCCCCAATCATTTACATTTGGTCGCAATGACTGCCCCCTTAGACTAGATGGCTTCTGGGAGTGCATTTTAAAGCTTACAGCGCTTTCAATGTACTGACTTTGTGGGCTTGTGACATGTCTGTGTGTGAGGGCTCTACATGGAGGCTGGCTAGACCTCCCAGTTCACTTGTGTGCATTGAGGCTGGCAAGACCTCTAGATGGAACAGTGACAGTTAACATTGTTTCACGTACTTCAAATGCACCCCAGAACAGTCCGTCCTGAAAAAGTCATTGTCTTATTTCATAGACAAAATTTTGACCCTCTCCCCTTAACCAGAGTAAATTTAGCTATGTGTCGCTCATCTCAAACGGAAAAATGTTGGTGTATCTTACCTGGGTTTGTGTTAGTTCTTTTATAGAGATAACAGAGGGAATTCTCAAGTTACTCAACGAAGCCTTCATTCGGCAATTGGTCAACTAAGCAAACATTTCGTATGTCAGTTATTCGCTATGTGTCTATGCAGAACTTCCTAACCCAGCATTTAATCAACCCACCCAGACCGATGAATCAAATTAATTCAACCATCAAAATAAAGTAAACCGTGCCTCCAGTTTATAGCAGCAAAGGTCACCAGGTGGAGACCCCGAGTACTGGAGGCCGGCCCTCCCCATTTCCTGGGTTGTATTGCCTTTGTGGTGGCCCATAATAATATGACCCCTGCTGAGCCATCATTGGTTCAGGTGTTTGGTCTTTCTCCACACCGTCTGCGCCCTTTTTCTTCCCTTTCTCTTTCCCCTCTGTGGCTTTTAATTCCTCATTTTTTATTTGCATCTTAAGCAGTCTGGTCTGGAGTTCTTTTATGTCACTTTGATCTTTTATCGCTATCTTTTTTGCCTCTTTTAAAAAGTGTAACAGATGATCTTCCCAGATGCCAAACGGCTGTTTGTGGAGAGCGGGTACGCTCTCCATTTTGTCTCTAATTGGAGTGGGCAGGCTGGATAACACCTGTCCTCTGAACATTGTGGCATTGTGTCCGTCATGTGTCAAGTTAATTCCTGTTTGAGTCTCCCAGTTCTCTTTAATTCTGGCCATATAGTCTTCGGGTGACTCATCCGTCTTGCATTCGAACATTACTACAGCGGACATTGCGGTGGTCGGGAATTTCTCACGGAGGGCCTTTCCCCATGCCTGTCTGCTCGGGCCGAATGCTGTCCCATCAGGGATTAGTGTGGTCTGCGCAATGCATTCTACCTGCTGGAGGTCGCCTGCTCCGGCACATTGCATAATTAGGGCTCGCATGTCCGCCATAGCTAGAGGCGAGGCTGCAGTCTTTTTCTCTAGCTCCCTCAGCCAGGGGGCAGCCCCTTGTCTCAAACTGGGCAAAGCATCTACCAATAGGCTCAGGTCTCTGATAGCCCATGGTGTGTAGATCAAAACTCCCCCTGGGTTCTGTGCATTCACCATTAGAGGTGCCTGAAGTGAAGGTTTACTTTCTGTTTCCTGCCCATGTGCTGCTGGTCCCCTCCCCCTCTTCCTCCTTAGCGTCATTGAGTGGTTGACGTGTGGGCCTGTTACTCTAGACCTAGGCTCCCTCCTCATGACTCCTTTGAACCGCACTGCTTCCTCTCTCTTTTCTTCTTTCTCCCCCTTCCCCCCATCTGAGTAATAGATCAGGTCTTTGCTGCACTGTCCTCCTACAACTCCTCCCTCCAGGGCCGTAGCCAGGGTTCCGAAATAGGGGAGGTCCAGCAAGGGGAGGCGGATTCGGCGGCGCCCTAACGGGCGCCGCCGAAAAAAAATTGAGGTTTTTTCCCCCCCTTTTTAAGCCATATTTAGAGTAATATATCATTTTAAATCAACATTAGGATTATACTGTTGTGATGTCATTATTCAGCGTTTGAAGCTCAATTTGGGCCGTTTGAAGCCCAATTTGGGCCGTTTGAAGCCAGATTTGGGCCGTTTGAAGCCCTATTTGGGTCGTTTAAAGCCAGATTTGGGCCGTTTGAAGCCTGATTTGGGCCGTTTGAAGCCAGATTTGGGCCGTTTGAAGCCCTATTTGGGTCGTTTAAAGCCAGATTTGGGCCGTTTGAAGCCTGATTTGGGCCGTTTGAAGCCCTATTTGGGTCGTTTAAAGCCAGATTTGGGCCGTTTGAAGCCTGATTTGGGCCGTTTGAAGCCCAATTTGGGCCAAGTCCAATTTTACAATGAGATGCACCCACTTTAAACCTGAATAAAGTAATAAAACCACTAGTAAACCAGTAGGCGGCGCCTGGCCTGCTGTTCAGTGAGTGGCCTGGCCTGGCCTGCAAAAAAAAAAAAAAAAAAAAAAAAAATTTTTTTTTTTTTTTTTTGGCAGGCTGAAATATTAGGGGAGGTCCGGACCTCCCCGTCCTCATAGCTAGCTACGGCCCTGCCTCCCTCATCACTGCTCCATTCTGAGTCCTCCCCTATTTCACCCCCTACACACGCCTCTCTCTTTTTCTCTCTCTGTGTGCGCTCCATCAAAGCTCTTCTCAACTCATCACATCTTCTCCTCTCTTCCTTCTCTTCTCCTTGGGAATGATATTCCTGCTGTATTGAGACCTCACTCATGGCCTCTCTCCTGGTTGAATTGACATGTGGTTCACATGAACCGGTAAAAGGAGAAAATAGGGGAATTTGAACGCTTCCATTACGGCTGTTTACACTTCCTGCCTCATCACTCAGCCGACGCTTGAACACTCCTTGCTGTCTCATCTGCGCTTTCAATATTGAAATCTTTTCATCTACTGCCTGTTGTCTGCGGTCCAGCTGTTTCATCTTCCTCTTTCTATCATCCTCTAAGATTAGTGAGGCTAATTCCTCTCTCTCTCTTAGGGTTTCCTCTTTTTCTGTCTCTCCCTCTTCATTTATTTCCACTTTTCCTTTGATGTCTAATAGACCTGAAAACGAGACCAGGGGGGCTTGAATCCCTTCCTCGTACGGTGGGGGAAAAGTCTCAGACAGGAGTGGATACATTCCCCTCTTCTGTCTAATTTCCTCTTCAGCAAATTTCTCTCTAAAGTTTGCCACCAAATCTGCATCTGGTGTTGATGGATCAGAAAACATGGAAGTGGCAGGGCGCTTCTCCTCTCGACTCTTGACATCGTTATGGGCCATCAGCACTTTCAAATATAGGGCATGAGTGTCGGTTTGTACAGCGGCCTTTTTAGCTAGACCTCTCCTTTTGAACACGCCTGCGCACTCTGCTTTCGTGATAGATTCTCGCTTTACATCACCTTTTTCCTTGCAAATTCTTCTCAGGATCTGATCGATCTCTCTGCCTCTCTCATAATCACCGGGGAAATCGCCTCGTTTTTGGTGTAACACCTTAAACTCCTCTAATTGGGACAATAATTTCTTTCTCTGTTTTAGTGGAGTAGACATAAGTATATATTTAACTATTGAGCTCCACTTTTCTCCAAATGTTGACTTTGTCTTCACCATTTTATTACTTGGTACACTTTTCGGTGCTTCTTCCTGATGAGAAATGTACTGCCAGAGAGGAAATGATTTCGTACTGAATGCAATTTCCGATATACTGTCTCAAAGGTGGAGTGGTCCTGTTTCAGCCAGTGTACTGAAATAATCTTGCAGAAGCTTCTACTACAGATAACCTGTAGCGCTGCAAAAAAGGGAGTTTCCCACTTAAATCAGCACAATGTTACTCCTTTTGAGACAGTACTCGATATAACACACTATCCCGCCCACAATTTCCACACAAATCTGCAGAGCACCGTCCTAACGGTTGAATTTGCTGCTGCAGACGACCCAGCCCCCACAGTTTCCCAAACAACTCTTACTACAAATGTTAATTAGGATACGCCGATCCTTTTTAAGGCTACTGGTCTTGAGAAAATGAATTCCCTCACACGCGCTCGGTCTTGGGCTATGGTCTTGAGAAAATTAATTATTTCCCTCACACGCGCTTGAAACGGGACTTCTAACCCGATATACTTCGCTCCTCTGTGATTCCGGTAATCTCAGAGGTCTAGAACTCGCCGATTCTGTAAGCGGGCCTGGATACCCAGCCTTGGTTCTTTTCTAGGAAGCTCGCAACGTCTTCCTAGGCAGAAAGTCTCTACTTATTTCTGCTTTTCGACAGGATTCCAACCTGTTTGGGCTGTGGTCTTGGTCTATATTCCTCACACGCGCTGCCGGTCTTGGGACTCGAACCCTCACCGGATCCAAACGTGTCTGAAAAGCTCTGTATCTTTTCCTAAATTTGGTTGATATTTACAGCATTTGTGGAGTTCAGTAGATTTAACAATGTTTTTAGAAATAGCCAATTACAGATATTTTTATTAAAAAGGTAATCTGCTCACCTTTTATTGATGTTCTCCCGGGATTTGTTAAACCACTGTTCTCCGAATGCTGGTCAGAATGCTGTCACCTTTGGAGTGTCTCTGGAATCGCGTCGGGCGTCACCATTTGAAGGGAAAGGAAGTTCCGGTGCCAGGTCCAATCTGGACAGAACTGACCGCACCGGTCAGAAGGTGTTGACAGATGTTAATACCTTTCCAGCGTATCCAATAAATTCCAGATATATGAAAAACCAATATGACAAGCAATTCTGATATTTAGAATATTATTTTATATAGAAAATATTGCATAAATCATGATACAGAGCCAATCAAGTGTGATACAGATTACCAATCAGAGATCTCCGGGTCAGATTCTGGTTGTCTTTCCTAGCAGCTGAAATTGATCAGATGAAGAAAGAGACATTTGAAAAAGACCTCGTTTTTCGTTTTGTCTTCCCTTTTATCACTTCATGTGAGACTTTGATCATGGTGTTGTGGGCGTGTTCCTTCAGTAGCTCTTCCTTCCTCGTGGGCGGATGTTCTTCTCCTCCCTGAGGCCCGCATCACGTGACATGGTCTTCATGCACTAACACTCACTTATTTTATTTCCTATTTTAACTCCTATAATTTGGGTCAGCTAATTTAGCTATTTTCTCTATTAATATCCTGTAACACATTATCTATGGTTACCTTAGACTAGGTAATCTAATCTACATCCTAGATAGGATCACATTCAACTATATTAGTCTGAAGCTGGAATAATTGTCATACAGTTCAAACTTACTGCCTCTTGGTCTGTAACCACCCTTATAAGGATGTAACCAGAGTAAGAGGGTATTTCTCACTCGAACCAGAGAAAAACTCACCCTTATTTTAACTAGGATGAGGAAACTCTTATCAATTAGCAATTGTCATTTATCAACTAATTTGACGACCACCTGTCAATTCAGTCGGCAGATGCAACTTTAATATGACTATTATTTTGACTATATATTTATTTTCCCAACCTAAAGTTGCAGCAGTAACAATAAGCTAATATTTATCTAAATATTATATACTGTATCTCCCTTATTGTATAGCAAGCAATCTTGACTTTAACTTTATACTTGACTGGAACCACTAAACATAATATGTTTGTAAGAAATAAGTTTATTAAATCAATACACCTAAGGCTTATAATATATATATTTGTGGGGAGGAAGATCAATATTTCATGGCTGTGGAAAAAGTTAGTTATACATGCTTTTAATATTTAATCACATCAGATATGGGACTTGTTCAAAGCACACATGAGAGAGAGGCTGACTCCCTCTCAGCAACGACCTGCTGCCTGTCTCTCTAGGCAGGAAGCGACACCTACCACAGCTCCTTTCCTGTCTGGCTTCAAAGAGCTTACAGACGTCTTTTTCTGCAGAGACGTTTCTGCAAGAAGCGCTGTTGCCATGACGTTAAAACCACATCAAATACATAATCGGCACCTGTCCTGCCTCGATGGAAAAAATACACATCACTGAACTTTGGGTAAGAGCTTAATGTTCCATTCTGCACAGGGTGTACAAAGGTCATGGTTTTTAGGGGAAAGTTCAACGTACAGGGTGTATGGTTTATTGAACAGGTTTTAAAGTTCATTTTATAAAAGATGTCAAAAACACTTATTTAATCAGTAGGATATATAAGCACAATATGCATTTCAAGATGAAAATAAGTATAAATCAAATAAGTATATATATAAGCATAATATGCATTTATCATATTTATTTGGCTAAAACCTTCTAACTGTAGATATAACATTCTTGGTGCTGAAACAATGACATTATTTCAGGAGTTTTTGACCTTATCTCCACAGTCCTCTTTCATATGAGCAAAAGATTCAAAGAAAACATCATCCCTGTGGTGGCTATGTGTGTGTGTGTGTGCAGCCCGCTCCTATTTTTAGTTTCATTTTCACGTATGCTTTCTCAACATCGCACACAGGCCTTCAATGAGGAAATGCTTGTAAGTCACTGACAGGCAGAGAGAGAACTGTTATCAATTTAGGCTTTCATTGTTAGGTGCTTAAATGAGGAAATGTTTGGCTATCAATAAAAAGGGGGAAATCTTATCAATCCCCCTTTCACACCTATTTATAGGTGTGAACCTTACTCAATTATCTCGTCCCACTGCGGCGCTGGACGGTCCAGCTCCATCCCTTCCTGCAACATAACATGTAATATATTAGCACTGTAATTTGAGTTATTTTAAAAGTAATCGTTAACTTACCATTCCAGCTCGACCTCAGTAGGACAGGTTGAAACTCCTAAAGACAAACATTCAGTCTGACCTTTATGGTCACAAGTTCACTCAGTAACATAACTGTTACAATATCTATCCTGGCTCCCCTGGGTCACCACTTCCTGTGTACACAAAAACAACACAGTCAACCTGCAGCTCTGACACACTTGACCTATTCGTCCCTCAGTTTTTCACTATTAATATTCTCCCTCTATGTGATGATAATTAATCATTTTCCTAATTTGTTATATTATTTTAGCTTGCCTCCCCCTTGTCCCAGGCCAGACCCATACCCTGTGTTACGACTGTGTCGTTTTCTTTTCTTATTGTACTTTGTTATTTCTAATTAAAGGTAGATTCGTAAATGGACTTGAGTCCAGTCCATTTACTCATGTGCTATTTCTCCTGACATGCTTCCTGTGTGTGGGTGTTGCTCTCAGAGAGAAGTGTGTCTTTGGTTCAGTCTTTCACCAGGTGCAGCTGGTTGGAGAATTGGATCCACTAATCACCTGCAGAGACTGCTGATTGGATGGCAGCTCTGTCTGTCTGCCTATAAAAGGCGTCATTATTCAACATGGCGACAGAGCTGTTCTGGGATGTGTGAGGCCCAGACTCTCTCATCCGCACATCATCATTCATTACATTGTATTTTCTTCATTGCATGTATTGGCCTGTGTTAATTCATGTTTTTCTTGTTGTTTTAGGAGCGATGCGCCTGTCTGTGCTAGGGACCAGTAGTGCCGACCGGTAACATCAGGTAATAGTAAAGTGTTGGCCTGCTGGACCAGATCCTCTGTCAGCTAGAGCGTATCGTCTCCTTTTTCTTTTTATGATTTGAAAAATAAACATGTTTTTGTATATTTGAACTTGTTTCTGTGTATTTCATGTTCTGGTCCCAGACCTAGACTTGGGGTCGTAACACCCTGGTTTCCAAACTCCGCCCCCTTGTCCTATTTGCAGACCATGAGTGCATGGAAAGTTTGCTTAGATGCCACTATGCAAAAATAAAAACCACATCTTAAAGATTGGAATCGAAAGATCAGAATGGTAATCTCAAAAGAATCAACACAAACCTATAACAAATATAATATCACTCCATGACATGACACTGATTTTTCTCTCTAGTCATTTACTGAACTAGCTTAAGTGTAGTGCTTGTGTGAAAGTTCCCTGTTTTCAGACAAACTATTTTAATTACGAGTCATTAGTACAATAAGTCTCTCCGGCAGATGATGTTTGAAATGTGAGTACCCTCCCCAATCATTTACATTTGGTCGCAATGACTGCCCCCTTAGACTAGATGGCTTCTGGGAGTGCATTTTAAAGCTTACAGCGCTTTCAATGTACTGACTTTGTGGGCTTGTGACATGTCTGTGTGTGAGGGCTCTACATGGAGGCTGGCTAGACCTCCCAGTTCACTTGTGTGCATTGAGGCTGGCAAGACCTCTAGATGGAACAGTGACAGTTAACATTGTTTCACGTACTTCAAATGCACCCCAGAACAGTCCGTCCTGAAAAAGTCATTGTCTTATTTCATAGACAAAATTTTGACCCTCTCCCCTTAACCAGAGTAAATTTAGCTATGTGTCGCTCATCTCAAACGGAAAAATGTTGGTGTATCTTACCTGGGTTTGTGTTAGTTCTTTTATAGAGATAACAGAGGGAATTCTCAAGTTACTCAACGAAGCCTTCATTCGGCAATTGGTCAACTAAGCAAACATTTCGTATGTCAGTTATTCGCTATGTGTCTATGCAGAACTTCCTAACCCAGCATTTAATCAACCCACCCAGACCGATGAATCAAATTAATTCAACCATCAAAATAAAGTAAACCGTGCCTCCAGTTTATAGCAGCAAAGGTCACCAGGTGGAGACCCCGAGTACTGGAGGCCGGCCCTCCCCATTTCCTGGGTTGTATTGCCTTTGTGGTGGCCCATAATAATATGACCCCTGCTGAGCCATCATTGGTTCAGGTGTTTGGTCTTTCTCCACACCGTCTGCGCCCTTTTTCTTCCCTTTCTCTTTCCCCTCTGTGGCTTTTAATTCCTCATTTTTTATTTGCATCTTAAGCAGTCTGGTCTGGAGTTCTTTTATGTCACTTTGATCTTTTATCGCTATCTTTTTTGCCTCTTTTAAAAAGTGTAACAGATGATCTTCCCAGATGCCAAACGGCTGTTTGTGGAGAGCGGGTACGCTCTCCATTTTGTCTCTAATTGGAGTGGGCAGGCTGGATAACACCTGTCCTCTGAACATTGTGGCATTGTGTCCGTCATGTGTCAAGTTAATTCCTGTTTGAGTCTCCCAGTTCTCTTTAATTCTGGCCATATAGTCTTCGGGTGACTCATCCGTCTTGCATTCGAACATTACTACAGCGGACATTGCGGTGGTCGGGAATTTCTCACGGAGGGCCTTTCCCCATGCCTGTCTGCTCGGGCCGAATGCTGTCCCATCAGGGATTAGTGTGGTCTGCGCAATGCATTCTACCTGCTGGAGGTCGCCTGCTCCGGCACATTGCATAATTAGGGCTCGCATGTCCGCCATAGCTAGAGGCGAGGCTGCAGTCTTTTTCTCTAGCTCCCTCAGCCAGGGGGCAGCCCCTTGTCTCAAACTGGGCAAAGCATCTACCAATAGGCTCAGGTCTCTGATAGCCCATGGTGTGTAGATCAAAACTCCCCCTGGGTTCTGTGCATTCACCATTAGAGGTGCCTGAAGTGAAGGTTTACTTTCTGTTTCCTGCCCATGTGCTGCTGGTCCCCTCCCCCTCTTCCTCCTTAGCGTCATTGAGTGGTTGACGTGTGGGCCTGTTACTCTAGACCTAGGCTCCCTCCTCATGACTCCTTTGAACCGCACTGCTTCCTCTCTCTTTTCTTCTTTCTCCCCCTTCCCCCCATCTGAGTAATATATCAGGTCTTTGCTGCACTGTCCTCCTACAACTCCTCCCTCATCACTGCTCCATTCTGAGTCCTCCCCTATTTCACCCCCTACACACGCCTCTCTCTTTTTCTCTCTCTGTGTGCGCTCCATCAAAGCTCTTCTCAACTCATCACATCTTCTCCTCTCTTCCTTCTCTTCTCCTTGGGAATGATATTCCTGCTGTATTGAGACCTCACTCATGGCCTCTCTCCTGGTTGAATTGACATGTGGTTCACATGAACCGGTAAAAGGAGAAAATAGGGGAATTTGAACGCTTCCATTACGGCTGTTTACACTTCCTGCCTCATCACTCAGCCGACGCTTGAACACTCCTTGCTGTCTCATCTGCGCTTTCAATATTGAAATCTTTTCATCTACTGCCTGTTGTCTGCGGTCCAGCTGTTTCATCTTCCTCTTTCTATCATCCTCTAAGATTAGTGAGGCTAATTCCTCTCTCTCTCTTAGGGTTTCCTCTTTTTCTGTCTCTCCCTCTTCATTTATTTCCACTTTTCCTTTGATGTCTAATAGACCTGAAAACGAGACCAGGGGGGCTTGAATCCCTTCCTCGTACGGTGGGGGAAAAGTCTCAGACAGGAGTGGATACATTCCCCTCTTCTGTCTAATTTCCTCTTCAGCAAATTTCTCTCTAAAGTTTGCCACCAAATCTGCATCTGGTGTTGATGGATCAGAAAACATGGAAGTGGCAGGGCGCTTCTCCTCTCGACTCTTGACATCGTTATGGGCCATCAGCACTTTCAAATATAGGGCATGAGTGTCGGTTTGTACAGCGGCCTTTTTAGCTAGACCTCTCCTTTTGAACACGCCTGCGCACTCTGCTTTCGTGATAGATTCTCGCTTTACATCACCTTTTTCCTTGCAAATTCTTCTCAGGATCTGATCGATCTCTCTGCCTCTCTCATAATCACCGGGGAAATCGCCTCGTTTTTGGTGTAACACCTTAAACTCCTCTAATTGGGACAATAATTTCTTTCTCTGTTTTAGTGGAGTAGACATAAGTATATATTTAACTATTGAGCTCCACTTTTCTCCAAATGTTGACTTTGTCTTCACCATTTTATTACTTGGTACACTTTTCGGTGCTTCTTCCTGATGAGAAATGTACTGCCAGAGAGGAAATGATTTCGTACTGAATGCAATTTCCGATATACTGTCTCAAAGGTGGAGTGGTCCTGTTTCAGCCAGTGTACTGAAATAATCTTGCAGAAGCTTCTACTACAGATAACCTGTAGCGCTGCAAAAAAGGGAGTTTCCCACTTAAATCAGCACAATGTTACTCCTTTTGAGACAGTACTCGATATAACACACTATCCCGCCCACAATTTCCACACAAATCTGCAGAGCACCGTCCTAACGGTTGAATTTGCTGCTGCAGACGACCCAGCCCCCACAGTTTCCCAAACAACTCTTACTACAAATGTTAATTAGGATACGCCGATCCTTTTTAAGGCTACTGGTCTTGAGAAAATGAATTCCCTCACACGCGCTCGGTCTTGGGCTATGGTCTTGAGAAAATTAATTATTTCCCTCACACGCGCTTGAAACGGGACTTCTAACCCGATATACTTCGCTCCTCTGTGATTCCGGTAATCTCAGAGGTCTAGAACTCGCCGATTCTGTAAGCGGGCCTGGATACCCAGCCTTGGTTCTTTTCTAGGAAGCTCGCAACGTCTTCCTAGGCAGAAAGTCTCTACTTATTTCTGCTTTTCGACAGGATTCCAACCTGTTTGGGCTGTGGTCTTGGTCTATATTCCTCACACGCGCTGCCGGTCTTGGGACTCGAACCCTCACCGGATCCAAACGTGTCTGAAAAGCTCTGTATCTTTTCCTAAATTTGGTTGATATTTACAGCATTTGTGGAGTTCAGTAGATTTAACAATGTTTTTAGAAATAGCCAATTACAGATATTTTTATTAAAAAGGTAATCTGCTCACCTTTTATTGATGTTCTCCCGGGATTTGTTAAACCACTGTTCTCCGAATGCTGGTCAGAATGCTGTCACCTTTGGAGTGTCTCTGGAATCGCGTCGGGCGTCACCATTTGAAGGGAAAGGAAGTTCCGGTGCCAGGTCCAATCTGGACAGAACTGACCGCACCGGTCAGAAGGTGTTGACAGATGTTAATACCTTTCCAGCGTATCCAATAAATTCCAGATATATGAAAAACCAATATGACAAGCAATTCTGATATTTAGAATATTATTTCATATAGAAAATATTGCATAAATCATGATACAGAGCCAATCAAGTGTGATACAGATTACCAATCAGAGATCTCCGGGTCAGATTCTGGTTGTCTTTCCTAGCAGCTGAAATTGATCAGATGAAGAAAGAGACATTTGAAAAAGACCTCGTTTTTCGTTTTGTCTTCCCTTTTATCACTTCATGTGAGACTTTGATCATGGTGTTGTGGGCGTGTTCCTTCAGTAGCTCTTCCTTCCTCGTGGGCGGATGTTCTTCTCCTCCCTGAGGCCCGCATCACGTGACATGGTCTTCATGCACTAACACTCACTTATTTTATTTCCTATTTTAACTCCTATAATTTGGGTCAGCTAATTTAGCTATTTTCTCTATTAATATCCTGTAACACATTATCTATGGTTACCTTAGACTAGGTAATCTAATCTACATCCTAGATAGGATCACATTCAACTATATTAGTCTGAAGCTGGAATAATTGTCATACAGTTCAAACTTACTGCCTCTTGGTCTGTAACCACCCTTATAAGGATGTAACCAGAGTAAGAGGGTATTTCTCACTCGAACCAGAGAAAAACTCACCCTTATTTTAACTAGGATGAGGAAACTCTTATCAATTAGCAATTGTCATTTATCAACTAATTTGACGACCACCTGTCAATTCAGTCGGCAGATGCAACTTTAATATGACTATTATTTTGACTATATATTTATTTTCCCAACCTAAAGTTGCAGCAGTAACAATAAGCTAATATTTATCTAAATATTATATACTGTATCTCCCTTATTGTATAGCAAGCAATCTTGACTTTAACTTTATACTTGACTGGAACCACTAAACATAATATGTTTGTAAGAAATAAGTTTATTAAATCAATACACCTAAGGCTTATAATATATATATTTGTGGGGAGGAAGATCAATATTTCATGGCTGTGGAAAAAGTTAGTTATACATGCTTTTAATATTTAATCACATCAGATATGGGACTTGTTCAAAGCACACATGAGAGAGAGGCTGACTCCCTCTCAGCAACGACCTGCTGCCTGTCTCTCTAGGCAGGAAGCGACACCTACCACAGCTCCTTTCCTGTCTGGCTTCAAAGAGCTTACAGACGTCTTTTTCTGCAGAGACGTTTCTGCAAGAAGCGCTGTTGCCATGACGTTAAAACCACATCAAATACATAATCGGCACCTGTCCTGCCTCGATGGAAAAAATACACATCACTGAACTTTGGGTAAGAGCTTAATGTTCCATTCTGCACAGGGTGTACAAAGGTCATGGTTTTTAGGGGAAAGTTCAACGTACAGGGTGTATGGTTTATTGAACAGGTTTTAAAGTTCATTTTATAAAAGATGTCAAAAACACTTATTTAATCAGTAGGATATATAAGCACAATATGCATTTCAAGATGAAAATAAGTATAAATCAAATAAGTATATATATAAGCATAATATGCATTTATCATATTTATTTGGCTAAAACCTTCTAACTGTAGATATAACATTCTTGGTGCTGAAACAATGACATTATTTCAGGAGTTTTTGACCTTATCTCCACAGTCCTCTTTCATATGAGCAAAAGATTCAAAGAAAACATCATCCCTGTGGTGGCTATGTGTGTGTGTGTGTGCAGCCCGCTCCTATTTTTAGTTTCATTTTCACGTATGCTTTCTCAACATCGCACACAGGCCTTCAATGAGGAAATGCTTGGAAGTCACTGACAGGCAGAGAGAGAACTGTTATCAATTTAGGCTTTCATTGTTAGGTGCTTAAATGAGGAAATGTTTGGCTATCAATAAAAAGGGGGAAATCTTATCAACCCCCACACACATAGCCTCTCCCTCATACACCCACACACCCCCACACATAGCCTCTCCCTCATACACCCACACACCCCCACACACATAGCCTCTCCCTCATACACCCACACACCCCCACACACATAGCCTCTCCCTCATACACCCACACACATAGCCTCTCCCTCATACACCCACACACATAGCCTCTCCCTCATACACCCACACACATAGCCTCTCCCTCATACACCCACACACCCCCACACACATAGCCTCTCCCTCATACACCCACACACATGGGCCCCTATCGTTGCATCGGCGCAGTTTCTAGGCCGAGCGGCAGGCGCAGATCAAAGCAGTGGGCGTGGAAAGGCGCACTTGATATCGTCGTGCTGGCGCTAGATGCAGCCCAAAGCATTACAACCACGCCTTTTAGGCGTAAAATTATGCACCGTCATGCTCATTGGATAAGTGCAATAAACGAATCGCACGCTTGCCTTTTTAGCTCCAATTCCAGTGATCCCGCAAAACCAGACGAAAGCCAAACGCTCTGCCCCCCCCCCCCCCCCCCTCCCTTCATCCAGCCTGTCTGTCTGTCTGCATTATAGGCTATTATTCCATATTATGATGCTTCTCAAACCAATCTAACTGCAGTTTCAATACTGCAAGCATGTAAATACGCTACACTATAGCAAGATCAAAGTGAAAATAATGTTCTATGCATCAGCTAGAAAAATATAGCCTATTAGATTGGTGAAAGTTTGTCCAGAAAGATATCATTTTCTCTCGCCTGCTGCAGGAAGGATGATGCACATAAATATACCCTACATTATGTCAAGTCATTGCATAAATGTGTTTTTATTGTAAAACTAAATGTGAAATAGGGCCAAGTTATTGGACGGACATCACAGTATAGCAGATGCCATTAGAAGCGCGTTCCGAAGCGCGTTCCGCTGTTACTTCTCTAAATCACGTTAACTCGACAAGGGGTATATATATGCCCAGGAGGACATATATGTTTCACATAGGGTGGTGTTTTCATTTCGAGGTTTTATTTGGTCCAATATTGAAATGTTGACAATGGCAGGCTGTGTTACCATTACACATTAATTTAGAACTACCTTTTATATCTATTTTGGCTCATTTGGTGGCTATTTAGTAGCGAAATGAAGAAACACAATGCATGCTGGGAACTCAGAGAGCGAGAGAGAGAAGGGTGACAGAGAAGAAGCAGTGAAGGCAAAGAATAGGCCTGCTTTTGAAAAGCGCAAAGCGCTAAATGTAGGCCAGCTCCCAAGATATGACTAGGCTGGTATTTAGCGCCGACACGCCCACTTTGGGACTGCGCCACGCCCATTCGGCCTAAAGCGCATTTGGCAGCCTAAAGCCTATTGCTATCTTGCCGAAACAGGCGCAAGGCACGTTTTTTTGCGGTTAAGGCCCGTAATAGCGCCGATGGCCTGTGGGAGAATAGAGCCCATGGCCTCTCCCTCATACACCCACACACCCCCACACACATAGCCTCTCCCTCATACACCCACAACATTCAAGTTCCCACGCTTTGTTTTCATGTGGTTTATCTTTGTTTCCCAGCAGCAGAGCAAAACAGAACAGCCAGACACATTCAAATGTGCAGTTATCGTCGCTATCTGTTTATTTGATGGATTATGGAGATTACGGTGTATTCTCCGGACCCCAGTGATGCCAGCCTCCCTTTAACCATTTCGCCCTCAATATGACGGCTTAACGAGCCATCCTGGATGTTCTGAGGCGCAATAGCCGCCTGTTTTGTCTTATTCGAACCGATTAGATTTTGGTGATCAAAGGTCAAGGTCACTGACCTCACGAACGCCATTCCCAAGTTCGTTAACGCAATATCTAAGGAACGGCTTGATGAAATTTCTTCCACTTTGGCTCAAACATCGACTTGGACGCAAGGATGAACCGATTCGATTTTGGTGGTCAAAGGTCAAGGTTACTGTGACATCACGACCGCTCGTTTCATGCTCGTTAACGTGATATCTCAGGAACGCCTCAACAGAATTTCATCTAATTTGCCTCAAACGTCCACTTGGACTCAAGGATGAACTGATTACATTTTGGTGGTCAAAGGTCAAGGTCACTGTGACCTCACAAATGCCATTTTCAAGCTCGGTAACGTCATATCTCTAACACCTTGACAAAATGTCTTCACATTTGGCTCAAACAGACATGCATGTCGACCGCTCACTTGCTGGCGGAGGCATATCAGTGGTGCGGTCGTTCTAGTATTTTTAAATAACCCATTATGATGCGAGAAGCAGCTGGCCCCCGGTATCTTCACATGATCTAATCTGGCCCCTATTAAAACAAAGTTTGGACACCCCTGGTCTACACACATCAAACCTGATGTCCTACCCAAGTTTATAAGATCCAACTTGGCGCAGTGTGGCCTGCAATAATCTAATAACATTGTTCAAATGTTAGTTTGTAGACGGCATAACACTGCACCAGCACGGCAAAAAAGAAATATACTGTGGGTAGACATAATGCTGCCCTAAATTCAAGCACTTTCAAGGACCCATGTCTATTTTCACAAACCCTTAAGGCCTTGATTTTTTTTCTTCAAATTCACAAACTTTCATAGTCAACAATAGACAATAGTCTGGAAAGAAATATTGTTCCATACTTTTCCAGACCAAGATACTAAAATCAAATTGCATACTTTTCCATACTTGCATAGGAATCCTGTATATAAAAGCACCATTTCTATCAACACCAATAGTAGTAGTAGAATTTCAATCCTGATTTTGGAAAAAAATATATATATATCTGTTGATATTGTGTTCATTGATAGGATGCTGTTTATTACTGTAATTGAGTGCTAACAATATAATGGTCTGGTCTTAAGACTGCAGCTGCTGTACTCATAAAGGCTGTTGTGTAACTGAAGCCATGTGATGCACACAGACAGACAGCGGAGTCTCCATCCTCATTTCTAATTTAGAACATGTCTGCAGAATGGTGTGCACTACATATTCCATATGTAATTTCATTATTAGAAATACGATAAGGGCCATTTGAGAGAAATTAGTCAAGAGGCACAAACGATGCCTGCTAAAGTGGACGTTTTTGGGGGATAGAGGAAGTTGGAAAAGGTGATGTCAACATGTTGGGTACCTTTAGAATCAAGAACTCTTGGATTTTTATTCTTTTATTTAAAAAAAACTGACATAAATAAATAGAATAAAACAATGTAAAAATATAATGCTCAGAAGAGAAATCTGTTCGGGGAATTGCCATAGCAACAGTTTGTTCTAATAGCAAAGTGTTTAAATTCGGATTTGGTCCCTGGTTTGTCAGACTGATATGAGAGAAACATTTCACAAGATATAGCACCATTGTCTGGTCGTCTTCACTGCTTCCTACAGATGAACAGCTGGTGACCATGTAAATCACATGAATGTGGGACAGACTAGAGAAAACAATGAAACAATTGAATTAGCTGTGGATCAATTAGAAAATGGCCACTGCTTATATGGTTTCATCTCATATAAATATAATATATTAATGTATACGTTTTACACTAGCATGGCTCTATGTCACATAAACAGCTCAGGTAAACACGTGAAGTAAAGGCAGCTGACAAAATTAAAAACAGTCAAAAACAATAGGCGCTACAAACTGAAATGCAACGTTTTGTAGCTGCACAAACTGTAGCTGAAAATAGAAAACGTCGACAGCAAAGGTGGTTCTGTGTGGGAACCTGTGCTTTAATAATGAACCTGTCTTGTTTGTTCATTTTAGCTTGTATGCAAACCTTTTCTTCTCCTTTTTAAGTACATTGAGAGCAATGTTACCGGAGTCCAATTCCCTGCATGTCTCTACATACTTGGCCAATAAAGCTGATTTTGATTAAAATCTGTAATTGATTCTGATCAATTAGGTCAATATTATGGAATGAATAGTGTGGACTTCAATAAGCGTATGAACAAACATAATATACAGAATATGTACGTGACACTGTCTATAGTAGCTATATGAAATCAAATAAAAAATGTCCTAACTTTGTACTTAAGATGGAATTTAAGGGGTTTTAAGAAATGTGATAATTTACCCTGTGTGGCAAATGTACTTTCCAGAATGCTTTGCTTCAATTGCCTGGAAGTGGAGAACATTGCCTCTGATGACCACACCTATCCCACTGGCAGACCACAGCACCTCCTGGTTCAGAGAGTTTCCACACGGCAGCATAAAGTAGTCCCCCTCCACAGCTCTGTAGTGGGAGACTGCGGTTGCCTGTTGCAGATCTGGAGGCAGAATTGGAGTTTAGCTAAGCGCTGGCTGTAGTCTCATTTAAATGTTTGTTTTGCATAGTTCTTATGCATTAAATATGATAACATACATACCTCATACACACTTCTTCAAATATACATATTTCATAATGAAATACAATGTATACTAATGCAGCATATGAATTAAAATGCAAATGAAATACCTGTCATTTCCTTGTTGGACTCCACACAGCATCCCTCCCCAAAAATGAAGATGATTGCAAAAAGCAGAGTGTATCCAGTTTGCACCTCTTGTAAACATCGCTTGTTGATTTCAGTCATGATGCTGCTGATGCAGAGAAATACATCTTCTATACATTTTAGCGCCTGTCTTTTTTCTATGTAGTTCAGCTTGGCTCAGGTCTGCAGCACACTTTCCTCAAAACCTCTTATCGATGTTGTAAGTAGGTGTTACCTAATAGTTTCCTGTTTGGTTCCATTTAGCTGAAAACGTTTTTCGCATGAAACCCAGTGTTCCAGTTACGCGTGTTCCAGTTACTACGAAAAACTGTTCGAGGTTTAGGAGGTGTTGTTAGCCACTTCCTGAGCACTGCAGTGCAGGGGAGCAAGTGTCAGTAGAGACCCAAAACCTAACAGTCACTTTTGACCATACCTGCCAACATAAGCTGTGAAAAAGAGAGAGATTGTCTGGGGTATTTGTGTATGGCTTATGCTTAATGTGCACCCCCCCCCCCTGCACACACACACACACACACACACACACACACAACCTACACCACAAATTAATAGAATAAATACAAGAATGAACAGTAAATTACTTTTTTAGTCTTAAATTCATAACTCACAATAAAAGAAATACCGGTAATGATAAAGTAAAGTCAAATTAAATAAACATACAACATGTACAAAAGATGTGATCAAAAGGGAAGCATCTAAAATTTACATCACAAAAATGAGCAAGTGCAAACATTGAGAGTTTCAGTGAATATGAAATATGGTAGAAGTTCCCCTCTGTGCTTCCATGGCTTGTTTGTGCTTGGCATTAATGTTTAGCATGTTTGCAAATGTAATTTCCCCCTCCATGTTCTATGGTGGGGAACATACTGGCTACATAGCTTGCAAAACGACATAGCCCGACATAGCTTGCAAAACGCATAGCTTTCAAAATATAGCTTTCAAAACGCATAGCTTTCAAAACGCATGGTATTTGCTAATGTGGCTAGCGGTTAGAAACGGGAAGGTCTCACAATTTGGCAGTGCATCTCCTCTCTTCTTACGTGGTCAGATCCACAGTCGAAAACAGGAGGCTTCCATGATCTTGTAATTACCTAATGATGTGATATCACTCCATGATGACATCATCTGGTGACATCATCACTGATAACATCATCATTAAAGGAACACTCCGCCCATTTTCAACCAGCTTTGTATCATTAGAACATCAGTAGTATATCAGAAAACTGTAAACGGTTTTGAAGTCTGTCATTTAATTGGACAGTTATTGAGTGTTGATTTGAGTTAATGAGTTATTAATTTGAGTTAGTGTGGACCAGTGATGTCACTGGTCCACACTTTAACACATTGAGTGCCAAGGACGTCTGTGCACGTCCTAAAAAAAAGTAACGTTCAGTGCCAAGGACGTCTGTGCACGTCCTAAAATCATAATTCATATTATTCCATAATTCTGCTGTTTAAGGTCGTACCTAGCCAGTGAGCATGAATCCCTTCAAGGGATCACACGGCGCCACCTTAAACATCGACACGGAAGCTGCGCCACCCACCTCAGATCCTTTACTTTGTACAGGAGACAGCAGGGAAAGACGTGATCAAAGAGGAAACCGATGCATGCTTCAGCCAGAGCCGTACAGATTGCTCTGTCTGCAGCGGAGAGTGGGCTCGGCTGCATCCGCGCTCACAACTGAGCTCTTATGCTTCTATCTATCTCCACACGATTCCCTGCCAGAAAGCCAGCATCCGAAGCCGAACGGCCAAGCCTTTTCGTTCAGTCGCGTTTGGCATTTCCTTGATGCGCGCTGGGATTCGTCCGGGGCAAAAACGGAGTCTGTGGGAAAACAAACTCTGTGCGTGTGGGGAGGAGCCCGCAGCTCAGAGGTGGAGAGGGGGGGGGGGGGGGGGGGAGAGGGGGGGGGGCACGCAGGCTGCACAGAAACCACACCACGCCACCACATCAGAAAACACCAGCCAGAGTCAGTGAATGTGCTCGAAATTAGAGTGCAAAAGGTATTCATAAAAGTGACTATATCTTGGAAAGTAAAAAAAAACGACAGAAAACCCTTGAAAGTGCACTTTTTTCAGAGGGTGTCATTTCATAATGGAACTGTCTAGAAACAAAATTTCTTCTTTGGAAGAAGCAGGAGTGTTCAATGTTTCATTAAAGTCCAGCCCTTTCAATATAGCCCTAATAGAAAAAATTCTATAGCTGTTTTCATCTGAATGGAAGTGAATCTGGCACAGGCTGCAGACAATTTTACTGAAGCGCTGTGGCACTCAATGTGTTAACACTCAATAACTGTCAAATTAAATAACAGACTTCAAAACCATTTACAGTTTTCTGATATACTACTGATGTTCTAATGATACAAAGCTGGTTGAAAATGGGCAGAGCACTGGTGAAAGTGGGCCGGAACCGTCCGGTGCGCAGTTCCGGTAAGACTTTCGGTGCCTGAACGCCGTTGGGGGAAGACATGCAGCTGCCTGTCAATCAAAATCCGATTGTTGCAGAGTGCAGTCGATCCATAATTTCCAACAAGGAAATGCATGGCTGACGTTATGACATTACTAATAAACAACAGTCTCTCTCATAAATTGCTTCTAAATTGTGCCGTGTATTAGACCTGGCTGTCAGTGGTTTTTAATCCGTGCTGTGTATGCTGATTTGCGCTTCCAGCACGCAGCTCCTGAATGCGCTGCTGCTGCCTGCACTGGGCTGTGTCAAGTCTAGTCTCGCTTGCGGCTTGCCTCCGCTCCGCCAACAAAAACAGTTCCACACCAGGATTGCACGAGTGTAGTTCCCAAGCAAGCAAGCAAGCAGAAACGGTAATATTTCCAACCACTGAGAGGCAGGCAGGCAGCGATGTGCCGCAAGGCATGGGTTTACTTTGTGGCAATTGTGGGGCGAGTAGCCTAAGCTAACAGGCTGGAGGAGGCGCAGTGAAATGGAGTGATACACACGAAGCGCTGTGAAATGGAGTGATAGCCTACACACACAGTGAAGTGCTGTTAACGTGAAATGGATGGCGGGAGGCAACTCTTGTCCAATCAAATTACTCGGCCGGAACTAACTGTGGTATAAAGGTGCGTTTGATTTATTGTTCCCGGACATTTTGCGACCAAATGCACCTACTTTATTAATGCAATTTGCACCGGGCAGCGGGCAAGGATGGATAATAAACGAGCCCAACATGTTTGCCATTGTTTTCAGAACAAAAGGAGCAGATACATGCAACGAACAATAACTCAAATGTTTAAGAGGAAGGAGAGAGATAAAGAAGCAGATAATGGGCTAAAGTTAGAAGAAGAGAGCAAATTGAGGGCCAGAGGGAAGAGGCAGAGCCTCTGCAAAATGAAAACCCACCCTCAGATGCAAATACAGGTGATGATGCTAATTTAGACCAGAGAATGGACATGAAGTTAGCTTAATACTAGCAAACTAGACAGTGGCTTACTCAGAACACAGTCTGTGTGCATACAGTACAACATTTTGTATGTATCCTACACATTGTAGGATACATTTTGAGATATTTTATTTTACTAATAATCTGGTCATTAATTTATCTGCCCACTGTTCTGACAATTCAAAGACAGAGACTGTTTGACTGTTGATGAATTTAGTTGTAAATGTTATTCTAATTTAATTAAAACAGTTGAGGGCCAGAGGGAGGAAGAGGAGACTCAACAAGAAGCAGCAGGTCCCTCCTCAGAAGAAAGAACAGGCGATGGGGGTGGGAGGAGAACAATATGAAACGATGAAGGTTGGGGTAGTAGCCTATAGTTCCTGCAAGAAATTCAAACCACTTTCACCCCTGGGGCAGAGTGTTCCTTTAACTGAGTCTCCCGGAGGCTTTGGAGACCACTGTGTTCCAGACCAGGGAAGGTCTAACTCCCACAGGTCCACTAGTAGTGAAGATAATTTATTCCCATCTTTGCTGGGGACCCCCTGGGTTCCTCAAGGACCCCTGGGGGTCCCTGGACCCCACTTTGTGAACCATTGCTTTTACGGCACAAAACAGGAACCATTTTACTTTGCCAGTAATACACAATTTTATTCCTGTTGATCCAATGACAGTTTAAATTGAGCTTCAGAATGTATAATTGCTGTTATCAAGGACAGTCATCAGCCCTCATCATACTTCTTCTTCTGCAAAACATACACAGGGAAACAGGGAGAGGGCAGACAAGTAGCAACATACAGTATGTCTTCATTCAGAGAAACACAAAATTATATATATATACTGTATATATATATATATATATATATATATGTCATGCCATTTCTGGCCCATCCCACATGGGATTACAAGACACTATCACACCAAAATATATTTAAGCAATATAGCATGAGAGCTAGTGTGTTGTGGCAAATATATCCCGCTGATCAGTTGTTATCCCACGAGGCCGCAAGTATGATAATATAAATATAATAATAATACTATAAGTCCGACTGGCATGGTATTCTGATAGAGTCAGTTGAAACACTACTGTAAGGCGGGACCTCTAGCAAGAAGATAGACGTGCGGGTGATTTGATTGGATCGTTCTGGTTCACAGCTGCTGATGTGTGGTGAGCGTTCTGACTGGCTGCCGTGCATCACCCAGGTGGGTGCTACACATTGGTGGTGGATGAGCTGAGTTCCCTCCCCTCCCTCCCCTGATATGTGAAGCGCTTTGAGTGTCTAGAAAGGCACTATATAAATCCA
>NC_139645.1:37006117-37121117 GCF_964638095.1 Poromitra crassiceps
GAGAGAGCTCAGGCTGCCAAAATCAAAATCTATCAAATCATTTCTTAAGACCTGTTCCTGCAGACAGTTTGCTGCTTTCCACTTGTTATGTAACCTTGTTCCGGTCTGTTGATTGTGAAACACTTAATACAGTTTTTGTTTCTTCAACAGTTATAATGAAGTTATTATTATTATTATTATTATTATTATTATTATTATTATTATTATTATTATTATTATTATTATTATTATTATTATTAGCAGTAGCAGTAGTAGTAGCAGTAGCCTATTATCATTCAGTATACATTTGTTTGTGTGTGTGTGTGTGTGTGTGTGTGTGTGTGTGTGTGTGTGTGTGTGTGTGTGTGTGTGTGTGTGTGTGTGTGTGTGTGTGTGTGTGTGTGACTACTCTGTCAGACTTGAGCTAATTGACTCCTCCCCCCTCCCCATCCTAATGAAACTACAGGCGATCAGAGAAGTTGCACTTGCCAAAATACAACATCTGTTTTCAAATATCCATATACCACAAAACATTCTCAGGGAGCTGAATGACAAGACAGTGCGAGCCATGAGGAAATGGCTCTGCCTAAACACTCACTCGACCCGAGACATCATCTTTCAGCCCCCGTGGGGATGGAGGTCTGGGCGTCCCAAACATTGAATGGGTTTACACTGCCACCAGAACTGCTCATCTACTCAACATGCTCAACAGTGATGACCTACAACTCAGAGAAATGGCCCGTGCCTCACTCTTTCTACACCTGCAGCGTCGCAAGATACCACCCGCTGAGGAGAACCAGCCACAATTCCTGGGATTCAAAAGAAAAGAAAAGGGAAAACTGGACATCAGAGCCGCAGGCTTTGGTGTGCGGTCAGACTGGATGGACCTTAATGACCTATGCCACCGCTCAGGATTGCAGCTGAGTTGGGCGATGCCTGAGGGTACAAGCATGGCTCTCAACAACCGCATCATCATAGATCTGCTTATTTCCACCCGGGCGATCTATGAACAAAATGGCACGCACCATGAACTGACAAACAAATCCGCGAGAGCATCCATTCTAAGAATGAAGAGGTCACACAACATTCAGCACTGGACCAGCCTGAGCCTGCAGGGAAAGCTGGCCCTTCTACCCTCTGCAGACCATCATGCACTGTCACATTCCATCTTCTCCAATAACAGCATAGGTGAGAACATTCTCATCTTCACCATCAAGGCCCGCCTACAAGTCCTACCAACAAAATATAACCTGGCAACCTGGTATCCATCAATACATGACCCACACTGTATCCTACACCCAACCCCCCGCGACAAAGAGACAATAGCACATATCCTAAACGGCTGCAGCCAATACAAAGGACTTTACATAAGCAGGCACGACCGCCTGGTGGATCTGGTGTCAAACAGCATCAGAGAAGTACAGGACAATACAACACAAATGCTCAAACACAGCACTATCAAACTGGACTGGTTCAATCACAACACCACCGACAATAACACACTGCACAATATCCCAAATACCCCAGACATTGTTTTCATCAATGAAAGCAGAAAGTCAGTCACCATCATTGAAATAGCTGCTCTTTTGATCTGTAGATGGACACCTGCTTCACAACCCAAACTCATGAAATATCAGCCCCTGGTAGAATATATTACAACTCTAGGCTACAGCTGCCAACTCATTGTGCTTGTGTTTGTCTGGGGCATGTCCACAAACTCCTGCTCCGTGGACTGCAACTAGGCGGGCTGCTAAAGCCAAAATACTGCTCCATCTCAGCCATTATAGGCAGCCTCTTTATCTGGAGAAGACTATGCTTTGTATACCCTTGAGTGCTAAACATGCTTACATATGTCAGTTTGCATACTTATATTTAAGTCATCATCTTGCTGCAATGTCTTTTCCTGTGCTTAAGAAGTACATGCATCAGTGTCTGGTTCAATAGAAATGTACTGTACTGCAGCCTTCTTCTAAAATGTTTGGGTCTGTAATATTTGCTCTACTTTGGATCCAAATAAAAGTATTTAAATGTGTGTGTAGGTGTGTAGGTGTGCATGCGTGCATGTGGGTGTAGGTGTGCGTGCGTGCATGTGTGCATGTGTGTGTAGGTGTATATGTGTGTACAGTAGGTGTGCGTGCGTGCGTGTGTGTGTCCAAAGAGGATAACAACTTGTTATGACAAGATGCTTTACAACAGTATACTCTTCTCATGATTAATAGCATTTTTAATGTATATAGTCTGGATGCGTATTATTGTTAACATCTGCTCTGAATATTTGTGATTTGTGAGAAACGTGATTTTGTAAATACCAAATTGACATTTGGGAAAATACAATAGCAAAAAATATTCTTACCTAATAATGTAGAGAGGAACAGCAGAGGAGCCAGCAGACCTGTCAGCTTCATCATGGTGCAGCACTTTAGAAGTGAAGGAGTCACCTTCATCACCTCACTTCTGTGTCTTCATTTCAGCAGAGGAGTTGTTGATTGGTTGTAATCTCTCCTGCCCCTTCCTGCAACCTGCTGCACACTGGATGCTGTGGCGTAGTTAGTTTGCTGCTTAGTTTCCATTCACTCAAGATGTTTTTCAGTTGAAACCCGCCTGATGTGTTCCTGTTTAAGAAAGACTGTGAGAAGGTGTTAACCACTTCCTACTGAGGAGGGGCTAGCTACTTCCTGTAAGCACTGCAGGGGAGCACATCTCACACGTTGCCCCAGCAAAGGTGGGACTACGGATCGATCTCCTTCCATTAGTTTGTTGGTCGCACTGCCACTAGGGGGCTAACACTGTGAGGTAGTTATAGACAGTTATATACGTGATAGACAGATTAATCCAATCACCTGCCAGGTATTTTTGGAAAGTGCATGGGTTAGGGTTAGGGCCCTTTGAAACGGTTTCCCAAACTACCTGTTCCCAGATGTTTATGTGAAAACAAACCCTCTGGCAGTGTCAGGTTACTAGTAGGGGGCGGCATTGACAATGAAGGGGGACTCAGTGGTAAAGCAGGAATCTGACTGAGCCATTGGTGGAAATACATCAGTCGATTGATTAAGGAGTGTTGTCAATATACTTTGTCTTGTGCTGACAAGACCGTTAATGACAGCACCGTTACTGTAAAGATGCTCATAGTGAAACCCAACTCCTTATAATGGTGACTTTAGCTGATATTGATCTTATATTACACAATCACTCTGTGGTGGTAACAGGGCAGTTATTTTATTTTCAGTAGAAGTGGATTTATTGTTCACCTCAGCTAAATGCCCAAAATGTGACAACATTTATATGACAACATTTATTATTTTATATTTGGGTAATGCTTTAGAATACAGCCAGCAAATAACCATGTAACTACAGGGTAACAAGACTGTAGTTATAGTATAACTACGGTTAGACTATAATACTATCCATTCACTGTATTGACACTGTATTCACTGTATTCTCATACAGTACACTGTACACTGGACACTGTATTCATTATACTAGAACATAAGGATACTGGGTTACTGCATCTAGGACAGGTGAGATTAACAGATGGGTATATATTAGCAAGTCCAAGATTCAAGATTCAAGATTCAAGATTTATTAAGTGTCCCAAAAGGGCAATTTGGGTTGCAAAAAGCGTAATACAAAGTACATACATAAAAACAAATAAGACAATAAAAACATAAGAATAGTCTAGAGCAGCAGTTTAAAGTGCAGCACAACAGTTAAAGTGCAAATATGACAACTGTAGCAGTGATCTAAAGTGCACAGTAGAGATATAAGGTGCACAGTAGAGATATAAGGTGCACAGTAGCAAAGTGCAGTGTGGCTAGTGACTGCCTTCACTCTCGGCACATTTCTATTACAAGACATTACAACATGACAACAGTCAGTCATTAGAGTAGTGTATTCTGTGCTGTGGAATACTATGAGTTGAATTAACCCATGTCTAATACAAACAGAATATGTATGTATAGTTGATATGCAGTCTTCCCAGACATCCTCAGGGATGTCCATGTCTAGATGGTGTTCCTAAGCCTCTCGTAGTTTAGATCCATATTCATTATGTCCTGCAAATGAAGCCCCTCTCAAATGGATTCAAATGGAACAATTGATGAGTAACATCCTCATTTGGATGATTTTATTTATTTATTATTATTTATTATTATTATTATTATTATTTAGTGTAAGTATGCAGCGGAGCGGTCATATCAATATTCAGAAGGTAAAAAGAAGATTATCTAAAAGACAAAATCACAAAATTGCAAGTGCAGTCCAATATATACAGGAATTTACAGTCCAAGCGGTGCACAGTAGTTAATCTTCTGTCCTCTTAATTTAGTCCTGTTTCAGTGTCCTGTTTCAGTGTCACTCTTCTAGGACATCAAGGTGCCACAGCTCTGCCGATCTAAAAGGGGCGAAAATAACATTTTCTGTCACTGCTGTCACACTGTCTGAAGCTCAGCATTATATATCACAGTGATGCTATCTCAATGTTGCTGCTATATAAACATGCTGGCTCCTCTGAGAAGGCAGACCAATTCATTTGAGGGCAAATAGCCGACCCAGAATGCATTAGTTGAAAAGAAATAGCCAAACGTATAACTCCTACCTGAGGTGCTGCTGTAGCAACCAAGAGTGTCTCGCAGGAACACAACATTGTCAATTTTCAACTTCACACAAATAATTGATAATGTTATCATGACCATCACCAGTATGGAGCCCACAATGCAGAGAACCCAGGTGGGGGAGAGAGGGTGAGCTGTAGGGATATAATGGAGAAACAGAGCTATATTCAACATTAAATAGATATTAAATAGCCGAAAAACAATCATTCAATCTAGTAGAGTGCAAGATAGTCTGGCCAGTCTGGCACCGCAGGTCTCCATAACTGGGCTAAACCCTCCTCTGCTCTACTCTGCTCTCCCATTGGAGCGACTGTTTCAGACGCTGCTGGATGTCCGCTCCCGGCTTATTACAAGCTCTGTAATTGGCTCCGACCATGTCAATCAGAGCAGCTTCCGCTTAGCCTGGGTAAACCCAGCCCCCACGTGACCTGCTCTCAGACCTCTGGTTCTCAGTCAGTGACTAGTGGTAGTGACTGAGAGCAGGTCTGAGAGCAGGTCACGTGGCGGCTGGGTTTACCCAGGCTAGCTTCTGCTCCCTCCTCCCTGTGTGTCACTGTAAATAGTGCCCTGCCGCCTCAGTGAAAAAACTACAACGAATGAGCTATGCTGGCAGGACAGCCAAACTTTCACAGACCTCAAAACCAACCACATGTTCATCACCTGCAACACCACCATCATAGACTGCATCAGTGAACATAAACATGCCATTAAAACAAACAAGGCTATGGCCAGACTTGACAGTGAATCGCATTGAAGCAATGAGACCCTCCTCAGAGCAGAGCACATCAAACTGGCCACAAGAGGGGGTGATCGTCTCAAGAGACTCCATAAAGATTTTGATTTTTAAATTTGATGCTATGGTTTTTCCAGGCTTTAATGAAGAAATCAACTTCAGACCATTTTGGATTTTTTTTTCGCGGCTGCATTGCTTTAAGTAACTATAACAAGATGAACAACAGAATAGCTGGTAGTTACGGTAGGCTATAAGAACACAATAGGTATGCTATAGTTACAAAAATAACTATGGTATAAGTTATTTATATCTACCTATCTATCTATCTATCTATCTATCTTACCTCTTTGGACCAGGGAGATGGTGACATTGGAAGACGGGCCGGTGGAATCCAGTTTACAGATGTAACGGTTTGTCAGGTCTTCCTCTGACACTTTTCTGATGACGAGAGATGCTGTGATCTTTCTCTCTTCACCATCTTTCCCTCTGAGGAGAAGAGAAGAGGACTGTTAGTTATTGTGTGTGTGTGTGTGTGTGTGTGTGTGTGTGTGTGTGTGTGTGTGTGTGTGTGTGTGTGTGTGTGTGTTTAGTGTGTTTGTGCATGTGCTTTACCATGTGCTTACCCTGTAGTGTTGTACTTGTAGTATACTCGAAGGCTCTCGTTCGTTTCCACAAATGACTTTCCATTTAACCAGAACACCTCATCCCAGTCCTTGTCTGAGTAAACAACAGCTGTACAATCAATCACTGCTGCTGAGCCTAGAAAAAAACAGAGGTTCCAGACCTTTTATAAGCAGGAACTTTGAAAGTCAGAGCCGTGTAGCCACACAAGAAACTGAAGCTCACCTAAATCTACATGAAATATGTCCCCTGCACGTGGTGAAATGATCTTTGGAAGTTGTCCTATGTTTTCTGTGAAACCCAAACAGAAAACACATTACTGCTTTCTATTATGGTGGAGGGATTTCTATGAAAATGGAACATTTACAAAAGGATTATATTTCTTACTGTTAGGATCCACCTTCAGTTCAGTTGTGTGGGTCATGTTATATAGTCGACCGCGATACAGGTAAGACGTGGTACAGGTGTACACACCACTGTCCTTCTCATCCACATTGCTGAAGTAACCATCTACAAATGAAGCTGGTGGTGACCCAAGATCCTGAAAGTATTAGAGTATTATTAGAAATATTAGAGTATTAAATACTAAAAGTCACAGTTTGCACCATAATCTCTTTACTAAATGAGAATAAACCATTTGGCAGAGTGGATGCAGCAACTTTGCTTTGGAGACCAAGTAACTGCAGCCACAAATTAATTTGAGTATTTGAAGTGTCCTAAATACTGTGAGGTAACTAAGCGGAAACGGTTTCTTGATTTGAACCACCCTCATTTTTCTATAATGATGGATTAAAAACAATACCTTGTACCATACGGTGCTGTTGATGGCAAGTTCCGGGATTTGTAAATCATCAGGACATTTTAATTTACAAGACTCTCCATGAGAACACTTTTTAGAGTACCGGTTCA
This sequence comes from Poromitra crassiceps, assembly GCF_964638095.1. Taxonomy (NCBI): domain Eukaryota; kingdom Metazoa; phylum Chordata; class Actinopteri; order Beryciformes; family Melamphaidae; genus Poromitra; species Poromitra crassiceps. The sequence continues at coordinate 37,012,970 of NC_139645.1, forward strand.
TCGCTGGATTATGTCTGGACTGTGACAGTGCTGCGTAAACTGTCAACTGAAACCAACCGCTGGCATTCCTGTCAGAACAATCCAAGACAAGGTCATTAGGAAGATTTCACTTTAACTTTTCCATTCACATTTTGGGCATTTAGCTGAGGTGAACAATAAATCCACTTCTACTGAAAATAAAATAACTGCCCCGTTACCACCACAGAGTGATTGTGTAATATAAGATCAATATCAGCTAAAGTCACCATTATAAGGAGTTGGGTTTCACTATGAGCATCTTTACAGTAACGGTGCTGTCATTAAACCAGTCTTGACAGCACAAGACAAAGTAGACAACACACCTAAAAGGTTGGTTTCAGTATACATGTATAAGCCCTGCCAGAAATAAGATTTTTTAACATGAGAAAATACATGATGTCATATACGGTAAACCTTTGTGTCCAAGAGATAGCTAGACAACAACTGCATAAATCCCATTCCTAAGTCATTATAATAGCAATAAGAAAAATAAGGAAAGTGTGCCTGCACGTATCCTGCTATTAATGTCAAACTCAAAGTGGTCTGGAAACCTTGGCAGTGGAAAATGTTTGGGAAGATGTGTTGTTAAAATCGCAGGCTATTATGAGATACAACAAGATCAGCTACTGTGAAAATGAGTTCTAATAAAGAAGGCTGTTATTTTGTATATGAATTTGCTCAGTGTAGATGTGACTGAAAGTATTACCCAGCCAGCGAGCAGGAATAATTCCCCTGATGACTCAGGGAAACATTGAGAATGACGAGGCTCCTCTTATAGGTCAACACAGGTGACTCTCTGTCACCAGCAGATGGCAGCATTAGATTACTCTCCCCCTGGGCAGTGTGATGGGTCCAGCTCAGATTGACATGAGCAATAATAGGGAGAGGGCACCACAGGATCACCATGTCACCCTCCTTGACAGACACTGGTTCCAGGGCCCTGGCTCTCACAGGACGCACACCTGTGGTTGGGTAAAAAAACAACATGATGTGAGTTTGCTGGGCGCACAGTGTATTTTGTGTATTTGTATATATATATATATATTGTATATTTTGTAGTGTATTTTGATCTGTGATTCCAGTCGTGTCATGTATTTCAGTGAGTTTTTCAGTCGTGATAAAAAGTCTTAATGAACCAGTCATGTAGTGTAAACTCCCCAGTCTCTTCATAATCAGCTACAATTGTCAAAGTCGACTAGTGTACTTCCTGCATAGATATAGACTATCTTCTTGTTGTGTCTCTGTTGAGTATGAAACACGTAATAAAGTTGGTTTCTTAAAAAAGTGATTACAATTAATTTATTATTATTGACAGTTGCTACAACAGCGTACTTTTCACATGAGTAACAGCATTTTGAATTCATTAGAGGCTCGATCCACCTAGTAGTAAACACCTGCTCTGAATATTTGTGATTTGTGGTAAATATGATTTTGTAAATACCAAATTCCCAAATACAATACTGTACTAAAATAGTCTTACCTAATAATGTAGAGAGGAAAAGCAGAGGAGCCAGAAGAACTGTCAGCTTCATCATGGTCACAAGTGAATGAGTTCATCACCTTCTGTCTCTTAATGTCATAAGTAGCCTCCCCCTCAGTCATCTGACTGAGGCAAAGTAGAAGTGAAAGAAGTCTGGTTACACATAAATCTCACTTCCTCTATTTGTCATGAGGAAATTATCAGAAATCTAAAATACTTCACTAGAATAGATTGAGTAATGTTGGCAAATCAATTAAGGCCACCCCCCTATACTGTCACATAATAACATATAAAGGGGAGACTTGGCTGTTGTTATATTAGCAGTGTTACTGCTAATATAGCTTAGCAGTAGCACTTACATTATTAATATACTGTAGCCTATTGATTATTTGGAGTAGATTCTGCTGCTTCTCCTGGCAACACATCTCGATCGTAGAGACAGAGAGAGCTATCTCCAGCTAACTTCTGTCCTCTTCATTTAGTCTTGTTTCGGTTTCACTCTTATATGGCATCTAAGGAACAAACAATAACATTTATGTCACTGGCGTCACACTGTCTGTAGCTCAGCATATCACAGTGATGCTATCTCAATACAAGATTCAAGATTTATTAAGTGTCCCAAAAGGGCAATTTGGGTTGCAAAAAGCGTAATACAAAGTACATACATAAAAACAAATAAGACAAATAAAAACATTATAAGAACGGTCTAGAGCAGCAGTTTAAAGTGCAAATATGACAACTGTAGCAGCGATCTAAAGTGCGCAGTAGAGATATAAGGTGCACAGTAGAGATATAAAGTGCACAGTAGGTGCACAGAGATATAAGGTGCATAGTAGAGATATAAGTCAAGTCAAGTCAAGTCAAGTTTATTTGTATAGCACATTTCATACACAGAGGCAATTCGAAGTGCTTCACATAAAATGGTTGACAGGAAAAGAAAAGAAAAGAAGAGAATAAAATGGACATTTAAAAGCATCACAACAAAACTTTAAAAAGAGTATAAAAAGTGCATTAAGCAACTTCATAAAAAGGACATAAAGGATATAAAGTGCACAGTAGAGATATAAGGTGCACAGAGATATAAGGTGCACAGTAGAGATATAAGGTGCACAGAGATATAAGGTGCACAGTAGAGATATAAAGTGCACAGTAGAGATATAAGGTGCACAGAGATATAAGGTGCACAGTAGAGATATAAGGTGCACAGTAGAGATATAAGGTGCACAGTAGAGATACTGTATAAGGTGCACAGAGATATAAGGTGCACAGTAGAGATATAAGGTGCACACAGAGATATACGGTGCATAGTAGAGATATAAGGTGCACAGAGATATAAAGTGCACAGTAGAGATATAAGGTGCACAGAGATATAAAGTGCACAGTAGAGATATAAGGTGCACAGTAGAGATATAAGGTGCACAGAGATATAAGGTGCACAGAGATATATGGTGCACAGTAGATATAAGGTGCACAGTAGAGATATAAGGTGCACAGAGATATAAAGTGCACAGTAGAGATATAAGGTGCACAGAGATATAAAGTGCACAGTAGAGATATAAGGTGCACAGTAGAGATATAAGGTGCACAGAGATATAAGGTGCACAGTAGAGATATAAGGTGCACAGAGATATAAAGTGCACAGTAGAGATATAAGGTGCACAGTAGAGATATAAGGTGCACAGAGATATAAGGTGCACAGTAGAGATATAAGGTGCACAGTAGAGATATAAGGTGCACAGAGATATAAGGTGCACAGTAGAGATATAAGGTGCACAGAGATATAAGGTGCACAGTAGAGATATAAGGTGCACAGAGATATAAAGTGCACAGTAGAGATATAAGGTGCACAGAGATATAAGGTGCACAGTAGAGATATAAGGCTTAAGGTGGCCTACAATGATGCCCTGAGGATTCTACTTGGGGTCCCTAGGTGGCATAGTGCCAGTCACTTGTTTGTGACGTGTGGAATCCACACATGTGAGGCTCTCTTAAGGCATTCTATGTATGGATTCATGTCTCGCCTGGATAAGTCCCAGAACAGCATTATTGAGGATATAGTCAATCCTGGTAAGAGCTGTCTTCGGTTCTCGTCCAGGCTGCGTAAACACTGGAGAGTCAGCCTCTATTTATGATCTTATGTTTGTTGTTTTTTTCTCTCTCTTTTTTTTTTTTTAACTGTATAATTTGTTGTGTGATGTTGATAATATGTATGTACTCTATGGACCCCCTGTGTGTCTGGAATAAAGTTTGAATTGAATTGAATTGAATATAAGGTGCACAGAGATATAAAGTGCACAGTAGAGATATAAGGTGCACAGTAGAGATATAAGGTGCACAGTAGAGATATAAGGTGCACAGAGATATAAAGTGCACAGTAGAGATATAAGGTGCACAGTAGAGATATAAGGTGCACAGTAGAGATATAAGGTGCACAGTAGAGATATAAGGTGCACAGTAGAGATATAAGGTGCACAGTAGAGATATAAGGTGCACAGAGATATAAAGTGCACAGTAGAGATATAAGGTGCACAGTATAAGGTGCACAGTAGAGATATAAGGTGCACAGTAGAGATATAAGGTGCACAGAGATATAAAGTGCACAGTAGAGATATAAGGTGCACAGAGATATAAAGTGCACAGTAGAGATATAAGGTGCACAGAGATATAAAGTGCACAGTAGAGATATAAGGTACACAGTAGAGATATAAAGTGCACAGAGATATAAGGTGCACAGTAGAGATATAAGGTGCACAGTAGAGATATAAGGTGCACAGAGATATAAGGTGCACAGTAGAGATATAAAGTGCACAGTAGAGATATAAGGTGCACAGTAGAGATATAAGGTGCACAGAAATAAATACTCAAAGTCGCTTTACACACAATAAAATCATTTAATAGATACAAAACATAAAATAACATAGCGATAGAAATAACAATACAACAGAGTATGTGATTTAAAGATGGCTGAGTTGTGATGATGGAGGGGAGGATGATTTAGCAGGTGAAAGCGAGTTTGAAGAGGTGGGTCTTGAGGGCCTGTTTGAAGGATGGTAGAGTGGTAGCCTGACGGATATGGATGGGGAGAGTGTTCCAGAGGGAGGGTGCAGCAACTGAGAAGGCCCTGTCGCCCCCTGCAGGTCCGGAGCTTGGTCCTCTGGGTTATCAAGCTGTTAGTGTCAGCGGACCTGAGGCGACGGGTAGGGGTGTGGCGGAGGAGGAGGTCGGAGAGGTAGGGAGGGGCCAGGTTGTTTTGTAGGCGGTGAGTAGTATTTTGAAGTCTATCCGGTGTTTGACTGGGAGCCAGTGGAGTTTGTGAAGGACAGGGGTGATGTGGCCTCGGCGACAGGCGGAGGTGAGCAGGCGGGCAGCGGAGTTCTGGACATATTCCAGTTTATTGAGAATTTTGTTTGGTGAGCCGTAGAGGATGCTGTTACAGTAGTGGAGTCTTGAAGTGATGAGGGCATGGATGAGGGTTTCGGCAGCGGAAGGGGACAGGGAGGGACGGAGGCGGGCAATGTTCCTGAGGTGAAAGAATGCAGTTTTGGTCATGTGGTTGACATGGGGAAGGAATGAGAGGGTGGGGTCAAGGATGATTCCAAGGTTGCGGACGTGGGTGGAGCGGGTGACGATGGAGCCATCAATGTTGAGAGAGAAAGTCTGAGCGGATCGGGTGAGGGAGTTTGGGCCTATGAGTAGAATTTTGGATTTGTTGCAGTTGAGTTGGAGAAAGTTTTGTTGCATCCAGGTTTTTATGTCTGTAAGGCAGGTGGTGAGGGTAGAGTGGGTGGATGAGGTGATGGTCTTGGAGGAGAGGTAGAGTTGGGTGTCATCTGCATAACAGTGGAAACGGAGGCCAATTTAATTAACTATAACAAGATGAACAACAGAATAGCTGGTAGTTACGGTATAGGCTATAAGAACACAATAGGTATAGCTATGGTATAAGTTATTTATATCTATCTATCTATCTATCTATCTATCTTACCTCTTTGGGCCAGGGAGATGGTGACATTGGAAGACGGGCCGGTGGAATCCAGTTTACAGATGTAACGGTTTGTCAGGTCTTCCTCTGACACTTTTCTGATGACGAGAGATGCTGTGATCTTTCTCTCTTCACCATCTTTCCCTCTGAAGAGAAGAGAAGAGGACTGCTAGTTATTGGTTGTGTGTGTGTGTGTGTGTGTGTGTGTGTGTGTGTGTGTGTGTGTGTGTGTGTGTGTGTGTGTGTGTGTGTGAAGTGCTTACCCTGTAGTGTTGTAGTATATTGGAAAGCTCTTGTTCATTTCCACAAACTCTCCATTTAATAACCAGAACACATCATCCCAGTCTGAGTACACAACAGCTGTGCAATCAATCACTGCTGCTGAGCCTAGAGAAAAACAGTTTAAACTTTACAGACGTTTTATAAGCAGGAACTTTGAAAGTCAGAGTCAAGTATAACCATACAACATTATTATATTACATTATATCATTTAGCAGACGCTTTTACAGCGACTTACAATATCACATTTTGTCTACAGTACAGAAAACAACTATGCAACACAATCAATGACAGCTAAGATATTTTGATAGACTAGCACCATGTAGGAAGTAGTTTGAGAAGGAATAAGTAACATGTAGCATTATAGGAGGTTTGAGAAGGAAGCCGTTTTTTATTTTATTTTATTTTATTTTAAATAATTAAAAGATGTTAGTTCAAGAAGGGCACAAGAAACTGAAGCTCACCTAAATCTACCTGAAATACTTGCTCTGCACGTGGTGAAATGATCTTTGGAAGTTTTCCTGCATGTTCTGTTTTATTCATTTTAGTATTTTTGATTCATTTTATTTCATTTTACTCATTTTATTCTTTTTATTCTTTTTATTCATTTTATCATTTTATTGATTTGATCTGATTTAATTGATTTATTGTTTTTAGCTGATTGCTCTTCAGTACCCTGTACAGCACTTTGGTCCTCCTCTGGTTGTTTTAAAGCGCTTTATAAATAAAGTTGGATTGGATTGGATTGGACTGTGAAACCCAAAGAGAAAACACATTACAGCGTTATAATTTATTATTGAAAAGGAATTTCTATGAAAATGGACCATTTCCAAAAGGACTATTTCTTACTATTAGGATCCACCTTCAGTTCAGTTGTGCGGGTCTTGTTATATAGTCGATCGTGATACAGGTAAGACATGGTACAGGTGTACACACCACTGTCTTTCTCATCCACATTGCTGAAGTAACCCTTTACAAATGAAGCTGGTGGTGACCCAAGATCCTGAAAGTATGAGAGTATTATTAGAATATTAAATATTAGAGTATTAAATACTAAAAGTCACAGTTTGCACAATAATCTCTTTACTAAATGAGAATAAACAATTTGGCAGAGTGGATGCAGCAACTTTGCTTTGGAGACCAATATGTACAGTAACTGCAGCCACAAATTCATTTGAGTATTTGAAGTGTCCTAAATACTGTGAGGTAACTAAGCGAAAACGGTTTCTTGATTTGAACCACCCTCATTTTTCTATAATGATGGATTAAAAACAATACCTTGTGCCATACGGTGCTGTTGATGGCAAGTTCCGGGATTTGTAAATCATCAGGACATTTTAATTTACAAGACTCTCCATGAAAACACTCTTTAGAATACCGGTTCATCTCTGGATTATGTCTGGACTGTGACAGTGCTGGGTAAACTGTCAACTGAAACCAACAGCTGGCATTCCTGTCAGAACAATCCAAGACAAGATCATTAGGAAGATTTCACTTTCATTTTTCCATTCACATTTTGGGCATTTAGCTGAGGTGAACAATAAATCCACTTCTACTGAAAATAAAATAACTGCCCTGTTACCACCACAGAGTGATTGTGTAATATAAGATCAACCTCAGCTAAAGTCACCATTATAAGGAGTTGGGTTTCACTATGAGCATCTTAACAGTAACGGTGCTGTCATTAAACCAGTCTTGACAGCACAAGACAAAGTTGACAACACACCTAAAAGGTTGGTTTCAGTATACATGTATAAGCCCTGCCAGAAATAAGATTTTTTAACATGAGAAAATACATGATGTCATATACGGTAAACCTTTGTGTCCAAGAGATAGCTAGACAACAACTGCTTAAATCCCATTCCTAAGTCATTATAATAGCAATAAGAAAAATAAGGAAAGTGTGCCTGCACGTATCCTGCTATTAATGTCAAACTCAAAGTGGTCTGGAAATTCATATTTTGTATATGAATTTGCTCAGTGTAGATGTGACTGAAAGTATTACCCAGCCAACGAGCAGGAATAATTCCCCTGATGACTCAGGGAAACATTGAGAATGACGAGGCTCCTCTTATAGGTCAACACAGGTGACTCTCTGTCACCAGCAGATGGCAGCATTAGATTACTCTCCCCCTGGGCAGTGTGATGGGTCCAGTTCAGTTTGACATGACCAATAGGGACTCGGAGAGGGCACCACAGCATCACCATGTCACCCTCCTTGACATACACTGGTTCCAGGGCCCTGGCTCTCACAGGACGCACACCTGTGGTTGGGTAAAAAACAACAACATGATGTGAGTTTGCTGGGCGCACAGTGTATTTTGTGTATTTGTATATATATATATATATATATATATTGTATATTTTGTAGTGTATTTTGATCTGTGATTCCAGTCGTGTAATGTATTTCAGTGAGTTTTTCAGTCGTGATAAAAAGTCTTAATGAACCAGTCGTGTAGTGTAAACTCCCCAGTCTCTTCATAATCAGCTACGATTGTCAAAGTCGACTAGTGTACTTCCTGCATAGATATAGGGCTCTATTCTCCCACAGGCCATCGGCGCTATTACGGGCCTTAACCGCAAAAAAACGTGCCTTGCGCCTGTTTCGGCAAGATAGCAATAGGCTTTAGGCTGCCAAATGCGCTTTAGGCCGAATGGGCGTGGCGCAGTCCCAAAGTGGGCGTGTCGGCGCTAAATACCAGCCTAGTCATATCTTGGGAGCTGGCCTACATTTAGCGCTTTGCGCTTTTCAAAAGCAGGCCTATTCTTTGCCTTCACTGCTTCTCCTCTGTCACCCTTCTCTCTCTCTCTCTCTGAGTTCCCAGCATGCATTGTGTTTCTTCATTTCGCTACTAAATAGCCACCAAATGAGCCAAAATAGATATAAAAGGTAGTTCTAAATTAATGTGTAATGGTAACACAGCCTGCCATTGTCAACATTTCAATATTGGACCAAATAAAACCTCGAAATGAAAACACCACCCTATGTGAAACATATATGTCCTCCTGGGCATATATATACCCCTTGTCGAGTTAACGTGATTTAGAGAAGTAACAGCGGAACGCGCTTCAGAACGCGCTTCTAATGGCATCTGCTATACTGTGATGTCCGTCCAATAACTTGGCCCTATTTCACATTTAGTTTTACAATAAAAACACATTTATGCAATGACTTGACATAATGTAGGGTATATTTATGTGCATCATCCTTCCTGCAGCAGGCGAGAGAAAATGATATCTTTCTGGACAAACTTTCACCAATCTAATAGGCTATATTTTTCTAGCTGATGCATAGAACATTATTTTCACTTTGATCTTGCTATAGTGTAGCGTATTTACATGCTTGCAGTATTGAAACTGCAGTTAGATTGGTTTGAGAAGCATAATAATATGGAATAATAGCCTATAATGCAGACAGACAGGCTGGATGAAGGGAGGGGGGGGGGGGGGCAGAGCGTTTGGCTTTCGTCTGGTTTTGCGGGATCACTGGAATTGGAGCTAAAAAGGCAAGCGTGCGATTCGTTTATTGCACTTATCCAATGAGCATGACGGTGCATAATTTTACGCCTAAAAGGCGTGGTTGTAATGCTTTGGGCTGCATCTAGCGCCAGCACGACGATATCAAGTGCGCCTTTCCACGCCCACTGCTTTGATCTGCGCCTGCCGCTCGGCCTAGAAACTGCGCCGATGCAACGATAGGGGCCATAGCCCCTATCGTTGCATCGGCCTAGTTTCTACGCCGAGCGCCTGGCGCAGTGGGCGTGGACCAGCGCACTTGATATCTTGGTCTTGGCGCTAGACGCAGCCTAAAGCATTACAACCACGCCTTTTAAGCGTAAAATTATGCACCGTCATGCTCATTGGATAAGTGCAATAAACGAATCGCACACTTGCCTTTTAAGCTCCAATTCCAGTGGTCCAGCAAAACCAGACAGAAGCCAAGTGCTCTGCCCCCCCCCCCCCCCCTTCATCCAGTCTGTCTGTCTCCATATAGGCTATTATTCCATATTATTATGCTTCTCAAACCAATCTAACTGCAGTTTAAATACTGCAAGCATGTAAATACGCTACACTATAGCAAGATCAAAGTGAAAAGAATGTTCTAAAGGCATCAGCTAGAAAAATATAGCCTATCCCTATATGATGAGATTAATTTTATATTGGTGAAAGTTTGTCCAGAACAATATCATTTTCTCTCCCCTGCTGCAGGTAGAATGATGCACATAAATATACCCTACATTATGTAAAGTCATTGCATAAATGTGTTTTTATTGTAAAACTAAATGTGAAGTAGGGCCAAGTTATTGGAGCGGACATCACAGTATAGCACACAGTAGAAGCGCGTTCCGAAGCGCGTTCCGCTAACACTTATCTAAATCACGTTAAATCTACAAGAGACAAGAGATATATATAGGCCCAGGAGGACATATATGTTTCACTTAGGGTGGTGTTTTAATTTCGATGTTTTATTTGGTCCAATATTGAAATGTTCTACAATTGCAGGCTGTGTTACCATTACACATTATTTTAGATCGACCTTTTATATCTATTTCGCCTCATTTGGTTGCTATTTAGTAGCGAAATGGAGTACCCAATTGCATGCTGGGACATTCACAGGCAGTGAACTTACAACTGCTATTTCCTATAGGACATGTGTTGTGTCTGTCTGAGCGAGGGAGTCAGAGAGAGACAGTCTATTGTGCCTGTCAGACTGAGGAGAGAGGGAGAGAGTGACACAGAGAAGGGTGACAGAGGAGAGAGCCAGAGGGGAGGGAGAGAGCCAGAGGGGAGCGCTCCGCGAAACTGGCGCACTGAATAGGCCTGGTTTTCAAAAGCGCAAAGCGCTAAATTTACCCCAGGTGGGAAGATAGCAGTACGCCGAGATTTAAGGCCGACACGCCCACTCTGGCCCATTCTGGGACTGCGCCACGCCCATTCGGCCTAAAGCGCATTTGGCAGCGTAAAGCCATATTGATATCTTCCCGAAACAGGCGCAAGGCACGTTTTTTTGCGTTTAAGGCCCATTTTAGCGCCGAAGGCCTGTGGGAGAATAGGGCCCATAGGCTATCTTCTTGTTGTGTAACCTTGTCTCTGTTGAGTATGAAACACGTAATAAAGTTGGTTTCTTAAAAAAGTGATTACAATTAATTTATTATTATTGACAGTTGCTACAACAGTGTACTTTTCACATGATTAACAGCATTTTTAATTCATTAGAGGCTCGATCCACCTAGTAGTAAACACCTGCTCTGAATATTTGTGATTTGTGGTAAATATGATTTTGTAAATACCAAATTCCCAAATACAATACTGTACTAAAATAGTCTTACCTAATAATGTAGAGAGGAAAAGCAGAGGAGCCAGAAGAACGGTCAGCTTCATCATGGTGCAGCCCTTCAAATCAAGGATTCACAAGTGAATGAGTTCATCACCTTCTGACAACTTCTGTCTCTTAATGTCATAAATAGTCTTCAGTCTGACTACGTCAGTCTGACTCAGGAAAAGTAGAAGTGAAAGAAGTCTGGTTACACATAAATCTCACTTCCTCTATGTGTCATGAGGAAATTCCCAGAAATCTAAAATACTTCACTAGAATAGATTGAGTGATGTTTCAGCCCGATAACACGTAAAGTGACATAGCTGTGGCTGAACATCTGCTGATGCCCCGGAGCGTTGGTGTCGTGACACACGCACGCACACAATTCATTAGAGGCTCGATCCATGTAGTAAACACCTGCTCTGAATATTTGTGATTTGTGGTAAATATGATTTTGTAAATACCAAATACAAGATTCAAGATTCAAGATTTATTAAGTGTCCCAAAAGGGCAATTTGGGTTGCAAAAAGCGTAATACAAAGTACATACATAAAAACAAATAAGACAAATAAAAACATTATAAGAACGGTCTAGAGCAGCAGTTTAAAGTGCAACACAACGGTTAAAGTGCAAATATGACAACTGTAGCAGCGATCTAAAGTGCACAGTAGAGATATAAGGTGCACAGTAGAGATATAAGGTGTACAGTAGAGATAAAGGTGCATAGTAGAGATATATGTCATGATCTCACTTCCTGTATGTGTCATGGGGAAATGTCCTCATTGGATTTCCCAGGAATCTAAAATACTTCACTAGAAAAGATTGAGTGATGTCGGAAAGATGACCAAATCAATTAAGGCCACCCCCCCTATACTGTCACACTACAAATAACCAATTTTCAGTTTTTACGCTGGTGCTGTATGGAACACAAGTTACAGCCAGGGTGTCAAACTCAATTTCATCCCGGGCCACATCAGCCTTATGGTTGCCCTCAAAGGGCCGGTTGTAAATGTAACACAATATAAATGTATCTACCCTACTTGTTATCATATTACATAATTGCCACTGATTGGATCAGTACTGGTCTTTAGTAATAACAGAATAATTAACTAGCGCCTAGGAACCTGAATGACTCGTTACGTTACGTCATTTAGCAGATGCTTTTGTCCAAAGCAACTTACAATATCACAATTTGTCAACAGTACAGAAAACAACTATGCAACACAATCAACGACAGCTAAGATATTTTGATAGACTAGCACCATGTAGTAAGTAGTTTGAGAAGGAATAAGTAACATGTAGCATTAGTAGGTTTGAGAAGGATTTTTTCTTTTAAATTAAAAGATGTTAGTTCAAGAAGGGCCCAGGTGTAGCCTGAAAAGTTTTTAGTCTCCGCCGAAAGATTGGCAGTGATTCGGCCTCAGTGTTGACTGGGGAGTCGCACATGATGAGCGCTTGGTGCTGGGCTCCTCCTGAAATCCACAACCATCTCTACAGTTTTTAGAGCGTTCAGCTCCAGATGGTTTTGTCTGCACCAGGAGGTCAGGCGGTCCACTTCCTTCCTGTAGGCAGATTCGTCTCCGTTGGTAATTAACCCACTGAGGGTTGTGTCATCCGCGTACTTCAGGAGTTTGACCGATGGGTGACTGGAGATGCAGCCGTTTGTGTAGTAGAGGAAGAGTGGGGGAGAGAGCACGCAGCCTTCGGAGCTACAGTGCTGATGGCCGGGGCTCAGAGACAAACTTGCCCAGCTGCACGTACTGCTTCCTGTCTGTCAAGAAGTCAATGATCCACCTGCCAGTGGGCTCGGGCATGTTCAGCTGGGACAGCTTGTACCGGAGAAGAGCTGGGGAGATGGTGTTGAATGCGGAGCTGATGTTCACAAACAGGATTCTGGCGTGCCGGGGGAGTCCAGGTGCTGTAGGATGGAGTGGAGTGCCATGTTGACTGTGTCGTCTGCAGACCTGTTGGCTCTGTAGGCGAACTGCTGTGGGTCTAGAAGTGGATCAGTGATGGTCTTGAGGTGGGATAGAATGAGGCGTTCAAAGGTCTTCATAACTACAGAGGTCGCCCTTGTTGTTAAACCACAAAGATGTTTATGCTGCTTTTGTTCCCAATATAGCTTAGCATGTAGCACTTATATTATTAATATACTGTATTGATTATTTGGAGTAGATTCTGCTGCTTCTCCTGGCAAGACATCTCGATCGTAGAGACAGAGAGAGCTATCTCCAGCTATCTTCTGTCCTCTTCATTTAGTCTTGTTTCGGTTTGATTGATTGATTGAATACTTTATTGACACAAGGTAAATACATCAAGGAAATGCCTTACGGTTGGTCAAATGGATAAAACACAAAAAAGCCAAAGGCTTGTTTCCATTGTGGTCCATTATACATAAAACATAAAAAGGCACACAGGTTATTTAAAACGAATAACATGTACAAAGACAGGACAACCTAAGTGCACATAGAAAACACCTAACCTGGGGGGGTACGGTGGTGCACTGGTAAGCGCTGTCGCCTCACAGCTCGAAGGTCCTGGGTTCGATTCCCACCTGGGACGCTGTGAACGCTGAAGGAATGCGTGCCCGTTCGCATGTCCTCGAGCGCCCACCGCCCGGGTGGGGTCGTCAAAAGGGCCTTTCTGTGTGGAGTTTGCATGTTCTCCCCGTGCCTCCCGGGGGTTTCCTTCATATAGGAACCCCCTTCACAAAAACATGCAATATCATGGTTGCTAATGTGGTTCCTCCTCTGGTCGTTAAGGGCGCCTGTTCAGAGGGAGGGGAACTGGTTGGAATAGCGTGAACCTCCCACGTGCTACGTCCTACCGGTGAAGCTTCCTCTGTCAGGTGAAAAGAAGCGGCTGGCTAACTGCCCATGTCTCGGAGGAAGCATGGAGCCAGTTTCGGCTCTCCCCAGATCGGCAGAGGGTGGAGTAGCAACCAGGATAAATAAATTGGATTAGCACTAATGGGGGATAAAAATGGGATGAAAAATCGGGGCGGGGAATTAAAAAAGAAAAGAAAACACCTAACTTAAAAACTCATAAAACCAGCTAATGTTAAAAGAAATTAAAACCAAAAACACATCAAAACAACTCATAAAAACCAAATTAAGACCAATTCGAGTTGCTGTTGAGCCATGATTTTAGGGCGGATTTAAATTTGAGAGGGGAGTTTAAAAGTTTAAGGGCTGTTGGCAGGGCATTCCACATTACAGTTAAAGAATGCATTCTTACCCATACATGTCCTGAATTTCGGGGGGACCAGGTCCGAGGAGCTCCCTCTTGTCGAGTACTTGTGGACATCACTTACTTTATTAAAATAATTTAACAGATAATTGGGGACTGTTCCTTTGAGTACCTTAAAAACCAGAAACATGTTAAGCTGGTGTACCCTTTCCTCAACCCTGAGCCATCCCAGACTGATCAAGTGAGCTGGGCTTAAATGAGTCCTGGGGTGGAAATTGTGCAATAGTCTCACAAGTTTATTTTGGGAGGTCTGAAGCTTTGTCTTCAATGGTTTGGAGATGTTACTGTACCATGAAGTGCAAGCGTAGTCAAAGTGACACTGAATGAGGGCTCCAGCTAGGGTCCTCAGAGCGTTCACTCATTGAGTGCCAAGGACAAGTATGTTCGTCAATTGCGTTTTTTGACGGTGGGATGTGGATCAAAGCCTCAGGCATCTCCTGTACAAATATTGTAGCTATTGAAGGTGTATAACCTATTTTACGGACTCATTAGGTGGCGACAGTGCTCTCCAGATTAGAGAAAGGTCCGGAAAACAGCAAGAAAAAGCCCCGTGATCAAAGAGAAACCGCTCATGCTGCAGCCAGAGCCATATAGATTGCTCTGTCTGCAGCTGACGTTGGCTGCGAACAGCAGTCAATCCGCGCCCACAACTGAGCCCCTCTGCCTCTGTCTGTCTGTCTGCATAGTTTCTCCACACGATTAGCCGCCAGAAAGGCAGCACCCGACGCCGAAGGGCCAAACCTTTCACTGCAGTCGGGTTTGGCATTTCCGTGTCGCGCTGGGAGCCGGCGCACAAAAACGGAGCGCTCCGAAAATAGACTGGGTGCGTGTTAGGCTGTGTGTTAGTGTGGGGAGGAGTTTGCAGCTGAGGGGGGGAGAGGGGGGTGGGGCACGCAGGGCACCAGACAACTACACCACGTCACTACATCAGAAAATATTAGCTTCAGACTCAGTGAATGTGCTTGAAATGCTTCATTTCACAAAAGGCGGAATAACTCAGCTTCTAATTTGAAACGTGTCTTTTTGCTCAAAACAACCTATCTTCTCCGGCTCATAACTAAATAACGCAAAATGGTATCAATAAACTTTTTTTTGCAGATGATAGAAGAGAGTCTCATCGTTCTTTGTGCGTGTTCGGTGTTTACATAGTAATATCACACAATATTCTGTGGGCCTCGAGATATCACTGAAAAGGCTCTGAAACTCTGGCACTGGGAGCGTCTGTTCTCCAAAAGTGGCTGGCACTCAATGAGTTAATAAAAGAAGAAATCCTAAATAAGAATTGTGTTTTTTGATTGACCTTAGTAATCACTTTTAATGCCATTTTTTTGCTGGAAAGCTTGTTGTCTAGGATACAACCCAGATAAGTGACCTCCTCTTTATCCGCAATAATACTATGGCCAGCTCTGATTGTAAAGCCCGGGGATTTGTTTAGGTTGGTGTTACACCCAAAGAGTAGGGCCTCTGTTTTTCCAAGATGCAGAGAGAATTTATTGTCACAAAGCCAAGATCAGATATTTTTCAGTTGACTACTCAGGACATTCTCAACTTTTGACTTATCCCTGTCCGAGACCAGGAGTGCCGAGTCATCTGCGAACAGGAACAAGTTGCAGTCACATGCAGATTTCATGTCATTAACATCTATCTATCTATACTATAATGACGATACCGTCTGTCTGTCTGTCTCTCTGTCCTTCGCGTATCTCCAGGACCATTGGTCGGATCGACTTGAAACTTGGGGGGTGCGCTGATAGCGACCCGACGGAGGACAGTGCCCTGTTTGCGTGCGATTCTGACGCGAAACACATTCGATATTTTAATATTTGTCTTCAGTTCTGCGCTCCCTTCAAGCTCCAACTGATCGTTAGGGAGGTGAGAACAGTCAACACAGTCAAGTCAAGTCAAGTTTATTTGTATAGCACATTTCATACACAGAGGCAATTCAAAGTGCTTCACATAAAATGGTTGACAGGAAAAGAAAAGAAAAGAAGAGAGTAAGATGGACATTTAAAAGCATCACAGCAAAACCTTAAAAAAAAAGAGTATAAAAAGTGCATTCGAATAAACGAAAAGAAGAAATAAAATGGACATTTAACAAAACTTAAAAAAAAGAGTATAAAAAGTGCAATAAGCAACAGGCGCAGCAGTTGCAGAGAGAGGACTCATTGGGTTTGCATAGTAGCTGTCAGCAGTTAAAAGCGACGGTAAACATAAAAGTCTTTAGTCTATTTTTAAAAGTAAGTAAGGTTGGGGCAGATCTGAGGTCTTAAAGGTCTCAATTTGTTCCAGCTAGCAGAAGCATAGTGGGTAAATGCAGCCTTCCCGTGATTTGATTTGATCCTAGGGACAGTTAATAAGCTGGACCCTGTTGACCTAAGAGTTCTAGACGGTTCGTATCGTGGGAGCAATTCAGCTATGTATTTTGGTCCTAGGCCATTAAGTGATTTATAGACTAATAACAGTATTTTAAAATCTATTCTCTGACACACTGGCAACCAGTGTAAGGACTTAAGAACTGGAGTGATATGATCAGCTTTCTTAGTCTTCGTTAGAACTCTAGCAGCAGCATTCTGAATGAGTTGAAGTTACAACTGAGTGTCGTCTGCATAGTTATAATAGGCTACTTTGTTTTTTTGCATAATTAGGCCTAGAGGGAGCATATAATGGTTGAAGAGAACGGGCCCCATAATGGATCCTTGAGGCACCCCACAAGTCATCCTAGTTAGGTCAGATGTGTAATTGCCAATGGAGACGAAGTACTTCCTGTCTTGAAGATAGGACTTGAACCACTGGAGGACCGTACCCGATAGCCCAACCCAGTTTTCCAGTCTGTCCAATAAAATTGAGTGGTCAACAGTGTCAAATGCAGCGCTAAGATCCAGTAGCACTAGAATAGAATTTTTGCCTGAGTCTGTGTTCATTCTGATGTCATTTATGACACAGGGTCGTTAATTAAGTCAACATGGACTCCTAAGTTGAGAGTGAATGGCCGGGGGGGGGGGGGGGGGGCATTGATAGCAGCATTGATATTCAAGTCTGCTATGAATAAAATCAAGGGGAAATAATGTGGCTATAATGGTAGGCTATAATGAGTCACGCATTCAGAAATAATATCCTCTAGGGCAGTGGTTCTCAAATGGGGGTCCGGGGACCCTCAGGGGTCCATGGCACTTTGCCAAGGGGTCCGTGAAAAGTTTTCGGGGGGAGGCCAGGCCAGGCCAGGCCAGGCCACCGGGTATTTGCCCGACGTGCCCGATTATGCAGTCCGCGCCTGGCTGCTGGTGTAGCCTGGGGCCGGCCTGGTGGTAGCTGGGCTGCTGGTGTAGCCTGGCCTGGCCTGGTGGTAGCTGGGCTGCTGGTGTAGCCTGGCCTGGCCTGGCGGTAGCTGGGCTGCTGGTGTAGCCTGGCCTGGCCTGGTGGTAGCTGGGCTGCTGGTGTAGCCTGGCCTGGCCTGGTGGTAGCTGGGCTGCTGTTGTAGCCTGGCCTGGCCTGGTGGTAGCTGGGCTGCTGGTGTAGCCTGGCCTGGCCTGGTGGTAGCTGGGCTGCTGGTGTAGCCTGGGGCCGGCCTGGTGGTAGCTGGGCTGCTCGTGTAGCCTGGCCTGGCCTGGCGGTAGCTGGGCTGCTGGTGTAGCCTGGCCTGGCCTGGTGGTAGCTGGGCTGCTGGTGTAGCCTGGCCTGGCCTGGCGGTAGCTGGGCTGCTGGTGTAGCCTGGCCTGGCCTGGTGGTAGCTGGGCTGCTGGTGTAGCCTGGCCTGGCCTGGTGGTAGCTGGGCTGCTGGTGTAGCCTGGCCTGGCCTGGCGGTAGCTGGGCTGCTGGTGTAGCCTGGCCTGGCCTGGCGGTAGCTGGGCTGCTGGTGTAGCCTGGGGCCGGCCTGGTGGTAGCTGGGCTGCTCATGTAGCCTGGCCTGGCCTGGCGGTAGCTGGGCTGCTGGTGTAGCCTGGCCTGGCCTGGCGGTAGCTGGGCTGCTCGTGTAGCCTGGCCTGGCAGTAGTTGCAATTGCTGGAGCTTAGATCCACTTAGATTCATTTTATTCACCAATATTATTTTAGTATGGTAAGAAAAGACTAAAAACCTCTTGTGATGATCTTGATTGGAGAAATGTTGAAGGATTAAGATGATTTTCTGCAGATTTTTCTCAACAGGTTTTCACAGTGCTCCTTTCACTCTTATATGACAGCTAAGGAACAAAAAACAACATTTCTGTCACTGCCGTCACACTGTCTGTAGCTCAGCATATCACAGTGATGCTATCTAAATGATGCCAGGGCCGCTGGAAGTCATTTTAAGTAGGGGGTGCTTTTGTCTTTTTGACTTTAATTTTTTTTTTAATGTTATTTGGACGTTGGGATGTTTTTTAGCCATATTTAGAGGAATATCTCACTTTAGGATGATGCTGTTGTGTATAGTATTTTCTCCTTTTCTCACTCACTTTCATGCTTTGCTCATAAACTCTAAATATCGCAGTATGAAAACATATAAAACACATTTTAAAGCAGCTACGAGCAACTTTTTAGATTGTTATTAAACAGTATAATTACAATATTGATGCATCACATCTTACCTATAATAGTAGCTGAGACCAAAGCCGTGTGAATCGGAGATTGCTCCCTTAGGTGATTATTAAGTCTGTGTCTGTCTAAACTCGCATCAACAGGGGGCTCTCTCTCTCTCTCTCCTTACCGCCGGACCGGCTAAACCCGGAAGTGAAACCCGGAAGTGAAACGCAGCTGCCTGCCTACCCCGTTCGCGCTGCCTAGCAACATAGCATAAACAATGTGAACGCCACGCATACTCTCGGGAACATCTCTCGTTATATTCTAACAGGTTTTTTGGAAGTTATTTTGTGGTTATGGCTGAAGTGGCTGCTGCAAACCGTTTCATTTCACTTCCTGATCTTCCCTGGCCACAGACAGACTACACTGGCCGATTCACTCGGGGTTCAAGCGAGACTACTCTGCGTTGGTCTCGTCGACTATTAGAGGTAAGATGTGATGCATTGATATTAAATTTATACTGTTTAATAACAATCGAAAAAGTTGCTCGTAGCTGCTTTAATCATATATTTTTTATTGAGACTGCAATTCCAATACAAAACAGCAGAGGGTGCTGCAGGTGCCCCATTGGTAGAAAACAACATGGCTGGCTACAATTTTAGGGCAAATACCTAGAATTGTTTCATTGAAGAGAAATAAACATATAACATATAACTCCTACCTGAGGTGCTGCTGTAGCAACCAAGAGTGTCTCGCAGAAACTGAGCAATGTCAGTTTTCCACTTCACATAGATCATTGACAGTATTACAACCATCAGCAGTATGAAGATCACAATGAGAGAGGGGACGAGGGCAGAGGAGGGAGGGCGAGCTGTAGAGATATAATGGAGAGAGAGAATCAGAATCAGAATCAGAATTATTTTATTTGCCAAGGTATGTTTTCACAAACTATAACCATAACAGACGATAACAGATAGATAGTATATAGAGAGCTATATTAAATATTAATATTATTAAATAGCCTAAACAACTACTAAAACCAGTAGACCAGTGATTCCCAACCAGGGGTATGTGTACCCCTAGGGGTACTTGAGCAGCTTGCAACGCGTGCTTGGAAAGATTGGGGATTACAATTTATTTCCAAAATGATCAAAACAATATTCCAAGTAATTTCATAGGTCCATCTGATGACTTTTTACAATTGAAAACTGTCAGAATTGTATTAAAGGGGAGTCATTCAAATTATTTCCATTTAATAATCAGATGTGTTAGAGAGAACCATATTAGAAGTTTAATATGATTTTAATATAACAAATTTAGGAGAATCATCCACAAGCATGAGTGAGGGTTACTATTGGCATGGCAAAAAGCTCAAGGGGTACATAAGACAAAAAAAAAGTTGGGAACCACTGCAGTAGACTACAAGATGACACAGTCAGATCAAACAGTTGGAACAAAAATTGCAACCAACCAACCAACCAACCAATCAATCAATCAACCAATCAATCGCAGGCTTGACTAAACCAGTTAATTCTCCTCATCAATAGGCCTTCTCAGGCCTCCTGCCGCAAATGACATGTCCCAAATGACTCATGAATAGTTTCTCAACCATAAGGCCTATATGCATATGTATGGTCTCCTTTGAAGAAGCGATGGAATATGATTCCAGTGTAAGTACAGTAGTGCTATTGCAGTAAATGGAGATGCAGTCCTACAGTCCAGCTTCACTTTGATTAAGACTAGAGACTGAGCGTTCTAGCATCTCTCCTACCATGCCTCCTCCTTCCCCTCCTCCTGCTCCTCATCGCTCATTTCTAAATACGTTGATTGATTGATTTTATTATGGATATAAAAGACAGCTAAATCCAAGGGATATACATGTAAAAGTGTGAATACTTATTTCCAACATGGTCCTTGGTCTTAAAAACAGGACATACAGTAACACATTACATCAAATAAACAATACAGATCAATCAAGAGTCAAATAAGTCAGAGATACAAGCAACAAAAGTTCAGAAACCAATTAAACAAAAGGCAGAGTACGCAGGAATTCCTTCAAAAAGTTCTTAAAACCGCTCAGAGAATTTTCAGACTTAATTTCATTAGGGATCTTGTTCCACTCCCCCCCCCCCCCCCCTCCCATATAGAGGAAAGTACTTCTCTCCACCTTGCTTTTTAGATGAGGTCGTTTCAGGTCTGCTACACTACTGTAGCTCTCGTGTTCAGGCCATGAGTGTCCCGAACAAACTGAAAGTACTTGGTAAAGTAATTTGGACAAAGGTCATGCAATATTTTATAAACCATGATGAGTTTTAGCTGTTGAACTCTACTTTCAATGGGCAGCCAATTTAACTCTTTAAAATGGTTTTTAAAGGGCTTTTTGAAGCCTGTCTTTAGATCTTTTAGTTAAACCACTGTAGCAGGATATACAGGTGTACTCATAATGACATTGAATTAAAGACGTAGCTAAAAGCCTCATGGTCTTCTTGTCAAGGAATTTTGATATTCTTATCAGATACTTTGTCCTTGAGTGGAATGACAGAGAGGGCCATAGCCTCACTCAACATACACTGATCCAATTCACATCCCAGATACGGTACACAACACTTTTCCTGTAGCTTGGTACCATTACATTCCACCCAAAAACTGGTCCCTTAATTGATACTTTGATCCAAAAACAATACATTCAGATTTTCCTAAGTGCAGAGATATCTTATTGTTGCATAACCATTGTGTTTACATTATGAAGCTCTTTGCTAAGTGATGATCTAACTGATTCTAAGCACTCTCCAGTTACCAACAAGGCAGAGTCATCTGTTTACAGAAATAAAGGTCATGCACAGGCTGATTCCATATCATTAATGTACAACAAAATTAATAAAGGAGTCAAAAGGACCAATAATGCTTCCTTGGGGGAGCCCACAGGTGAGATTTTTGGGCTCAGAGAGTACTCCTACTTCTACTCTTTGGACTCTATCGGAGAGGTATGACTGTATCCACTTCAGTGCCTCTCCTTTAAAACTTACTGCCTTCACTTTACATAATAAGATTTGGTGATTGACGGTGTCAAATTTTTGATTGATTGATTGACATCTTTATTGATAGTGATGACATATATACAGTTGGTGCTTAGACACCACAGGGAGATTTTGAGATAGAGCTGCAACAGCCATGAGCAGCAGCCAGATATATCCCCCTGTAGAGGCTAGATAAAGGTGGTGGTGATGGTGATGCCTCTCCTTCTGAAACTGATGAGACTTCAGACTGTAGAATCGGATCTGATGGGTCTGTGAAGACTGGGTGGAGAGGGGGGGTGGAGGGTGCGAGACTGGCTGACTGAGCTGGCTGAATGCGGTAAAAAGAGGCATATTTAAGAGGACTGCAGCCGTGTGATTGGCTTACAATGGGGAGTGAGTAGCAATGCGATAGGCTTACAATAGAGGTGTGTGAGGTGAGAGGTGATGTGATGCTTTGCTATTGGTTAAATGAGACCAGGAGGGAAACAGCTGATTATTCAATTGAAGCCTGGAGGTTGACAGGCTATTTTGAGCATGTGAGCAAATTTGAAGGGGTGGAGAAATAAGAAGTGAAAAGTGCAGATTATAATCTTCCTGATTGAACCTTCATTAGAACTTCATTTAGTATCCACTTCCCCGCAGTCAACGCAAGCCAAAACACAACAAAACATGCCACAATAACGTCTGCTAATTCGTCCAGAATCCTTCCCGGGCGTCTCGAGGCTGATCTGGCAGATAAATTGTCCAGTTTGCTGTTTTCAAGTGACTTTGATCAGCTAACATTACAAAGCAACCAACACCATCTATGCTGTCACTGTTTTAGCCAGGCAGCTGCTGGTGCATGCGGGTACGGTGCACGCGCACTAGCGCGAGCACGGGCTGGCTGCAGTTACTGTAATGGCCACCGGTGTCAGTAAGAGTCAGAAGTTACGGAATGGGCTACACATTTATTTAAACTGAAAAGAAAAATCATTGAAGGCTGGCAATCATTTACAATGACTTATTCAAATTCAAATTTATTAGAAGGATAAACCCCTTGAGATGAACCATCTCATTTTCGAGGGGCTCCTTAGCACAAATATACAGAAAGAAAACAGGTGTTACATAAAACAAACAACATACAAATACACTCATACATACACATAAGAAGCACTCCCAAGCCTAGCCACTCCCCAACCCCTTAGTCCCCAAAGATAGCATAATATATACAGTGAGAATACATACTGTAAGTGTACACATACCCAGATAAGGTGAAATTACATGCATGAAGTATCATGAGCAAGTTGTTTCAAAATGTCAAACATAATTAGAAGCAGGAGCAGGTTGTTTGAAGATAAGTGAGGAGAGATGCCTTGAAGGAATGAAAAGATGTGATAGATCTAAGTGAGCGAGGCAAATTGTCCCAGTCAGATGGAGCTTTAAATTTAAATGCACGACGTCCAATTTCTTTGTGAATTCTAGGAACGAAAAAGAATGGATGTTCAGCATGCCTGAGACTATATGATGTAAAATGGAATTAAGTTATTTTAAGTATGAGGGATAATTAAAGAAAATACATTTAAAAACAAACTGCCAGTGTGAATGTCTACGAGCTTTAGGCATTAACCAGTTAAGTGACTCATACATATGACAGTGGTGGGTTCTCTAAGGACACCTCAAAACAAATCTGCAAAGGCTATTGTAAACTACGTTGAGAGCTCGAAGATTAGCCTCTGAGGCGCTCTGATAGACAACATCTGCATAGTCAAGTATTGGAAATATCAGTTGTGAAATAATTATTTTCCTGACATGAAAAGTGAAGCAGTTGATAGAGCGATATAGAATTCCCAGGCTGCAGTTTATTTTCATAATTACTGCATCAATATGGGGTTTAAAAGAAAGATGAGAATCAAGCCAAAGGCCCAGATACTTAAATTCCTCCACTTTCTCAAGTGGAGTCCCATCTGAGAAAGTGATTGACCAATTATTGGTTACAAGCAGAGAATCAGATTTGGGGCCAAACAACATGCTGTAGGACTTCTTCTTATTTAGTAAAAGTTTGTTGGAAGGCCTGATGTTGAGTACAAACGATAAAATGATGGTAAAAGATGCAAGATAAGAGAGAATAATCAAATAACAAATCTATACATAGTCTTCCAACTTCCAACAGGCTACTTTCATTCTTAAAACAACTTCAATCAGATTCCCCTCTCTCATTCCCTTTAATACCATTTGCATGATGAGAGCATGCTGGTATTCTCCATGCCTAATTTGCGGTTTCATTTCTAAAGTTAAACTGTGGACACATTTCACTGACTGAAAAGTAACGTTATTATCCGTTATTTTAGTAACATTATGGAACTAGGTAATTGAACATTAGTGCCTCAGTGCATAGAACTGAACACATGCGCTTAGGGCTGACACCTTCTGATTGGTTCTGATTGGTCGGACAATCGCTGGTGTTACTTTCATAAGGAGAAAAGCCCCCCAATAGAGAGCCGCAGTAACGAGTCCGGAAATCATCGATGCTAACAGCCCTGGTTCTTCACAGTTTTCACCTATGGGAGTTTTGAATGGGTTTTTGGCGCGATGCTTCTAATAATCTCTCTGAGCAACGCTGGCTTAATCAAATGCGAACCAGTGTTTAGTAACATCATCTTCACACACGAGGACCACTTTTATGAGTTTTGAAGCTTTTACGTGCCGTTAAAAGGACGGCTAGCTAGCAAACGGCTAAATGAGACTACACTGTTGAGTCGATGGGGATATATACGTCAATAACGTCACCACTTCAAAGGGCGAACACGGAAATTCTCTTTCCCTCACCTGGTTCAGCCCCGTTCAGCCCGAGGTAATCAGTGCACACATCCAACAACAGTCCAGGTTGAGTGCTGACGTGACGTGGAAGCCTATGCGACAGTGTGTAGTTCTGGATTAGCTTAGCACGAGCTTTTTACTTCTAGGGCTCGCATTTACGCTACAAAACTCATGAAAGTAGTCCTCATGTGTGAAGATTATCTGACGGAACTCTGGTTCCCGTTTGATTAATCTTGCGTTGCCCAGAGACCGTATTTGAAGCATCGCGGCAAAAACCCATTCAAAAATCCCATAGACAGAAACAGTGAAGAACCAGGAAGTTCGGGACTTCCGCATTCTGCCTACAAAAATACGTCATCCCTGCGGCTCTCTATAGGCCTACGAAAGTAACACAGATGTTTTCTCGAAGTCGAAGCACACAGGAGCAGAGGTGATATGATGAAGTCAGGGTACCAGGCTACCAGACCGAGAGATGAAATATAATGTCTTGGTGGGAAGAGTGTAGAAAAGCCAAAAGCCCTTTCTGAGCCAGGAAAAACCCTGCTTAAAGGTGCATTCACACCGAGATATTTATTTTTCGCTCTGTCGCTCAAGTCAACCCTTTGGAATCGCTCTGTCACTCTGTTTAAATCGCTCATCAACAGGCACACGAAATGACGGACATGTGGGGGATATAACGTTACGCAATGTCATGCTGTTTGTCCACTACGAGCCACCGTCATTGTTTACAAGCTAAGCCTATCAGCGTGCTCCTAATGCGAGCTGCATACCGGTAGTACAGACTTCACTTCATGTCAGCTGTCAGCCTGTCAATGCGGTTTGTTGCCACACAATAAACCAGCGGTTTGTTCCAAGCCAGAGTGATCCTTGACTCGCTCTCACACGGCAGCCAATCAGCATTGAACAGCGAGCGACTGATGCCAGCGTATTTTCGCTTGAGTTGGAATATTTCATCTTGAGCGACGAGCGTATTTTCTCCCTATCGCTCTGTCTCTGCCGCTCGGACGCCCAGCGATTATTCTCCCAGGCGAATATACGCTCAATCGCTCGTTTGCATTGACTTTGTATGTAAACTCGACGCCAGCGACAAACTTTAATAGGTCGGTGTGAACGCAGCTTTAGTGGTCCAGGAAAAAGAGAGACAGTAAATAAGCTTGTGCTGGCAAGATCTTTGCTATAGTTGTTGCATATCATATTAATCATACCCTTTAGGACCAGGGAGATGGTGACATTGGAAGACGGGCCGGTGGAATCCAGTTTACAGATGTAACGGTTTGTCAGGTCTTCCTCTGACACTTTTCTGATGACGAGAGATGCTGTGATCTTTCTCTCTTCACCATATTTCCCTCTGAAGAGAAGAGAAGAGAAGAGGACTGTTACTTATTATTTCTGTGTGTGTGTGTGTGTGTGTGTGTGAGAGAGAGAGAGAGAGAGAGAGAGAGAGAGAGAGAGAGAGAGAGAGAGAGAGAGAGAGAGAGAGAGTTTGTGCACCCATGTTTAGTGCTTAGTAGTTCTGATACTTGTTGGAGCATGCAATCACTGTGTGTGTGTGTGTGTGTGTGTGTGTGTGTGTGTCTGTGTGTGTGTGTGTGTGTGTCTGTGTGTGTGTGTGTGTGTGTGTGTGTGTCACCTGCTGCCTGCTGTGGGTAGTTAGCCTGGGTAAACCCAGCCTCCACGTGACCTCCACGTGGCCTCCACAGTCTTGTGACTGATAGCACATAAATAGAGGTCACGTGACCTCTATCTATGTGCTATCAGTCACAGTCTTGTGACTGATAGCACATAAATAGAGGTCACGTGACCTCTATTTATGATATATGGTGACTGATCTGCTATCAGTCACAAGACTGTGACTGATAGCACATAAATAGAGGTCACGTGACCTCTATTTATGATATATGGTGACTGATCTGCTATCAGTCACAAGACTGTGACTGATAGCACATAAATAGAGGTCACGTGACCTCTATTTATGATAAATGGTGACTGATCTGCTATCAGTCACAAGACTGTGACTGATAGCACATAAATAGAGGTCACGTGACCTCTATTTATGATAAATGGTGACTGATCTGCTATCAGTCACAAGACTGTGACTGATAGCACATAAATAGAGGTCACGTGACCTCTATTTATGATATATGGTGACTGATCTGCTATCAGTCACAAGACTGTGACTGATAGCACATAAATAGAGGTCACGTGACCTCTATTTATGATAAATGGTGACTGATCTGCTATCAGTCACAAGACTGTGACTGATAGCACATAAATAGAGGTCACGTGACCTCTATTTATGATAAATGGTGACTGATCTGCTATCAGTCACAAGACTGTGACTGATAGCACATAAATAGAGGTCACGTGACCTCTATTTATGATAAATGGTGACTGATCTGCTATCAGTCACAAGACTGTGACTGATAGCACATAAATAGAGGTCACCTGGAGGCTGGGTTTACCCAGGCTAGTGGGTAGTGCCATGTATCTGTGTGTATGTGTGTCACCTGCTGGCTGCTGTGGGTAGTGCTATGAGAATTGGCCATTTTTGGCCATTTAATCGGCCATAATGACCTAATTAAGAAATCTGGCACTGTCACTCTCTGCTCAGGACCTCTGCCGGTACCCATGTGGAATATCGTCGCCTTGCTAAACTAATGGCCTAAGTCACTTTTTTACGAAAATGATATTTTTGCCTAAGTCAGCTCTTCAGGATGCTCCCCACCTCTGGTAAAACGGCCAACATCCTAATTGAAAAGAAAATGCTGTTTTTACCTCAATAATCTAATGGCCTAAATCAATTGTGTGACTAAATCAATCTAACTGTGACTTAGGCCATTTTATTTTTGCCTAAGTCACAAGACAATGCGACTTAGGCCATTTTACAAGCTTTTAAAATGGCATCTGCATCAAGGAAAAAGAAATACTTCAACATAAAGGAAGCTCTTTGTATGTACAAACTGTTAGTGGGTTGGTTACGGGTGTAGCCTCAGCAAGTGGGACACCGATTAGAATGAAGAGGGCCAGAGGAACATATGCCAAGGGTGTTTATTTAAAGCAGATCCGTTGATGCAGATGTACAGGCAGATGTACAGGCAGATGCAGATGTACAGGCAGATGCAGATGTACAAGCAGATGATTTAGGCTTCAAATAATGCATCTGTACATGGCAATCAATAGGGAAGAACGAAAGCAGCCTCCTCCACTGCTGTCTGGAGCACACACTGAGTGTGAAGGCTCTTAGAGCCTCTTAAGTGCAGGTGTGTGGTGATCAGTCCAGAATTAGGTGCAGGTGTGCTTAGGGGAGGGTAAATGGCTGGAGGTGAGGGAGTGATGGGTTATGGGAATTGGAGTCCGAGAGTCACTTTTGTACAGCCGCCCCCATATTCACTAGTGAATATGTATACTAAGAAAAGTGACTAGAGGCAGAGGAATTGAAGGTAAGGAGAGTAAATGAGGCAAACCGTTCGGCTGTCATGGCCGCCCCATAGCAGGGTGAAATGGGGCAAGCTGCATGGCCGGTGGAAAAAGAGCCAAGACGGCCGGAGGCAGGGCTGAAGGGGCCATCTGGTCCGGAGGGCATCCAGGAGGCAGAGCAGACAGGTTGAGCAACCCCAGGACTGGCGCCAGGGGGCCCACCAGGGCTGGCGGTGCGGGGGGCACCGGGACTGGCGATGCGGGGAGCACCGGGACTGGCGGTGTGGAGGGCACCAGGACTGGCAGTGCGGGGGCTGGGTGAGGCACAGGGAGCGCCTGGACTGGGTGAGGCACAGGGAGCGCCTGGACTGGGTGAGGCACAGGGAGCGCCTGGGCTGGGTGAGGCACAGGGAGCGCCTGGGCTGGGTGAGGCACAGGGAGCGCCTGGGCTGGGTGAGGCACAGGGAGCGCTTTCCTTGAGTACAAGCATCCCTCTACCGCATCAAGCCTCCTCAAGAGGTGTCTCAAATAGTCCATGGTGTCTCGTGCAGGTTGACCATGCTGCCGCTCAGGTGTAGGCCCAACTACATGGGGATGGTATCGTTGTGGGGGAGGGGGGTGCGATGGTGGATGATATCCCCACAACTGAAGGTATGGAGCTGCCCTTCTTCCCCCTACTGGCTGCTGGTTCCTCTGGTCCATTCCCACTTGCTGAGGCCCATCCGGGCTCGAAGGACCATGTACATGTACATGCAGCTGGATAGAACGCTCATCCATAGGGACTTGAGACTTGACTTGGACTTGCCCCTCAAAGACTTGACTTGGACTTTCCCCTCAAAGACTTGACTTGGACTTGCCCCTCAAAGACTTGAGACTTGACTTGGACTTGCAAAAAATTGTGATACTTGTGAGCAGTGAAATTGTTTGAAATGTTAAAGGGTTAGTTAAAACCCAGCAAAGAGCTGGAGGAAGAAGTGAGGAGAGGCACATGCCTCCTCAGTGTTTGATTTAATTGACATTTGTTTGATTTAAGAAGGATTTAAGTTTAAATTACAATTTGTTAAGAGTGACCCAGCAAAGAAGAGCTGGAGGAACAAGTGAGGCACATGCCTCCTCAGTGTTTGATTTAACTGACATTGTTTGATTTAAGAAGGATTTAAGTTTAAGTTTAAATTACAATTTGTTAAGAGTGACCCAGTAAAGATGAGTTTGCTTTATTAAATGAAAGTCAAACTGCCCTCTGTCTCCTGAGTCTCTATCTACGTATGTGCTCCACTAGCGTTTTAAACTGTTTGTGGTCACAGAAGTGGGAATAAAAGATGTGCATTGTTTTGCCTAAGTCAGGTTTAAAATTGCCTAAGATGCAACGGCATGTTCATAAATTGGCCTAAGTCATTTAATCCACTTATGCAACATGATTTAACATACAGCGTTATTTGTATGTTAATAGTCATATATTTTCATAACCTTTTTGTGTGAAATGATTAAGGAATATCATATACTCTCTATTTGGTTCAGTTTTTTGTGTCTCCTGAAAAACTTGAAAATATGACTTAGGCCATTAGTTTAGCAAGGCGACGATATGAATGCTGTCAGGCCAACGGTGTCCAAGGAAAATTATACATACTATACATACAAAAATACATACATACATACATACATACATACATACATACATACATACATACATACATACATACATACATACATTACATACATACATGTACATACATAAGGTAGGTTTGCCCTTTTATGTGTTAGATACGTTTACGCATGTGTCCAGTGTTGAGAGTAACTAGTTTCTAAGAAACTAATTACTGTAACTTAACTACTTTTTGCAGTAACTAGTAATCTAATTACTTTTTCAAATTTAGAAACTCAGTTACAGTTACTAAAATAGTAACTGGGCTCGTTACTAGTTACTTTAGGACATGAAAATAACGGACAACTTCAGAGGATTACCCAGTTTCTGATCCTCAGACCTAGTCCGGGGAGAGAGCTGCAGCTGCAGCCAGACCCTCAGAGGCTAATGACCTTAATAGGCTATAAGCCTCCCCAATAAGTGAATGTTCAATGCCACACTGTGGCACAGCAACACTAACATAATGTGTGCATTAATAAGACAATCGAAGCAGACTTTTAAAAGTAACGCAAAAGTTACTTTCCTAGTAACTAATTACTTTGAATTAACTAGTAACTTTAAAGTAATTAAATTGCTTTTTGAGAGAAGTAACTAGTAACTGTAACTAATTACGAATTTTCAGTAACTTGCCCAACACTGCATGTGTGTGAAGGGCTTACCCTGTAGTGTTGTACTTGTAGTATACTGGAAAGCTCTCGTTTGTTTCCACAAATGACTTTCCATTTAACCAGAACACCTCATCCCAGTCTGAGTACACCACAGCTGTACAATCAATCACTGCTACTGAGCCTAGAAAAAACAGAGGTTCCAGACCTTTTATAAGCAGGAACTTTGAAAGTCAGAGCTGTGTAGCGACAAAAGAAACTGAAGCTCACCTAAATCTACATGAAATACTTCCTCTGCACGTGGTGAAATGATCTTTGGAAGTTGTCCTATGTTTTCTGTGAAACCCAAAGAGAAAACACATTACTGCTTTCAATTTTTCTGAAGGGATTTCTATGAAAATGGAACATTTCCAAAACGAGGGACTGGGGACTGCAGATGGAATCTGGCCTCGTGCTAAATCCGGCACTTTTTACACTTTTACCATGTTTCAGGTGACTGTATCTGTTTCATGTTTTATGTGTTCATTAATTGTGCATTGTCCTGTCTAAATTAACAAATAAAGTAAGTAAAGAGTATTACTTACTGTTAGGATCCACCGTCAGTTCAGTTGTGCGGGTCTTGTTATATAGTCGATCGTAATACAGGTAAGACATGGTACAGGTGTACACACCACTGTCCTTCTCATCCACATTGCTGAAGTAACCCTTTACAAATGAAGCTGGTGGTGACCCAAGATCCTGAAATTAGAATAAACATACTGTATACTGTAGTCAAATTCACAATTTCCACCATAATGTGTGTCTTTAATAAGATTAAATTATTTGGCAGAGTGGATGCAGCAACTTTGCTTTGGAGAACTTATGTACCGGTAAATGCAGCCACTAATTAATTTGAGTATTTGAAGTGTCCCACAAATCTCATATTGTGATATAAGCTACAGCTGTTTCTTGATTTCAAGTTGAATTATCAATTAAGCATACTGGTTTTTCCATGATGATGCATTAAAAGCAATACCTTGTACCATACGGTGCTGTTGATGGCAAGTTCTGGGATTTGTAAAACATCAGGACATTTTAATTTACAAGACTCTCCATGAAAACACTCTTTAGAGTACCGGTTCATCTCTGGATTATGTCTGGACTGTGACAGTGCTGGGTCAACTGTCAACTGAAACCAAGGTCTTCTGGCATCCCTGTCAGAACAATCCAAGACAAGGTCATTAGGAAGATTTCACTTTTCCATTCACATTTTGGGCATTTAGTTGAGGCTAAACAGTAGATCCACTTCCACTTACAATAAATGGCTGACAATATTCCTATTACCACAGATTGACTGTGTAAGATCATAATCAGCTAAAGTCATAGGAGTTGGGTTTGACTAAATGTTCTTTACAGTGACTGATGTGGAAAATTGAAGTTCCATTGGCATTTCCTAATCAATAAGCTATAATTGCATACACATAATGAATGCTATGAGTTATTAGTCATAAGACATCTCACACATGCAGAAATGGAGATGCACACACATAGGAGGAGATTTCTTCACCCTCTGCTCCACAGCACATGGAGGTCAAAACAAACTTTCACCCACTGCATGAGGTTGACCTTGCTGATACAGACAGGCAGCCCTGTAGGCTCCAAGTCAAGTCATCACCCCTCCTCTCTCTCTGTTTCTCTCTGCCTTCCTTTGCCTATAAAGTACATGTGGAAATTGTGACATCGCCACTGAATATTTGGACTCTGTATGACATATCAAGTATGTGTACATTAAGGATTCAGTCCTCCTCTAATGCAGTTTAGAGGAGAATGTTATGGTTTTAAATATACTTTTATAAGACACTTCGTGGACTCTTGGTTTTCATTCAATTTGGTTTATATAAGCTGTTATAATTATTATATAGCGGATGAGGAGTGGTGCTATCATTATACCAGTCTAGACAGGACTTGTTATTTATTTGTAGTTGAATTTGCTCAGTGTAGATGTGACTGAAAACTTTACCCAGCCGAAGAGCATGAATAATTCCCCTCATCACTCAGGGAAGCATTGAGAATGAGGAGTATCTTCTTATGGGTCAACACAGGTGACTCTCTGTCACCAGCAGATGGCAGCAGCAGATCCATCTCCCCCTGGGCTGTGTGATGGGTCCAGTTCAGTTTGACATGACCAATAGGGACTCGGAGAGGGCACCACAGCATCACCATGTCACCCTCCTTGACATACACTCGTTCCGGGGCCCTAGCTCTCACAGGATACACACCTGCGGGGGTTTAATAAAATGTAGTATCTATATCTATATCTATATCTATATATATGTATATCTATCTATCTATCTATCTATCTATCTATCTATCTATCTATCTATCTATCTATATCTCTATCTCTCTCTCTCTCTATCTATCTATATTTATATTTATATCTATCTATCTCTCTCTCTCTCTCTCTCTCTCTCTCTCTCTCTCTCTCTCTCTCTCTCTCACCGTTTATTGAAACGGAAACGGTGGTAGGCTACATTGAACACCCTGTTGTGTAAGCTTAAGTTGCCACCCAGTGACGCGGTTTGTTTACCAAAATGCTGCTGATCCCTCTATTAAAATATTCTTACCTAATGTAGAGAGGAACAGCAGAGGAACCAGCTGAAGACCTGTCAGTTTCATTATGGAATCTGCAGCACTAGAAGCGAGGAGTGATCATCGAGGAAAAGTGAAAGTATGAAGTTGTTGACACGTAGCCCTCTTGTTGTTGGGGGATTCAGGAACCTCGCCAAGAGTATATGCTACAAAAGAGATCTGTGGTTAGATTCCAAAGAAAATAGTTATCCGGCACACATCACATCTGCTCTGCATCGAAAAGAGTCGAAGTTTTTGGTCACACAAGGACAACAAGGGCACTCCGCACTGGAAACTTATTAGATCACTTATTGCAGAGTGGGGCGCTCCACTAGTAGCAGGAAGGGTTTTAACCCTTTTTGGCTGGGCTTTTTTTTCTTTTTCTTTTTTACAGTACAGTTTTTACATATGCCCAGGCGCGTCAGGCCACTCACTGAACAGCAGGCCAGCAGGCCACTGACGCCAGGCCAGTAGTGTTCCTATTTGCGCGGATAGCAGCCAACAGACAGGCAGGCAGGAATGAGTTAACTTGGCCAGGCCACTCGAGGTGAGGCTGCCG
The DNA here is from genome assembly GCF_964638095.1 of Poromitra crassiceps. Lineage (NCBI taxonomy): Eukaryota > Metazoa > Chordata > Actinopteri > Beryciformes > Melamphaidae > Poromitra > Poromitra crassiceps. The sequence goes on from NC_139645.1 coordinate 37,046,431, forward strand.
CCGCCGTGCACGGAGTCACACAGACAGACACTGATGTGGCAATGCAGCGTGTTGCAGCAATCAGCAGCTGATTAACAACAGGAGTCTGTCAGACTCGTCAGCCCAGGGCAGGCCCTACACATTAAATTGATATGGATGGATCCAGGGCCGGTTCCAGAACAAGATGACTAGGGGTGCATCCTAGACAGGAAGGGGTGCAGATGCCCGGCATGTTTGACATGTTATTTTACTAAAAATAATGCATTTGACCATCATTTCAAGTAGAATGATACCACCCAAGCAAGAATATTTCAAGTGTTTCAAGTGCTTTACTGAAATATTTGGACCATATAATGATAATACAGTTTAAACAGTAAGTGTGCAGCTGTAGCATTTTTTTTTTTTTTTTTTTTTTTTTTTTTACTTTTCAACTGAGCATGCAGACAATTAAAATAAGGGTGCTGTATTGTAATGGTACTATTTGATATCGCGCAATGCGTAGGGATACCAGAGTGACGTCATCTGGGTGCGCCGTCAGCCTGCTCCATGTCAACTGCAGTCAGTCGCCTACCGGTGTTATGTTGTCCGCCTGACAATAAAGCTGATCAACTATACAAGCTGCTTCTACTGGTTTCTACATAACACTACATGGTGTCAGAAGATACTAAGGATGGCAAAGTTCCCACCTCCTGACAACTTTAATTTCTCTCGCCCAGAACAATGGCCAGAGTGGCGGCAAAGGTTTCATCGCTACAGGATAGCAACGAAGCTCAACAAAGAGGAAGACGAGGTACAAGTGTGTACACTGCTCTATTCGTTGGGAAAAGAAGCCGAGCAAATATATAAAACGTTCACGTTTGAAGACGAGGAACAAGAAAACAGTTATGAGGCTGTCATGGCAATGTTGGACAATTATTTTGTGCCGAAAGTGAACACGATTCACGAAAGAGCCCGCTTCCATCAGCGTACTCAAAAGCCGGGGGAAACGGCAGAAGAGTACATAAGAAGCCTGCACGAGCTAGCTGACACCTGTGCGTTTGGCATTGCTGATGTTAAGAATGAAAATATCCACGACAGGTTAGTCATAGGGATACTGGATAAAGAGCTATCAGAGAAGCTACAGCTAATGCCTGACTTGACGCTCAGCAAAGCGGTAGAGCTAGTGAGGCAATCAGAGCAAGTGAAGCAGCATATTAGCGAGCAAGGAGCTAATGCTAACTGTGCGCAAGTGAGTGAAGTAGCATCCAGGCGTGCGCCATACAAGGACAAAGAGAGGCACGGATATGGACAGGCTACAGGGGCCACGGCACAACAAGGACATTATGTGAACAAACCTGGACGCAAATGCAACAGATGTGGACGAGTGCATACCAGGGAAGATAATTGTGCTGCACGTAATGCTGAATGCCGCAACTGTGGAAAACGGGGACATTTCGCTGTGGTGTGTCGGTCCCGTGTGGTCAACGAAAGTTACTACACCCTATGAGGACGAAGATGACAGCCAAGCACTTTTCCTAGGAGAAATCACAGATGTGGACGATTCAAACGATGCATGGACTGTGAGATTGCCTATACAAGGTATGAAGATAGCCTTTAAGATCGATACAGGAGCAGACACAAGTGTCATATTAGAACAGACGTTTAACCAGCTAATAAATAAGCCACAACTAAAATCCCCATTGAGTAGACTAGAGAGCCCAGGGGGTAAGGTGAACTGTATGGGCCACTTCACAGCTACTACGAGGTGGAAAGAGAAAAAGTTCAGATTTAAAGTGAATGTGATAAAAGGGTCACATGGCAGCCACCTGCTGAGTCGTAATGTAGCCATCGCTATGGGCTTGGTTAAGCGAATAGAGGAAATCAAAAGCACAGAGCAGCTTAAAGATCCCTATCCAACTGAGGTTGGTAAGCTGAACATAAAGCCAATCAAAATCGCTCTGAAAGAGGATGCCATACCCTACAGCGTGGCCACCGCTAGGCGCGTATCTGTGCCTATGGTCCCGAAGGTGAAGACAGAACTAGAACGTATGGTAGCGAGTGGAGTGATACAGCCAATCAAAGAGCCAACGGAGTGGTGTGCACCGATGGTGGCTGTGCCCAAGAAGAACAAAGACAAGATAAGAATTATGTGTGGATCTAAAGAAGCTTAATAAGGCTGTGAAGAGGGAGAAATACGTCCTCCCCACTATAGATGACATTTTACCCAGACTTGCAGGTGCTATTGGTGTTTTCTCTTTTGGATGCCGCTAGCAGGTTTTGGCAAATTCTGCTAGACAGTGAGAGCGCCAAACTTACCACATTCATAACCCCCTTTGGTAGGTACTATTTCAATAGACTACCCTTCGGAATCACAAGTGCACCTGAAATATTTCAACGTGAAATGAGAGCTCCTGAAGGATCACGAAGGAGTAGCCGTCTACATGGATGATATCCTCATCTTTTCAGACACTCCAGAGGAGCATGAAGACAGGCTCCAGAAAACCCTGGACACTCTCAAAGTCGCGGGTTTAAAGTTAAACCGTGACAAATGCCTCCTACGCCAGAGACGACTCAACTACCTTGGCCATTACATCGATGACCACGGCACTCGTCCAGACAAGGCTAAGGTCAAAGCCGTCACTGAGCTAGAACCACCAAACTACGTCGCCGACCTGAAGAGGATCATGGGATTGATTCACTATCTCGGCAGGTACCTACCAAACCTGTCTGAGGTTAGCAAACCTCTCAACGACCTACAGAAAAATGATGCTACATGGACTTGGGATGCAGTGCAAGAGGAAGCATTCAAGAAGGTGAAACAGCTCGTTACAGAGTCCCCTGTGCTAGCGTTCTATGATGTGACTAAACCCACTGTCGTTAGCGCAGATGATAGTAGTTATGGCTTAGCAGCAGTTCTACTACAGAAACATGATGGTCAGTTGAAACCTGTGAGTTTCTGTTCCAGGACACTCTCAGAAGCTGAACAGCTGAACAGCGCTATGCGCAAATTGAGAAAGAGTGCCTTGCTGCAGTCTGGGCTTGTGAGAAGTTTTCCAGATACCTCTATGGCCTAGACTCCTTTACCCTGCAGAGCGATCACAAGCCCCTCATTCCTCTAATTAACTGTAAGGACCTAAATTTAGTGCCCATAAGGTGTCAGAGGCTACTGCTTCGTATGATGCGCTATAACTCCACAGCTGAATATGTGCCAGGGAAAGAGCTAGTTATAGCCGGCACCCTTTCTAGACATCCCCAGACAGCTGTGGCACAGGAAATAGCTGAGCTGACCAGTGAGATACAGGCCTATGAGGAAGCAGTCCACAAGGCATGGCCTATCTCCCCAACCAAGCTTGACCTGGTCAAGCAGCAGACCCTACAGGACGCAGAGTTGCAGATGGTCCAACATTACGTGATGACAGGGTGACCCAGATACGCAGTTAAGGTGCCAGATAAGGTAAAGGCCTACTACACCTCCAGACAGCACCTCACAACATCAGGGGGACTAGTGTTGTACAATGATAGAATAGTAGTGCCACAAGAGATGAGGCCAGATATTTTACAGTGCATAGATGATGGGCATCAGGGCATCGTGAATTGCAGAGAGCGGACTAGGTGTAGTGTGTGGTTGCCGGGAATAAGCAGAGAGATTCAGGAAAGGTCAGCACATGTAGACACTGGCAGGAGTCAAAACCCACTCAGAATAGAGAACCTCTGATCACTACCCCGCTGCACAGCCGCCCATGGGAAAGAGTAGCAGCTGACATATGTGAGCTGAATAAGCAAAGCTACTTGGTAGTTGTAGACTACTTTTCAAGGTATATCGAGGTAGCCTACCTCAAAGATATGTCAGGGAAAACCACCAGAGCTAAGCTGAAAAACATCTTTGCTAGATGGGGCTCCCCAAATGAACTGATCGCGGATAACGGTCCCCAATTTTCAGGAAGAGCGTTCATGCAGTTCTCTCAGGAGTATGATTTCAGACACGTCACCACCAGCCCTCACTATGCACAAGCAAATGGTGAGGCCAAGAGGGCTGTGCAGACAGACGGTATGGTATATACAGACAGCAAAACCAATCCTGAAACAGACTGATCCTTTCTTAGCCCTCATGATATACAGAGCGACCCCACTGCAGGCCACAGGCGCCAGCCCTGCTCAGCTCATGCTTGGCAGGCAAATCCGCACCACAGTTCCTACTCTGGAGGCTAAGCTGCAACCTGCATGGCCGGATCTCCAGCATGTGAGGCAGGTTGATGAGAGGGCGAAACGGCGCTACAGGCGTGCCTACGATAACAGGCACAACGCCAGACCTCTACCAGAGCTCCAGCCCGGGACCTCCGTTGCAGTGAAGCTGGACAACGAGCGAGGATGGACAAAGACAGCTTCTGTCCTTGAAAGGTGTGACTCGCCAAGGTCATACCTGGTTCAGACGGACAGGGGAGTACTACGCAGGAACCGTCGCCACCTGAGACCAATCCTCGGCAGTCCAGAGGCTTCAGAGGAGGGTGGAGAAGAACACAGTGAGTGTGATGGAGCATCACAATCACCGGTTCCAGATGCTGATCCACCTCCTGTCACACTTCCAGTCACTATGCCATCAACTCCTGCACACATCACATCCAGTGGCAGACGTGTGAAGCCACCGGACAGATACGGGGAATATGTGATGTAGTTGACATAGCCTGCATTGAGAGTGGCATAATAATCCACTGCAGCTATGTGGTGATTATCTGGAAGTCTACCCAGATCACCTTAGTTTGGAAATGATTCACTATTTCATCAAAGACTGTCCTAAGTGAAACAACAACTGTCTCAAAGAAGGAAGAGCATATGGGACTGTTCTGTTAAAAAAAGAAAAAGAAAAAAGTGTTCTGTGTGTTCTATTCAAAAATCTGTTGATGGTCAGCTAAAAAAATAAAAAAAATAAAAAAATAAAAAAAGGAAATGTTCATACCTAAAGAGATAATGGTAATTTAGAAGTTGGTGAATTTATGTTTCGTGGCGACAAGGTTTTGTTTATGGAGCAGTTATCTAGAATTTGACTGTAAACAGTAATTCTTACAGTATAATGCATTTTGTACGTATGTCTTAAAGACTCAAAGAAAGGAAGATGTATTGTAATGGTACTATTTGATATCGCGCAATGCGTAGGGATACCAGAGTGATGTCATCTGTGTGCGCCGTCAGCCTTCTCCATGTCAACTGCAGGCAGTCGCCTACCGGTGTTATGTTGTCCGCCTGACAATAAAGCTGATCAATAATAGTAGCTGCTTCTATTGATTTCTACATAACACTACAATATGGAACGTTACAATTGCAAACCCTATATCTGAGTTATTAGGCCTACTTATACGACTACAGTACGTCACACTGACATCACGCAGCGTCGATGCACAAGACGCAGGCAGAAAGACAGACTCCGCGCAGCCCTGGCAAGTAGTTTTCCAGTGGCTGGAAAACTATTCGAGCAAGACATGTCTTTGTGTTGTGCAGTGCGATGCCAGAATCGGAAAGCTATTGTAGCAGAGTATTCGGGTCTGCCTATTCACACTTGGTTAATAAAATAATAAACGATAGAGCCAGGCTGTAATGTTATAACAAGCTTCTCCCCACATATCCTGTTCTACGGCAACTCAAGGGAACATACACAGCCTCGCACACACGCAATAGAACACAACACAACACTGAACAGTCTGTTACACTATCAACAAAGCAAGGACTAAAGTTTTACCGAATCCCGTCAGCTCATACTGCTTTTAATGCTAACCGTAGGTGTCTTTGGTTGCAAGCCGAAAGAGGAAATCGTTAAAAATGCCCGACTTTGCAGTGCTCGCTCATTTCATATCAGGTAAGCTGTAGCTGTAGGCTGCTAGTAACAGCCACATCGCTCGGTTAGTTAACAACCAAGTAACGTTAAATAATGTCATTATTGAGTTGAACTGATTGGAACGAGGACATCATTAAAAATGCCCAACTTTGTAGTGCTCATTTCATAATCAGGTAAGCTGCCTGAAGCTGTAGGCTGCTCAGCCACATCGCTCGGTTAGTTAACGACCAAGTAACGTTACATAATGTCATTATTGAGTTGTGTGCATTATCAACATAACAATATATCTTTGCAAGTTACAGAATAATTATCTACGCTATCCCCAGTTATAAAATAAAGGAATGCACGATATGTATTGCTGGCCACTAGGCTTGGCCAATTGACAGCGCCAGCGCGTATGGGTCTGTAAGACATATCCCATTAACCAACGTTAATTTCGATGCATAACATTGCTTATCACTAGGCGATAAGCTGTGGTAGTAAGCAGAGAACTGCATTTTAAAACTAAAATCTAACTGTGTGTCGCAGATGGGCACAGAGCAGTCCTGACAGCGGGGCTTTTACACAGTTCTCTGTGTCTGTCAATGCTGGGCTCACGGCTTTTTGCCTACACGATGCGCGCGCAGCTCCAATGTTGACAGCAGTATAAGGGGTCTATTGCACAGACGTGTATTTGTTTCTTGTCATTCCAAATGTAATCACATTGTTGCTCTGATTAATATTTCAATTCAAATACATGTCACTCTTGTGTTAGAATGAGTAAATGGGCATTGACACTGTTTTTATATAACCCTTGATCAATTCTCATTAATCTTTTCTTTTTTATTTGTCTGTAGGCTACATCCGTGCACTGCCAAGAGTAGCGGCAGCATTATAAACCAGAGACCAGACTATATCAAAAACATAAATAAACACACAGTGGCGTCTTTCATGCATGCTAGCAAGCGAAACTGCTGTCTGTCTGACCCATGGACATATTATAAGATGTACTGAGTATTGGTCCCGTTCAGTGAAGGCGCTGCATGTTAGATCGCCGCTCTGGCGGTTGAATCCAGTATTAGGTCACAAGGCCCGCCTCCCCATGTTAGTGGATGGGAAAATCACAACCGAAATAATCACAGTAGCCTATACGTCAGATAATTTTTTTCCAAAGGTGGTTTGTATCATTTTAGATAGTCATTATCATGCTAATGCCTGTGCAAGTGGTCATTTTTCTGATCAGTTTGTTTTTAAGTAGTTATTTGACATATAAAAAGGGATAAAAATGGATGATTGACAGCTGTGGCAGCCAGTCTCAAGCCGTCTGCACATTGCACAGTGCAGGCTCTGCACATTATAGATCTATCGTCATAGACAAGACACACGCCCTGGAAGTCGGGTGGCTCATGGGTTGGCTGTGCTGGCTACCAGACATCAATGGACCCCAATAAAAAGAACATTGTTTTGAGAAAGGTGCGCGAGGAATTAACATTGGTTGGGGACTGAAGTAAGTTCAGAAAATATGTGTTTTATGAGTTACTCCAGCTACGTTATAGGTACACAATGGTTTTAACATGCAGGCTAGCAATGGCGTTAGCCGCTTTCGCTATTCAGCTGTTTTTCATTATTTATCGGCTTAATATAACTTAACAACCGATAACGATAGCTGGAATAACACAATAATAGACACATATTTTCAGAACTGACCAGGTTGTCCAACTGACAGGAAATGTGTTTTATAACGTTAACTCCCGTCCCAGGTATAAGATGAGGCCTAGTAGTACACAACCACCATTAGCTCATCGCTAACGGGTTAGCATCACATACAAACAGACGTTTTATTTTTTGTAGGCTATTAAAGCAACAAACGTTTTTATATGCATATCTCAGGGAAATGCTTTGACTGTGGGGATGTTCGTTCTTCACAAGCTCCTCTCTTAGTAACGATATACCAGGCATAAATAAGATATAGCTCAGTGGGATATACAGAGTCAGAGAATAGAACAGGCAGCCTGGCTCATGCACTGAGCTAACGTTAGGTTGGGCTGCCCTACACACACTACCGGGGGGGTACAACAACGTAGCCTCACAGTTAGATTTGTTAAACCAACATTTGCGCCAAAAGAAATGTAATCATAAAGTTAATCAAAATGCCACGGAAACATTAGGCTAATCAACACAGAGCTGTTCATCCGAGAATTTCCCCCAGTGAGAGGCTGAGAGCCAAGCAGCCCTGGCTCCTCTTCCGGGCTGGGAGGCTCCTCTTCCGGGCTGGTCTCAGAGCACGGGCTGAGAGCAGCCCGGAGGTCTGACTTGTCTGGCTGATACAACTCAATCTCCGACAACGGAAATCCGATTTTCGTACAGGCGTCATTTTGATAAACTGATCTCATAGTGGGAATCTTCCTGGTTACTTTTGGCGAGACAAAAAATATTACAACTTAAATTGCAATATTTACAGAGCTAGACTGTATATAAATACGCAACGCACTGTGCGCATTCTAGAAACAGCAGCTCTACATAAGAAAGTTCAGAGGGGCGTGGAGCTCTCAGAGGTTCTAAATCAAGGGAGCTACTGCGCAGACTCTGGTTCACTGATCTGGCCGGATTTTGGCTTCACTCGACCCTGCTGGGCGGAGATAGCCATCATCTCTCCATATTTAAAGGGGGACTAACCCCCCAGATATGTATCAGAACAGTGATTTCAAAATACCTATGGAAAAAAACAAGAAATGACATATGCTCTTGTCTATACTAGACTCTTTGGCTGTGTTCAAGTCAGGATTTCTTTTCGGAAATCGACGCCATTACAGTTTGCCTACCGCCTCAAAAATAATTTATTTGAGAGGGGCAATATCTTTATAAATATCAACAACTAGCCAACGCTGGTGGCCTGTATGGAAACAGCATTGCTGAAAATGGTTGAAAGTTATATCAATTTGGCCATTCAGTGGCGAACTAGAAATTCAATTATTTTTCTCCCATATGTGTGTGCGTGGCTTGTCTAAACTTACGTTAAAAGAGACTAGTGACGCGACGCGAGGCTCGTTACCGCAGCACAGTGAGGACAAACGCCCCGCTCTCAGCTTATGTAATCACAAAGCGAGATTTCTCCACGTCATTCCCTCGTCCAATTTGCCATAAATCGCGCCATCAAATCCGTTTTTAATTTTCGTTTCTCCCTTTTCCATGATTCTTTGCAAAAGTTTTCCTCTCAGCTGCGTTCTCTCGGCTGCGTTCTCCCCCGCCTCCCTCCTGCCAGACCCCGGCTGGCGAAACAGCCTCCTGCATGCATGGGGCGCTCTGTAACCTCACGGAGCAACAAACAAACACAGAGAAATAGCTGGTGTGCGATTTTCTGCTCAATACAGTCTGAGATTGGGTACAGGATTGAGGGAATCCCGCATCTGTTTGCGAAGGTGCGACTGGACAGGACGCTTTTCACAGACAGGGGCACAGCGTCAGTAGCTGAGTAGCCTGCTATTAATAGTCGGAGCGAGGTGAGTGTCTCTCAGGGCACAGCGTTGTCACGTCGTAGTATAGCGTTATATTTTACATGTGCGCTAAACTGCGACGAGATTTGTTTGCGGAAATGTCAGACTGTTCCCATGCAAAAGCCCCCGCCTCTCATGACTGAGAGGCTCAGAGCACTGCTGCTTACTGCTGCTGCTGCGCGCCCCCCCGCGGGTGCATGAGAGCAGACTCTCTCCCTTTTGACTGGCCGGGAGAAAGTGCTTCCAAGTCGGACTGATAATATAAACATCATCATTCGAGCTTATCCAGGTAAGATATTAATAAAGTAATGACACATTCAGCGGGAAACTAACTATAATTAAAGGTCCCAATTCGTGCAGCTGTAACCTCTTAAAAACGTGTGTCTCTGGTCCATAAAACATGATTCTGGATTAATTTGTCGAAAATATAGCAACCCCGTTTGTTGTGACGGAGTTGGCCCTTCCTCATCTCGTTGCGTCCCAAGAATGGTCTGTTTCTACAATATATTCAGAACTAACAGTTCCCATTGGCCGCTGAGGGAGAGCCCGCCCCAGGCTCCCAGCGGCCAATCAGATTAGCGTCTGTGGACCAGCACGCTGGGTTGTGTCCACAACTAACGCTATCGCTAACTTAACGTTGCTACGCTAAAGAGGACATCTCAAAATGCCTAGACTTACCGAATGCACCTCCGCAGTTGCTGGACCACGTACAGTTGGCGTCGCTCCAGCTAGAAGTGTTAATTTTGTGGCTATAGACAAAATGGTGCAGATAGCTTGTGTGAGAGAGACCCGCGCAGTATGCTTGAGGACCATCGTGACGTCCCGATACCCCGTCTTTGGGAACAGAGCGTTTGGGGGTGTGGCTTGAAGGAGACTGCAGGGGGAAGCTGGATAGGGACAAATCCAACTGTGGCAGTTCTGAGCTTGTGACCACTCATTACAGGGAGGGATGACAGCAGTATATATGCATTTACAAGTAAAAACAGCTTTTGCACGGAATGGGACCTGACATGTGCCAACTTTGACGACGTTTGGTTCAGTATTTTAAGAGCAAACAGATTTTTTTTTAACTTCAGTTAGAGCCCTCTGGAGCCTGATACTAAGTGAGGTTTTTCCATCTTGCCTAGTTGTATAGGCTTTGGAGATGCACCAGATGCACGTGCTAAACCCACCGTGACGTCAGGATGTACCAAATATCCCATTCATTTGAGGGCACAAAAAAAGCAGTGTTCCACCCTTAGAGGGCGCTTATGCCAGGTATGCTGCTAAAAAATGATACAAATGGTAAAATGGCAACAGTTTGGTGTCAAATGTGGAAATTCTGACCAGAATTCTTCACACATCACCCCCAAAGTCATATATATTGGTTAAAAGCTGAAAAAAGTGTTTTGGGGGTTAGTTACACTTTAATATAACTCAATGTGCTGAAGCAGGAAGTAGGCGGTCACTTTGCCTCTCTAATGTGCCCCCATCTGGCAGGGTCAGGTAGGCTAAATAAAATGTAGGCGAATTACCTAATGTAGAGAGGAACAGCAGAGTCAGAAGACCTGTCCGCTTCATCATGGAATCTGCAGCACTATAGAAGCGAGTGAGTCCTCAATTTCCGCCGATTCCTGAGTTAAAAGTGAAAGTAAAAAGTATTGAGGACTGCCCTCTTTCGAATTGGGGGAATTCAGGAACGATGTCCTCACAAGCCCTCACCAAGATGGGGGCGGGGTGGGGGATTGTCTCCAGATAGAGACAAGGGGCGATATTTTGATGGTAACCTCGCGTCACCAGGCTCTTCTCGGCGAGAAAGAGCCTGGCTCCCGCCCACAATTGATTTTGTCACCCTACTGGTTCCCGCCTAGAGCCCGCCCTAGACCGGATGGCAGCGTTTCTAGCTCGTCAACTTTCACGTTAACTTGACAATTTGACCCAAGTATCAGAATCCTCTTTCACCGTTTTGACCGGTGTGTCAGGCGGTGGTGGCGGAGATGCCATATTGCATAAACGTTTTGTTTTATGTAACGCTAGCTTTGTTTTGATCAGACTCTAGTTTAGGTAACATCACCGCGTCAAGCTAACGGCAACAAAGACGTTGTTAGGCGCATTGCCATCCGGTGTTAATTCTGGGTCCGGGGTTTACGCCCCCATGACAAAAAGCGGGGTGGAAGGTGCCCAGACTATTTTGATGGCGAAGGCTGGAGGCACCCTCTCTGCCTATGATTGGCCGAGCGTCAAACGTTCATCCAATCACATTCGCTTGGCTACCCTGCGTCTCTTTCTACAGTCTGTGGTCAGACAGACAGTTTCGCTTGCTAGCATGCATGAAAGACGCCACTGTGTGTTTATGTTTTTGATATAGTCTGGTCTCTGGTTTAGAATACTGCCGCTACTCTTGGCAGTGCACGTATGTAGCCTACATACAAATAAAAAAGAAAAGATAAGAGATTAATGAGAATTGATCAAGGGTTATAGAAAAACAGTGTCAATGCCCATTTACTCATTATAACACAAGAGTGACATGTATTTGAATTAAAATATTAATCAGAGCAACAATGTGCTTACATTTGGAATGACAAGGAAAAAAATACACGTCTGTGCAATAGGCTAAGTAGGCCTAAATAACTCAGATATAGGGTTTGCAATTGTAACGTTCCATAATATAATGAAGTATCTCATGCTTGTTGATTTAATGATTGTTTTGCACCTGCTGCTCACGTTTGAGATACTTCTGGCTCGCCTGGAAAGAAGGTGGGAGCAGCCGAGTACAGTCAGCCAATCAGAGGCAGAGAGGGGCGGGTCATGCCTTCGCCATCATAGGAAAAAAAATATCGCCTCCCGTACGTTACGCCTCGAACCATGGATGTATTAAAATAACTCATTTGATAGGTTGCCGCAACTGCTTCCGCATGACCTAAAGTGTGTCACATGGAAATATCAACCAATGAGCTGTTAGAATTTTGTTACAACGCAGACAACCTGTCCCCTCTGCTAGTTACAACAAGCCGTGTGGCGCGAGGTTTCTTGTTGTTGGAGTGCACTGCTAGTGTTTGCTTGGTGTGGACCATGGTGTGGACAGGCTGCAGGCGTTGGCAACTTTTTACTTCTTTTTTTTCGTTGGTAACAGCATTGTCGTGAAATGGCGACAGAAGTTATGAAACGAGCCATAGTGAAGATACAATTACTAAAGGTAAGGTTATCGAGTCTACTAGCCGGGCGTTTCTCACTCATACTGAAGCGGCTACTGCGGCTAGCGGGGTAGCCAACAAGCTAACTACCAGTACCACCTACCAGTTTAATCAGCAGCATTTTGCAGTACTGTATTTAAATTCTGCTACATGTAATGAAAACTAAGCTTAAGTAGGGACACTCTGGAGTTAACGTGACGCCACTTACTGTACTTACTGACTGCTGTAGGCTACAGTAAGTACAGTGGCGTCATGTTATGGGGCTAGAGTTAACGCTACTCCTGCTGTTTTACTGGGGGTCGGAGCTCGCTCTCTTAACGCCAAACTCAATGCCAAAACCTGTCCGTTTACTGTTGTCTTGCTTGTCACTAAGACAAGTGCTATACGAGGGATCAGCCGAGCAGTATTTTGGTAAACAAACCGCGTCACTGGGTGGCAACGGCAATGGAACCTATGTAGCCCAAGTGGCGCGAGGCGTGAGTGTCTGACTCTAGCCCCGGTGTGACAGCTTAAGTTTATTTATTTGTTGGACAGGCACAGTGGAGATTAAAAGATGGTAAAAAAGCAAAGAAGGGTAGTTTTCAACCCCCGGAGACTTCAGTGTTTCATTGTGGAGTTGTTGAATATGCGGACAGAAGTGCACAACAGCTGCTGCAGGAAGTAAACAACAATCACACGCACAGTAAACAACAATCACACGCACGCGTATTGTAGGAGACAGGATAGTGGAGCGACCAGTTAGGCTGTCACACCAGCTAACTTTGTTTACTAGTAGGGAAATATGCATATTTGTAAATTGAAACAGAATCTGATAGATTCCTTTGCTATCGATTTAGCAGTTACTCTCCCTTCAGGTGTCATCCTGTATTATCCACAGATTTTTCACCTGCCTGTTGATCTTTTGTCATTTATCATCCTCATTTCTATACTTGATCATTTGGTCGAAATCTGTGATGTCTGTGGTAGTCTGCGTCATGTCCGTTGTTGTAGAACTCATTAGCAAAACAACTGTACATCAACTTGTGAATTTCTTCCTATTGAAATGTTGCAATTGCAAGTTTGAGACACTGTGTGTGTGTGTGTGTGTGTGTGTGTGTGTGTGTGTGTGTGTGTGTGTGTGTGTGTGTGTGTCTGGGGGGGGGTTACACATTTTGTCGACATTTGTCGACTACAATACTTGGTGACAGATGTGCCAGGGACCTACGGTTTTAAGATATCAATGTCAGTATGTTTTAATGAGAAAATTCATACGTACTCATCTCTCCTTATCCAGATTCATCTGCAGCCTGCCAGCTCGTCTGACAGCGAGGGCAGTAACGCTGGCGGAGGCAGCGTGGAGGAGGAGGAGCAAGAAGCTGTGGTGCCTCAGAAAACTGACTCGGCAAGCGAGGTGGATTCTGATTCCGGAAGTGAAGACAGAGGAAAGGGAGGAGCAGTGAAGCGGAAGCTGCGCCCTGCTAAGGTAACTGTAGTCTTTTAATTTCAGACAGTGTTTAACAGCCACCAAGGATATCTCTTAAGATCACTTTATGTTTTGTGACTGAATACTTTGCTAAACAGAAAATCTGAAATATAATTTAGCAGTAATACACAAGAGGGAATTCTTTAGCATAATTATGGGTACAACAGGGCACAAAATAGCACAAAATATACACACAATAAGCACAAAATATAGCTGAGTACCATCAGCAAAACTGAAGTTCACATAATAGTAATAATAACCCATAATTGCTTGATAGAGATGATGACAGTAGTTGGCATAGAAACCAAAAAAGCATCAAGAGCTGTACTTAATAGGAATGATCAACATGGCTGGACTCATTAGAGTGCTGACTGAAACAACCTGTTGTATAATGAATCCTACTCCATTTTGTACAGATTGCATGATGCAAAATAACTATGTTGGTGCAGTTGACAATGTGTCATTTAATCAAATCCCATTTTAGCGGGCCCCTCCCCCCAAAAAGGCCCAGGCCTCATCCAGTGACAGAGATGGAGAGGAGAGCGGATCTGAACCAGAACCCTCCCCTTCAGAGTCTGAGTCTGACAAGAGCAGTGACCAGGTCCACACACACACACACACACACACACACACACACACACACACACACACACACACACACACACACACACAGGCATGATGGGGGCTTTGAAACTAAGCAGACCACACATTAATATCATCTTGTGTGTTGTTTTTTGTTGTTGCTTTCCCCAATAGGACTTCATACCAGGGAAGAAATCTGTTGGAAAGCGTCCGAAGAAAGCAGTAGGCAGGGGGAAGAAGAAGGTGAATGATTAGGGTCAATCATCTCCAAGGGGGCATGAGTTTTGAAGCATAAATGCGAGCCCTAGAAGTAAAAAGCTCATGCTAAGCTAATCCAGAACTACACACAGTGTCGCATAGGCTTCCCCGTCACGTCACCACTGAACCAGGTGAGGGAAAGAGAATTTCCATGTTCGTCCTTTGAAGTGATGACGTTATTGACGTATGATATCCCCGTCGACTCAACAGTGTAGTAGTCTCATTAAGCCGTTTGCTATCTAGCCGCCCTTTTTAACGGCACGTAAAAGCTTAAAAACTCATAAAAGTGGTCCTCATTTGTGAAGATTATCCCGCTGAACACTGGTTCGCGTTTGATTAAGCTTGCGTTGCCCAGAGACCTTATTTGAAGCATCGGGCCAACAACCCATTCAAAAATCCCATAGGCGAAAACAGTGAAGAACCCGGAAGTGTTAGCATCGATGTTTTCCAGACTTATTGGGGGCGGGCACAAGCGCATGCCTGTTATAATTGTACTGGGCATAGGCCAAAGCAGGCGTTTCAGTGCTAAAATGTGGGGATAGCGTGCAATTACTTTGCGCTAAGAGCTTTGAAAAGCACCTCTTATGCCTACCCCACACTACAGGATAATTTGCAAGATTATGGCCAAGATTCCCCCCTCCCGATTTTCTCGGGGGTGCTCCCGATTTGAAGCGCGTCGGGCAGATAATCTTCCCAAATGATCCTGTAGTGTGTGGGGTTCAAAGATTCACAATCGGGAAGACTGCCTCTTCCCGATTGTGAATCGGCCATATCTAACATGTTAGATATTTACAACCCGACAGGCGATTGCATCTTGAGCAGAGAGCCAGTAGTAGCTGCGTTTCCATTAGTTTTTCGCAAAATAAACTGGTCCGCGTCCACCCGCAGCCCCGCACAGAAACAAAGAACGAGGAAATTGTCATCGAGGTGAAATACCCATGCGTCTTTGAACGGGACGGAAAACTAATGCTATACTGCAAAGCATGTAGCCTACAACAAGCGCTTAGGTCTCATAGCTCCCCGCATCGGCGAGTGTCTGCACGGAAAAGTGAGTCAAAATTAATCAGCAGACGCGCCCCTCCACAAGGCACCTACAGACGGTTTTCGCCTGGCCGTGCACAGTAGGCCTACATCCCGAATGGACGCGGCTGTCCGTGCAAATATTAGTTAAACAAATCCTTTCAGTGCAAATGCATTATAAAAACAAAAAATAAGATTTGTTTAGAAAACGAAATGACACAAATGTATTATTATTATTATTATTATTATTATCATTATTACTACTACTACACCCGGTGCGCACACTGAATAGGCATTTTAAAAGTTAACGTCGAGCCCTGCTTCCAATGTGAATCTTCGGCATAATCTTCTAGTGTGTGGGGTTGCGTTTGAACAGACGCGATTGTGTGTGTGTCCCAAGATTGAAATGTTAAAAAATCGTCTCTCTCTGTCCTGTAGTGTGTGGGCTCTCAAGATTTTTATAATCTTCAAGGATTTGAAAATCCTGTAGTGTGGGGTAGGCATTAGTTGCGTTCTTAGGCGCTAAAACACCATAATCTCCGCGCTGCGCAGTGCAGAAACGCCATTGCGCACGGACGTGCCACCCCACCCCAGGCCATCAAATTCTGCTGCTAAAATTGGGTAACCAGCAGATTATTCGGTGAGGCAATCAACTATAATTACTGAGAAACTTATCACATCGCAAGGAGGGGTTATTGTAAATTAATTGAGAAAACGTGTACATTGTAACCTACTTGCATTAGGCTATTCACCTACTGCTATCCCATAACCCGGAGGGTCGTTGGCACCACAGCCAATCTGTCACTCAGAAAGTGGGGTTTGAACCCGGGACCTTCTTGCTGTTAGGCAACAGTGCACTAGTCTCACTTGCCAGACTTCCCTCCCTTCTGGGAGAGAAGTCTGGCTGCATGGAAACAGGCTGCTGGTATAAGCTCTGCCATTGGTGGCGTCCATTTCAGTCGCCAAATCCCATTTTAGCGGGCCCCTCCCCCCAAAAAGGCCCAGGCCTCATCCAGTGACAGAGATGGAGAGGAGAGCGGATCTGAACCAGAACCCTCCCCTTCAGAGTCTGAGTCTGACAAGAACAGTGACCAGGTCCACACACACACACACACACACACAGGCACGATGGGGGCTTTGAAACTAAGCAGACCACAAATTAATATCATCTTGTGTGTTGTTTTTTGTTGTTGCTTTCCCCAATAGGACTTCATACCAGGGAAGAAATCTGTTGGAAAGCGTCCGAAGAAAGCAGTAGACAGGGGGAAGAAGAAGGTGAATGATTAGGGTCAATCATCATGAGTTTTGAAGCGTAAATGCGAGCCCTAGAAGTAAAAAGCTCATGCTAAGCTAATCCAGAACTACACACAGTGTCGCATAGGCTTCTCCAGGCTGCTGGTATAAGCTCTGCCATTGGTGGCGTCCATTTCAGTCGCCAGCGAAAGAAAATCCCTTTCTGCTCCCTGCAAGCTCTGTCATTGGCTCCAACCCGCTCTGACTGATCGGCACAACCATATATGGATTTCCTTTCCGCTCCCTCTGTGACGAATCTGTCGATCTCAAATGGCAGCGCCGCTGTGAAACAATGTCAACAATGCTAGCTCGTTGCTATACGCTGAAAACGATTGGATCCACCTTTGTAGGGAGAGCGTCTGGTAAGCGAGACTAGGTTAAATCAAACAAAGCATCCCCCCCCCCCCCATTATTCCAGAGTGGAGATCTACGCTGCCAGACTCAGTCTCCCGGAAGGGAGGGAAGTCTGGCACGCAAGACTTAACTCATTCTCTGCCAGGGTCATTTCGGTCTGTGTGCTCCCAGTGCCAGGATTTTGAGCATATTTCCTGATCTTCCAGGACCCACAGAATATTCTGTGCTAGGAATAAAATTACACAACATATCTCACAATAAAGCAGAGACGCTCTTCTTACCCCTTGTAAAAAACTGAAACTCGACCATGTTTCCTTGTTTAGTTACAAGCAGTGGAAGTTAGCTTGTTTTCACTAAAAATGCCCTCCTTTGTAACAGAAATAGGAGAAAAATAGGTTTTTAGTGAATGACACCGTTTCAAGCAGAATTCTCTTTTGAGCCTTTTATTTTTTGCCTCAGTGACACATCAGACATATACAGTATTTGTTTTCCCAAATAAATAAATAAAAAATAAAAAATAAGAGAATGTATTTTACAGTTGCCATGTGGATTTTTAGCTTAGCTTGATAAAAGCATAAACAAACGGAACGAACCCTTGTGGTCACACACACACACACACACACACACACACACACACACACACGAATAACGAGTGCTGTAACGTTACCTCTCATAACTAACGTTCGCACAGAAGATCACACAATAGCTACGTTAGTGCTGTAAACTTTGAAATGTTTATGTGACACATGTTTCGCCTTGGTTGCTGGGGACGGGTGTGTGACGCGGTTTGACGTATCCATGTGATTCCCCTTCCCTTGAGTGTGACAGAGCTCTCAAGCTGGCAAGCTGGCAAGAGGAAACGTGAAGCGAGTCATGCCGGCGGCATAAGTTATAAACAATGCGTGACAATTATACTCGAATGTTGTGTGTGATCATTTCATCTCAAACGCGATACAAAAAATAGGCTACTTTTTACCATCGTCATCGCTCCAAGTGGCACCCATTTCTCCTCCTCCGATTCATCCGTGTCAGAACGCTGTGAAGAACGCTGGCGTCTTCCTCGCCATCGTCGCCAGCCGAGAACTCTGGATCGGACTCTGTTTCGACCACAGGCTCCACCCATAAATACTAAACTAGCGGGTTGCTTTTATCAGTTTGACTTGAAACAATGTCACAGGCTGGGAAAGTGTCTGATGTAATGTAAACAGCCAAAACATGAAAGTACGTCCGAGTACGTCTTTGGCACAGAACGCCATTGTAAAAAGTACGTCCGAGTACGTCTTTGGCAGAGAATGAGTTAAGGTCCTTACACATCAAGAGCGATGCGAATATACAGCACGAAATTGCGATGCGAGTTTTGACCCACCTGTCAATCACAGCCACAGATGTGTACACGTCGGAAGCAAATTTCTGAAAAATCGACCATGGTTCGAAAAAATAAACACCGCAATAACGCTCGGCGGAACTTCGCCGTTGGTATGCACGGTTGCATTAACTGATGCAGGTTCGGAAAATATTGACGTGCGAATTAATCGCACGAATAAAACACTCCCGATGTGTAAGGACCTTAACAGTGCACTGATCCACTATACCAGGGGTGCCCAAATTCTTTCCCATGAAGGGCCAAAACTCAATCTGGGTGGAGGGCCGAGGGCCAAAAATAAACGTTGTGGAATTACATTAAAATGTATTGTGTTTTATAGAAAATTAACATTCTAAATCTAAAATAACATTTCAATATAATAATCTACTTTTTATCTGTTTGGTAATTGTAATAATTTGCAATTGGTTATATATATTAAAAAAAACATCTGCATTTGTGGGGAACTTAAACATTTAATCAGTAAACACCCCGTTAAAAACAGTTGTATTTTCCACCTTTGTAATCAAGAGAGAAATTTGACTTACCGGTAATTCACAACTTGAAAAATCCTCAAGGTACTTTGAAAATCAGCTTTATTGTCCATCTTTTGTAAACAATTTGCCATGACAATTTGACAAAAACATGCAATATCCTGGTTGCTAATAACCTCCCACGTGCTATGTCCTACCGGTGAAGCTTCATCTGTCAGGTGAAAAGAAGCGGCTGGCTAACTGCCCATGTCTCGGAGGAAGCATGGAGCCAATTTCGGCTCTCCCCAGATCGGCAGAGGGTGGAGTAGCAACCAGGATGAATAAATTAAGTTAGCACTCATGGGGGATAAAAAATGGGGGGGGGGGATTATATATATATATATATATATTCCTCCCAAATCCGTGGCGGGCCAAAACAAACAGTTTGGCCCGCGGGCCCCAAATTGGTCACCACTGCACTATACCATCCTAAATGGTTACTCCATATAAAAAGCATTTAATAAAAAGCCAGATTATTGAAAATGTATTGTGAAATGTATATCTATACACATAAAAGAAAAGTAAGTTTTCTTAGTTATGAATCTTCTGTGTTTGTTTACTACAGGATATACGTGTAGTACTGTCTCAATATGAACTGGAGCGACTGGAGAACATCAGGCAGAACCAAGCCTTTCTGTCTTCCATCAACCTTTTGCAGGTAGGTAGTCGTGGAGCATGGGATGACCACACACACACACCTACACACATCCAGAGCACTTTGGTTTGTGCAACCATTTACCTTGACTTGCACAGTGCAAGTAGAGATGTAACGGTATGAACATTTCACATCACGATTATCGTGAGCAAAATTATCACGGTTATCGTATTATCACGGTATTCGTAAAAAATTGCTGAAAATGTTCAAAAAGTACTGAGACACTCGGTGAAATCATTTTACGTTTTATATTGAAAACTCAGATCCAAAAAGGATTGATACACTCACTGAAATCAGTTCTCCAAGGCTGCACATTTGCATCTGGGAGACTGTTGCCAAATTTGATTGATGATGGACAGTATTTACCATGCTTTCAAAGCACTGTAATCACGGGAACCGTGGTTTTAATAATAATGAAATTTTTAAACTGTCCAGTTATCATAAGGAATTTTATCACGGTTATCATTAAAACTGGTTATCGTTACACCCCTAAGTGCAAGTCAATGGTTTAATCCTCACATTTTTTATCAAAAATGTAATTAACGAGGACAATGCCATCCACCTCCTCATCCTCCTTCAAGACGCCCCTTACTAGTAGTGACCAAGTAAGTATCTTGCTGTCCATGAATAGATATAACGGGGGCTAATAATTGCTTTTCTCTGTCAAAAGGCACGTGAGGATCTGAAGCAGTCACAGCGGCGTCCCATGAGGTAAAACTGATGAACGACTGACTACTGATGAGAACGTTTGATTGAATTCAGCAACTGTTTTCTGAAATAGTGCAGGGGATTCCTGGCACGACTGGGAACTGCAGTGTGACTGAACAGGTTATGAATTTATCTGGGACCATTGGCCATACACACAGTCATAGTTGCCTTGCACACACAACGCCAGCCTACTCATGCACAGGTCATGGCATCACTAAGCAAGAAGCAAAATGTGTAGGAGTTCAAATTGTGTCTGTGTCTGAAAGCTTGCACTGCATGCTGCCTACTAAATAATATGAAATGTGAACACAAAAACATAGCCATCATATAGTGTAGTATGGTTTGTCCATAGGGCTGGGTGATAATTCACTATGATAATTTATCGTCTTTCAGTGGAATCATATTGTGATGATATATGGTGATTTTGGGATATCGTGACAATTCTGTCTTGATGATGACAAGCAAATTTTACTCACTGGTCAAACTTCAAGGTCACTGTGACCTCACGAACGCCATTCCCAAGTTGGTTAACGCAATATCTCAAGAACGGCTTGATGGAAGTTCTTCTGATTTGGCTCAAACATCGACTTGGACGCAAGGATGAACTGATTCCATTTTGGTTATCAAAGGTCAAGGTCACTGTGACCTCTCGAATGCCATTTTCAAGCTTGTTAACGCGATATCTCAGGAATGTCTTGATGGAATTTCTTCGAATTTGCCTCAAGCGTCCACTTGGACTCAAGGATGAACTGATTACATTTTGGTGGTCAAAGTTCAAGGTCACTGTGACCTCACACACTCAATTTCCAAGCTCTGTAACGCAACATCACAGGAGCGCCTTGACGGAATTTCTTCCAATTTGCCTCAAATGGCGATTTGAACTCAAGAATGAACTAATGGCGGAGGCATAAGTTCGCGTTGCGGTCCTTCTAGTTTATAATAAAATCTTTACAAATTATAGAGCCATGTACTCTTCACAACAATCCTGTGATATCGGTCTATGTTTGAGACGTTTGCCTGTCTGAAACATAGAAAAAAAGAAACACAACAGAAAAATATAAATTGCAGCACATGGGTTGCAGGGAGTTCCCCAAGCCCCGGTAGCCGGCGATTTCTCCGCCTACTGGCCTCTGGCCTACCGGTTACTTACGCTTAAAAACACTGAAAAAAAAGACAAGACACAAGATACCCCCTGAATAAGTGTCCAAATGTTCATGTCATTCTGGCCAATACTCCACTTCTGTTATAACATTTCAGTCTGGAATATGGAATATCAATGACTGTTCTACATTGAAGTAAAACATGTAAATAATAAACTTGTTGGTTTTGGATTTTCAAGAGTGCATTGTTGTTCGTGTGACCCTCAACACAGGCTTTGAGAATCCCGGGCCACTTACTGATGCTTATGCTTAAATTAACCCACTCATATTCTGGTTTATTTCAAGAAAAACATTTTGGCCAGTGGAAATTCTAATTGGCTGGTAACTTCTAGCAGCCATATTGGCAGGTGGTCAAAACTAATTTCAAGCCCTGCAGGGAGAGCAAGTGGTGACATAGGAGTGAGTGAGAAAAAGATCAAATATTAGTGTTTAAGACTGAATAATTACCGTAAATTTTTCCCCGTTTTTTGGCCCTGCGGCTTATATAACGGTGCGGCTTATCTATGGATTTTTTCAGAAAAAAAAAAAAAAATACAAATAAAATCTCTCTTTTTTAGCACTCTTTCTAACTATAAATCCACTTCTGTTTTAATTTCCTCTCTTGCCCTCTTTTCACCACACCGCGGACACTGTGTGCACTGTAAAAATAAACAAAGGTGGTGTTGTGTTATGTTGTTTTGTTGAAATGTTACGGTAATACGGTAAATGGGAGCTTCCTCAAACAGCCATCTCTTTCCCGACAATCCCCTCTGTGCGTGACCCCTTACATATGGTAATTACGGTAAGCAAACGGCCACTCGGCCAACAACTCCCTCCCACGACTACCAGGAGAAAATCACAAACTTCGGCGAATTCACACAAAGGAAGATCAAGGAATATTCCATCGAACCGGAGCAGATCATAAATATGGATGAAGTGCCTTTGACGTTCGACCTGCCACTCACTCGGACTGTTAACAAGAAAGGTGAATCGTCGATCACATTGAGAACCACTGGGCACGAGAGAACGAATTTCACTTGTGTTCTGGCCTGCTCTGCATCTGGAGTAAAGCTGCCGCCAATGGTGATTTTTAAGCGGATTACGATGCCGAAAGAGAAAATTCCCAGTGGGATATACCTCAGAGTCAACAAGAAAGGGTGGATGATGGAAAGTGTCATGAAGGAGTGGCTGGCTGAGTGCTACGTCAAGCGCCCTGGAGGATTCTTTCACCAAAAAAAAGCTTTGCTCGTTCTCGACAGCATGAGGGCTCATATAACAGATTCCGTGAAAGCAGCCATCAAGACCACAAACTCCATTCGGGTTCCGAAAGGCTGGACTGCTGCGTGATGATGACGCCGGCACAGCTGGGCGCCTTCAGAGGCTGTTCGATTCCGACACCGACAGTGACGAAGAGGAGTTCCTTGGTTTTGAGAGTGACAACGAAGGAGAGAGGAGAGTGGTTGACGAAGCCACCCTGAACCTGTTCGTTTCCGACACTGAAGTTGAGGACTTTGCTGGTTTCAGTACGGAGGAAGAAGAGGAAGACGAGGATTAGTGACTTGACTTTGACTCTGACTCTGTTTTTGACGCTGCACCTTCACCTAAAAGATGAAGACAAGGATTACGGTACCTGGTTTGATTGTTGACAGCACCTTTTGTTGAAATGTTAATAAATGGGAGCTTCCCCAAACAGCCATCTCTTTCCCGACATTCCTCTCTGTGCACGAACCCTTACATATGGTAATTAAACATCAAAACACCCACGGCTTATAGTCCGGTGCGGCTTATATATGTAAAAAACAGTCAATTTTGCTGCTGCGGCTTATATACCGGTGCGCCTTATAGTCCGGAATTTACGGTACATCACAACTGTTAATTTAAAATTAGTTATTCCCCTAAACCTGACTTCAAATGCCCAAAATTTTTCCACGCCATTCGGCCCCCAACGCTTAGCAAAATCTGGGCCTCTGGTGGTGAGGACATTCCTGGGTTACGGCATGACAATATTTGTTCGGCCCCCGGCAACAATCTGGGTTTCTCATGTGGCCCCCCATGAAAAATAATTGCCCACCCCTGATCTAGCCTCTTAAATTGGTTCTCAAAGTGAACCAGATTCATGCATTTTAGTTTAAAATTTACACATTTTTCTTACAGGGGGCATGGCCCCCCGAACCCCCCAAGAGGGTCCAAGCAAGGTCTACCCACCACAATCTCTCCAAATCCTGTGGGAAACATAGTTATTAGTATTTTCTTTGTTCTTAAAAATATACATTGCCTGTTTGTGTTTTGCAATATGGATATTGTTTTATTTATAATTAAATTGAGCATTGGGCCTTTATAAGAATGTTTATTTGTATTATTTCAATTGTCACACTCATGGATACATATTTGAGTTTTTTGTTTATTAATTGGGAAAAGGACCACTGGAACAAACGCCGCGAACATGATCCGGCTACTTTTTCAATCTGACTGGCTACTCAAAAGTTTGGGGAACTCTCTGAGGTAGAGTAAGATGGCTCAGACTGCAAAGTTAGTTACCGTAAATTTCGGACTATAAGCCGCGGCTTTTTCCCCGTTTTTTGGCCCTGCGGCTTATATAACGGTGCGGCTTATCTATGGATTTTTTCAAAAAAAATCTCTCTTTTTTAGCACTCTTTCTAACTATAAATCCACTTCTGTTTTAATTTCCTCTCTTGCCCTCTTTTCACCACACCGCGGACACTGTGTGCACTGTAAAAAAAAACACAGGTGGTGTTGTGTTATGTTGTTTTGTTGAAATGTTAATAAATGGGAGCTTCCTCAAACAGCCATCTCTTTCCCGACAATCCTCTCTGTGCATGAACCCTTACATTATGGTAATTAAACATTAAAACACAATTAAAAAAAAAAAAAAAAAAAAATATTAAAACACCTGCGGCTTATAGTCCGGTGCGGCTTATATATGTAACAAACAGGCAATTTTGCTGCTGCGGCTTATACTCCGGTGCGGCTTATAGTGCGGAATTTACGGTACATGTCTGTCCAGTAATACAATGAGTAATACACACCCAGTTTATTTCTTTACAGATTACAGGTGGCCTAAAATGCCACACTCACGTGACGCAAGACTTTACGTGCAGACCCTGAAGGCGTCATGAGCATACTAGAGGTGCTGCTGCAGCTGCGAGTGTTTTCTCTGCTCTCAGCCCCGGTTAATGTCACTATATTCTTCATCACAGCGGCTCATTAGCTGCTGTACACTTAAACGTACCAACTTTCTCACTAATCACACGGCTGTTTACATGCTTTTCTGAGCTGTGTTAGCGATGGTTGCTCATGCTCCCTTGGTAAGATTATGTTAACGTTACGCATAACATTACTGTATATTTGCAGGAGTGGGAAAAGTCTCCCGCTAGTGTTGATGTCCACTGTGATGGCAGAGAAACATGTTTATTTGCTGTGTAACGTTAGACGAGGCACACACACAGACACTTTTTTTAAATAATCGCACCCTTTTGCGATTATGTAATCGCACGTGCTGACATCGCGATTGCGATTCGATTAATCGTGCAGCACTACATAAAAATATACAAAATAGGGTCCAGGTTGAAAAATATCAAAATTACCCTTTATGTGTTGTTCTTGATGTCACTGTAACACTACTTTTCATTGTGGCAGGTCAAAGGCTGCTGTGAGAGAAGTGCTGCCTTCTCGCAAATCCTGTCGTCTCCAAAATAAACCGGCAGAGACTGTTGTGAGTGCGACCATCACACTTCCCCCTTGGCTTAGGTTCACCAGATCCCGGCCAACCTGCGAGGTAGTCTAAAATTGAGATATATATATATATCACATCATATATATATATATATATATATATATATATATATATATATATATATATATATATATATATAATGATGTGATTTTGCTTTCTTGATAATGAGAGGAAGGAGTGAACATGGTAAGCAGTGAACATGGTTGAATTTAAAATAAAGTACAATAATAATAATACAACCAACGTGATTTCAATATGGCTCTGGTTTCACATCAGTATTGTTCTATGCCTTGTTCATGTCAACTGCTTTCATATCAGAGCTCTGATGAGTTGGAGGAGGTGGTGTCTAAAAGGCATGTATTGAGGGATGTGTGTAGTTTTTCATAGATCTAGCCTCTTAATTTTGCCCTCAGAGTATTTATTTTTTATTTATTTGTTTATTTGGACGGGACAGTGCAAAATTAATGAACACAGAAACCATAGAACAGATAATAAAACCTGGAACATAGTAAAAGTGTAAAAATTGCCGGATTTAGCACGAGGCTAATTTCCATCCGTTGTCCCCATAAAACAGTGCACCAAATTGGTGCATTTTACTTTAAAATGTAAAAAAAAAAATGCGGGGTGGGCATGCCCCCGGACCCCCCTTCCCCGCAATTATAAAATCTCTATCTAACATACAGAAATGAACATTTCTATATTCTCCCGTCTCCATGCTTTGCCCACTGGTTGATTCTCAACTGTCCCAACTAGGGATGTTCATTTTGAAAAATTTCCATAATCGAAAATTGGGGGAAATTAACGATCAATTATCGATTATCGATCATATTAATATTTTTATTTTTATTTTTTATTTTTTACAAAATGAATGCCTATGGCAGAAAATACGAACTCTTTATTTCAATGTGTCTCCTCTCCAACACTCTGCTGTCCCTGGCGCATGCCGGTGTGAATTCCCCATGTTTAAAACAGTTTTGTTGGCACAAAGGCCCGTGCCCAGCCAGAAAACTAGAGACTATATGAAGCTCCACCTCACGTTAGTCGGCTGTGCAATGGAGTGGGGCGAGGAGGAACGAATTCCACCCAAACCTAGTCCGCAAAAAAAAAAATAATAATAATAACAAAATCGATAAAAATTCCACATGATCGATTCCATTCCTTAACTCATTCAGTGCCAGCCACTTTTGGAGAACGGATGCTCCCAGTGCCAGAGTTTTCAGAGCGTTTTCAGTGATTTCTCGAGGCCCACAGAATATTGTGTGATATTACTATGTAAACACCGAACACGCACAAGAACGAGCTGGCTCTATTGTATCATCAGCAAAAAAAAGTTTATTGATACCATTTTCCGTTCTTTAGTTATGAGCCGGAGAAGATAGGTTGTTTTCAGCGTTTTCAGGCTTTTCAAATTATTAGCTGAGATAATCCGCCTTTTGTGAAATACAGCATTTCAAGCACATTCACTGAGTCTGAAGATAATATTTTCTGATGTAGTGACGTAGTTGTTGTGTGATGCCCTGCGTGCACCACCCCCCTCCCCCCCCTCCCCCCCTCCCCCCGTAAACTCCTCCCCACACTGCACACAGCCTCACGCAACCATTATATTTTCGGAGTGCTGCGTTTGTGTGCTGCTGTCGGCTCTCAGCGCCACAGCAGGGAAGAGCCAACCCGGATTGCTGAATGGTTTGGCGTCAGGGGCTGCTTTCCTGTCTGCTAATCGGGTGGAGAAACTATACAGACAGACAGACAGACAGACAGGGACAGAGGGGCTCAGTTGTGAGCGCGGATTGACTCCTGTTCGGAGCCAATGTCAGCTCCCGCGACAGAGCAAATGGCTCTGGGAGCATGCATCGGGTTGTCTTTGATCCACGGCTTTTAGGCTGTTTCTCGGACCTGTCTCTAATCTGGACTGCACCGAGCAAGCACTGTCGCCACCTAATGAGTCCGTAAAATAGGTTATACACCTCCAATAGCTACTATAGTTGTACAGGAGCTGCGGAAGGCTTTGATCGACGTCCCACCGTCAAAAAACGCATTGGACGTCGAAGGACGTCCGTGGCATTCTACGTCACTATTTAATTGGACGTCGAAGGACGTCCATGGCATTCAATGAGTTAACGATCAATTATCGATTTTCGATAACTGATGAACATCCCGAGTCCCAACTCGCAGGCGAGGTAAATACAGTAAGCAGGCAACACATCTGACTAAAGTGTGTAGGCTCCAATAAAACAGGACAGGTTGCTGATATGGGATTCATGGCTTCTGTTCAGATATGAAAGACATGTTTGTGCCTTCCAACCATAGCATTAAGTACTATAGTACTGTGCTTTTGTAATGTAATTTAACTGTTTTGATTGTATTTTTGTAACTGTTTTTTTCTTGTTGTACGGCGACCTTGAGTGCCGTGAAAGGCGCCTTATAAAATAAATGTATTATTATTATAGTAGTATAGCTTATACTGAAGTAGAACCATACTGTAACTGTAGTAGCCTAGGCTACATTACTGGTTCATTTGAACAAAACATTAAGAATAAGAGCAGCTTATGGAATTTATAAATGTCCTTTGTAGCAGCAGTGTAGAGACTAAATATCTGCAAATGACATCTCAAAGACAGGATGCTGTTGAGAAATATTTGAGGCTGTCTTCAATTGTGCTAAAACAACATTGGAGAGCTTTGTGCAAAGAAGATACTGTTGCATTAATATTGGTATCCTATTTTATGGTTAAGTAGCCTATATTTGCATGACATAGAGCAGGGGTTCTCAAACTTTTCCGACCAAGTACCACTACGTACCAAACCAAATTCCCCAGGGACCACTTCCACTACGTATGCCCCCCCCCCCCCCCCCCCTAAAATAAAATGACATATTTTTGTAGTCAGAATGCGGAAGTCCCGGACTTCCGGGTTCTTCACTGTTTCTGCCTATGGGATTTTTGAATGGGCTTTTGGCGCAATGCTTCAAATAAGGTCTGTGGGCAACGCAAGCTTAATCAAACGTGAACCTGTGTTCAGCGAGATAATCTTCACACATGAGGACCACTTTCATGAGTTTTGAAGCGTAAATGCAAGCCCGAGAAGTAAAAAGCTCATGCTAAGCTATTCCAGAACTACACACAGTGTAGCATAGGCTTCCACGTCACATCACCACAGCCAAATTCAACCTGTAGTGTTGTTGTGTGCGCTGCTGTGCACTGATTACCCTTTGCTGAACCAGGTGAGGGAAAGAGAATTTCCATGTTCGTCCTTTGAAGTGATGATGTTATTGACGTATAATATCCCAGTCGACTCAACAGTGTAGTCTCATTTAGCCGTTTGCTAGCTAGCCGCCCTTTTAGCGGCACGTAAAAGCTTAAAACTCATAAAAGTGGCCCTCATGTTTGAAGATTATCCTGCTGAACACTGGTTCGCGTTTGAATAAGCTTGCGTTAACCACAGACCTCATTTGAAGCATCACGCCAAAAACCCATTCAAAAATCCGATAGGCAGAAACAGTGAAGAACCCCGAAGTGTTAGCATCGATGTTTTCCGGACTCATTTCTGCAGCTCTCTATTGGTATTGGTATTTTTTACTGGGAGTAGCCTACTCACGGCTGCAGTAGTGTCGTTAAGTGAAGTTAACGAGCAGGCCGCTGGGTGCAAGCCCTGTGCTCTCTCTCTCTCCCTCTCTGTCTCTCGCGCTCCCTCTCTTTATCTCTCCCCCTCGCTCTCTCTTTCTATCTGCCTCGGTCTCGCGCTCTATCTCACGCAAATGCGGGACATCGTCTCAATTTGCGGGACGCGTGAAAAGTGATGAAAATGCGGTGCAGTCCCGCACAAAGCAGGACATCTGGTCACCCTCACCAGCTCATTGGCCTTGTGGTCTGAGTGTCCGCCCTGAGACTGGGAGGTTGTGAGTTCAATCCCCAGCCGAGTCATACCAAAGACTATAAAAATGGGACCCATTGCCTCCCTGCTTGGCACTCAGCATCAAAAGGGTTGGAATTGGGGGGTTAGATCACCATATGATTCCCGAGCGCGGCGCACGCTGCCGCTCACCGCTCCCCCAGGGGATGGGTCAAATGCGGAGAACAAATTTCACACATTGTGTGACAATCAGTGGGACTTTACCTTTACCCTACCTAGGCCTAAACCCATTGTCCTATGAACATGTAAGTGAATGACTGACTGCAATGGCTGGCTTCAATTCCCCATACACAAATAAAAACAATCTCACAAAACTTGAAGGACAGAAATGATAGCGTATACTAATATCATTCACTTTATGAGTGCTGCTCCATTCCCAAGGTTTAGTTTAGTGTTTTTCTCTTGTCTTTTGCTCACTTTCTTTATTTCTGTCTTTCTTTCTTTGCTTGCTCTTATTTTGCTCTTTCTCCCTCACATGAATGTCTCAGTTGCCTAAGAAGCGTCCCAGGCTGCCTATGGTTCAAATGAACATGGAAGAGGGCAGTCGACTGCCTCCACAGCTGCTTGAGCTCTGCTCTGAGGTATGAGTTTGCCTTCTACTTTCAGTTGTGCTGAGCTAATGACTTTTCATCTTTTTTA
This sequence comes from Poromitra crassiceps, assembly GCF_964638095.1. Taxonomy (NCBI): domain Eukaryota; kingdom Metazoa; phylum Chordata; class Actinopteri; order Beryciformes; family Melamphaidae; genus Poromitra; species Poromitra crassiceps. The sequence goes on from NC_139645.1 coordinate 37,076,527, forward strand.
TTTTTCAGATATTATTTGACATTTGATTTGTTTATTTAGACGGGACAGTGCAAAATTAATGGACACAAAGAACATAATCAGAGTGTAAAAATTGCTGGATTTAGCACGAGACTCGAGCACGAGGCTCGAACACGTTGCACATGGCACGAGGCTAATTTCCATCCGTAGTCCCCAAAACAAACAGGACATACGTGGACATACCTACATACAATACAATTACACACAAACAATACATACATACATACATGCAGCCGGCAGTAATGGTTTCTAAATATACTCAGATTTGCAACATGAAACATGAAACATTATTACTGTTTTGAACGAGTAACAAGGCACACTTCAATATTATACAGGTACAATCCATTTGTTGAAAAAAAGTACAGGGATTACAGTCCGAAAACTACTCCAATACTGACGGCTGGGTTAGAAAGGAAAAAGGGGGGGGGGGGGGGTAGGTAGGGCAGCAGGGGCTGATGGAGACAGTCGGACGTGGTGGGGGATGGTGGAGGACGGGGTGGTGCTGGGGGAGTGCGTGCGTGACCATGTGTGATTGGCCTATGAGTCTTAGGGTCCATGAGTGTGTGTGTGTGTGTGTATGTCTGAGCCTCCTCCGTCTGAACACAGCGTTGCTGTGGAGATGGCCTCTATCTAATCAGTCCAAAGTTCAGGTGTCAGATGTCAGGGCGGGGGGGTGAATAGATGAGCGTAGTTGCATACGAAAATATCAGGGGAGGAATTGCTGCTGCGTCCTTGGCAGCTCCGGGTCCAGATTAGAATCTTCTTATATATTCTTATATATTCACCTTCTGCTGTTCGCGGTCTGCACGAGGAGGGAACGTTAGTACGTTAGATCAAGAACATCAAAACGGACTTTGCCAGTGCCTTTTCCCCCCAACAAAACAAACATGGCAGTAGACGGATGTGGCCTTGTGTGTAAATACATCCTCATCATTTTCAACATCATCTTTGCTGTGGCGGGGTTGGCCTTTTTGGGACTCGGCTTGTGGCTGAGGTTCAGCAATGACACAAGAGACATCTTTGAAATTGATGCCCTCAACTCAAGTGCATTTGTTATCGTGGTAACCGTGCTGATTACTCTCGGTTCAGTGATGCTGATTGTGGTTGCCTTTGGGGACTACGGCGCCTGCAACGAGAACAGATGTGCTCTGAAAGTGTTCTCCGTCCTTCTGGCCCTTCTGGCCTGCGCTGAAATCGCAGCTGGAGCCTACATCTACAGCAGCAGTGATCAGGTGGGGCTGTTTCTTACAGAGTTCTATGCTAGCATGTACGCTCTGTATATAAAGAGCACAGACCCAGCTATTGCCCTCACACTCACATTCGTCCACAACATGCTGCACTGCTGTGGTCTGACGGGGGTGACTTTGGTGGAGATTGTTCAACTGACGTGTCCCGAACCAGAGACGTTCTTCGAGCACATCATCCAGCCTAGCTGCCCTGCAATCATTGCAAATTGGTCGGAGACAAAAGGACCGCTGGCGATGGGCATCTTCGGTGGAATCGGGGCTCTTCTGATCGTAGCTCTGGTTTGCAGCACGACCCTCAGTAAACACATCAGCCTTTCCATCGCAGCTCCTCAGTACATCTAATAGGCTAATATCCCGGCTGTGGCTGTGGCTTAGTCCACTCTTTGTCTGTCACTTCTCACTAGCGCTGTTGAGCTACAGCATCTCCACACTCCATCTCACAATCTCCCGGGCATAGGAGGGAATAGGACTCTGTTTTTATCCTTCGTCGTCGCAGCTTTTAACATGCTCAAGTCCGTGTATCCTGGATGTCAAGTGAAAATCCACCCTAAAACACTTGAACACTGTTAAAATAACTGCCAATGCATTTCTGACCATATATAGTTTGATTGTGTCTTTTTCTTGTGGAGAACTGGCCAGTGTAGATGATGTGACTTCACATAGGTATTTCCTGCACAGCTACAATGCGTATAATGATAGTATAGATTTTTTTTTAACGAGGCACATTTGGGGAATTCAAGTGTTTTAATCCAATTTAAAATGTGCTCAAATAAAGCTTTGATCTTTAACTAATTAGGTTTCTATACCCTAAAAGCACAAAAGCCGACAATGGCCAAAGACCATTCCTATTCTCAATCTGGCTGCTGGAAATCTGGCACCTCTGCTCGCATTGAGTGAGACATTAGTTCTTAGAATTTCTATACATTTAGATATATGGCCTGTGCCTGAACTCCTTCATCATCCTCAGTCCGGCAGCTAACCCCTGAAACAAACGCTTCCCTCTTGCTCCAATCATTGCAGTAATGCGCCCGCACCTGACTGGTGCCTCAGGAGGTCCCTGAAGATCATCAAAGACACAAACCATCCCCACAACAGCCTGTTCTCCCTGCTACCCTCAGGGAGGAGATACAGGGTTCCAAAAGCACGCACAAATCGCTTGAGGAACAGTTTCTTCCCGCAGGCCACGAGACTCCTTAACATACACAAATAGTGTAGTAGTCGTACCGTACCGTACTGCAGCTGCTACCATTATGTATGCCTAATGTTTAATTGTATGTCTAACAAGGTACATGCTATTTGCACCTGTATGTCAATTACGTCGAATTTAAAATGTCTGAACACGTCTAACGTATGCACAATGCCTAATGTTTAATTGTATGTTTAATAAGGTACATGCTATTTGCACTGTATGTCAAATACGTCAAATTAAAATGTCCGAACATGTCTAACGTATGCACATAACATGTGCACCTATGTGCAATGAATATGCCACTGACTTGTCTTATCGCTATTCTGCCTCATTGCCTATTGCTGCTTAGTATTGCTTATTGATGCCTATTTCTTATTGCCTATTGCTCATTGCTTGTTGCCTATTTGTACTATGTCGTAAACGGAGTCCACAGCACAAGAATTTCACACGTGATACTTGTACCATGGAGTGACAATAAAAATCTTGAATCTTGAATCTTGAATCTTGAGAATGAAAATGTTTTGGTTGCCTAAATTCCTTTCAGGTCACACAGACCAAACAGAACAGGTCTCAAGTCTCTGAATCCCAACATTAGTTCATTCTTATGCAGATCAGTGGAACTTTCCATGATATAATCCAGGTATAATCCATTTTTCACAGTTCAAATTCACTGACCGCCCATCTCAATTTTCATGACGTCACAGCCTTGGGTCAATCGCTGTTGTCTTCCCGTACCCCGCGGCGAAAGATCCGTCTGGGCAGAGGGTGGGGGTTCCCCGGACCTCGCATTCCTCAAAGTTTAGTTGATTTGCGTTGAGAGACCAGGGCCCGTATTTATCAAGCTTCCTAGAATTACTCCTAAGAACACTGCTAAGAGTACACTTATGAGCAAAAAAATTCCCAGCCAAAAGCTGCACTTAAAAGTCAGTTATTATGCATCTCACTCCCTCTTTCAGCGAGGTGTAGGACTGAATCCTAAGTGTCAATCTCAGAGCTGATTTACGACAGGTGTGTGTGTGTGTGTGTGTGTGTGTGTGTGTGTGTGTGTGTGTGTGTGTGTGTGTGTGTGTGTGTGTGTGTGTGTGTGTGTGTGTGTGTGTGTGTGTGTGTGTGTGTGTGTGTGTGTGTGTGTGACAGGTGTGTGCCGTGAAGGGAAATGTTGATGATGCAATTCCAAGTACACAGGAATGGCCAATCGCTGAATGGAATCCCTTATGCACGAATATCCTAAATAGAGATGATTCAACAGTGAAATGCACAATGGGAGTGTAGCATATATTCACCAATAATTTCAGAAGAAATTATCAACAAAATAATACAAGATAGCCTACATTGAAAATGACTCAAGAATAGGCTAAATGTTTCCTAATCCACCCAATTTACCTAATCCCACAACTGACTCGAAACTGGTGTGCTGTCAATTGACTAGACTACCCTATATAGCCAGGTTCTATAGGCTGTATGATGAGCAAACATGGAATCCAAAAGAAAGCCGAATTGGAGGGAGGATCAAGTACATCCTTCCGCTCTCTGAAGATTCGCGCACGTCTCTGTCTCCTGAATGCCATGATGTCAACATTGCCCTGCTGGCAACTCCTAACCACTTAGGACACCTCCTGAGGACTCCTAAATAGCTGGGGGAGTAGGAGTGTTTACTAGTCTTAAGAAGGTTGATAAAAAGCTTTTATTCTTAAGTGTGAGAGTAGGACTAAATTTCACAAATTCTCAGCACTTATGACTAAAATGGCACTCTGAGATGCTTGATAAATACGGGCCCAGCTTAATAAATCCAATAAATCCATGTTTGTCATTTCGAATAGACAAATGCAAGTTTGCTCCGGCTAGGGTGGTGTTGCAGGCAGAGGGAAAGGTGCAGGAGAGGAGGGGTGGAGAGAGCGAGCAGAAAAGCCTCCGTCTCCCTCCAGTGCTGAAGCATATGGGATTCATATGTTTCATGTTCATCACAGCCCTGAAATTTAAGCTCCATGTTCAATGTGCCATCAACCTGGTGGCTCTCTAGATTGTCCTCACATAGACTCAGTTCTCAGTCTCTATATCTGCGTTGCTCAACCAGAGATGGAACTTTCTCTCGGCTTTCCTTGTTAAAACTGGGTGGAAACAATTTGAGAGTAAAAAAAAACTGCATCGCAGAACCAATAGTGCGGCCCTTCGTGCACAAGGGGCGGTGACATGGAGAAGTCGTGTGCTTGTAAACTGATCAAATGGAGTCAAATAATGTAATGTTGCTCGGGACATCCATTTGTACTCCTATCTACATGTTGTGACTTGCCCATTCACCACATTATGAAATAATAATGTCAAATTATGAGAAATTATTTCGAAGCAAAATACATGGTGGGAAAATGGCACATGGCAACCAACATGGTAGTCCCAGATGTACTTTCCCACCACCAGCACATATAAAATAATAGCTGTGGCTAAAACATGAAAATTATCTCATGGTGGAAATTCCACATCCCAATCACCACCAAAACCTAATCAACTGATCCTTGGGCAAATAACTAATTATCCAGCAAATTTCAGACAAAATTGTTAGGAACCTCTTGAGCAAACATCTCATTGTCATTGTCAAAATCTTGCTAGCAATCAGACAGAGGTGAAAACCTAACCTTCCAACTTTGTTAGTCTGGAGCCGAGTGCACCAGCTGGGCGTACGCCTAGGTGTAATGCTACGTCCGACATAGAACTCAAAGTTACAACTAACTTAATTTTATGACTAATGCACATGTAGTCTTAAGCCCTGTATGTGTTGCGCCTGGGTGTAACTTTTACGTCTGGTATGGAGCAGGTGTAAAAGTTACACCCAAGGTGTACTGACTGACAGCTGTCTCATCTTGATCTCTGTGCTGTCAGTGCCGTTCAGTCCTGTGATGCGGGGGAATCTTCTAAACAAATATCGATTGATATGTGCTGTAAATGGACGTTTTGGGCGCAGGACCTCCGCTTGTCGGCGGGTTTTTAAAAGCTGATGCGTCGGAAGATCTTTCCATTTCTTCCTGACTTCGTCAACTGCCCGCAGTCCACCATCGCATTCATGCATCTTGTTTCTGTGTGTTTGTGTTGGCGCTGTTAAATTTAGCTGTGAGAACGTTTCTATGCTTTGAATACAACTCCATAAGTTTGAGCAGAGTTGGAGCTGTCTGTCAGCTGTCTCGAGCTCGTCTGAGAGAAGTGTGTTGCTTGGCAACAAGCATGTATTTACGTGGATGCGCACGTCCGCAGCCACGACCATGGTAAGTCAGTCTTGGTGCACTCGGTGTAAATTCAAATCACAAAGTCGGACGTAGCTAAGACCGGCCTAACAGTTAAGACCTACTTTTTTACGCCCAGCTGGTGCACTCGGCTCGGGCCGGTTGCACCAACTGGTCTTAAGCTAAGTCGGTTATAACTTTATGACCTAACAGCTACGCCGGTTGCACCAACAGGGCCTTCTCACTAAGACCGGGCGTAAATATTACGGCTATTCCAGAGCAGGCCTAAGGTGCAGTATAGTGACAGCGCAGCTTGAAAATGGCATGTTGTCTTGTGTATCGTCTCTACAATGAGCAGGCATTTAGATGGGAGAGAGTAATTAGGGACAGAATCAATCCATTGGACATGTATAATGACGAGGAGCTGATTGAGAGGTTTCAAACTGGCAGATGGGGGGGGGGGGGGGGGGGAAACGATTCAACTTTTACTTGTTTACTCACCTATATTTTGGCTCTCTTCCAAATAATCCAGCCACATAACTTATGTTCATTCATAAAATGATTAAATAGCATGACATTAATGATTTGTAAAGTGTCATTTAGTCATAGTCATAGTTAAGACCAGTTGGTGCAACCGGCCCCTGGTCTATTTGGTACATTTTTGAAATTGTCTAATTCTTTTCACAGGACCCCACAAAAGAAGAAAAGATGCAGCCTGATCTGAAAGAGTAAGTTTTCTAAGATTTCTCATGCAAAACAGTTGGATCTTTTGGTCACTGCATTCTTGGTAGAGATAGATTTTTGGTTGGACCGCATCAGCAGGGCCAGCCCTACAAATACGAATGGCTGAATGGTGAAATGACACCATTGGTTGGCCGTGGAGGTGGGACGTGGCACACCCATACACGGTGTAACATAAGGACAGTTGGCGCATGCGCGGCACTGTAAGCACTGCTAGTTAAACCAGCAGAGTCTGATAGCTACAGCTTGCTAGCTGCTAACCGATCAGCTAGTGGTTATCGCAGCTGTTCCCAAAACCGGATCCTGCGGACAGCGCCAAATTATGTAATCAAGAGGGGGGGAAGCGGTTAGGCTCACTGGACACTGTGCTCTCCTTGACGCTCTGTTCTCCTGCACACTCTGTGGCTGCCTGGGGGGGGGGTGCGGTAGAATGTATCGAAAACAAGAAATGTGATAGGAAACAGCTTTAGCGAATTTGTAACCAAACTCCATTCAAAAACATGCCGTTTTAACAGAGTCCATTCCGACAACGAGGGGTGGCATTGTGCCAAAAATGAGGCAGTCAAAATAGTGGTCGCACCATCGTCAATCACTGTGGGTGATTTATTTTACAAGTGGCATTCAAGTCATATCTGACTAGTTTTAAATTTATTTCTCCGCACAAAAGTTTGATAGCCTATCAGTCAGTCAGCTCCTATCCTCTCCGCGCACAGTCACACAACACTGCCTGCCTCAAATGGCTGCCTCACACAATAGAATTGGCTGCATCACGTTAGCGACAAATCTGGAGACTTCAAAAACATACCGTTTTAACGGAGTCCATTCCGACAACGAGGGGTGGCAATGTGCCAAAAATGAGCGCTTCCGCGTTTGTTAGGCTACATAAAGCCGCCCAGTCAAAATAGTGGTCGGACTGTCGTCAATCACTGTGGGTGATTTATTTTACAAGTGGCATTCAAGTCATATCTGACTAGTTTTCAATCTATTTCTCCCCACAAAAGTTAGGCTTTTTCTGACATGGGAGCAAGCAAGCAGCGCAGCAGTAAGCGTCCCTCCTGATGCACTGGACCTGGCTGCCTGCAGCTGAAGCACGTTGGGATCACACGGCCAAACAATTCAAGCCGTTTTTACAGCACTTGAGGAAACCATGAGTTTGCTCGTTGATATAAGTGATTGCCCGAACGATTCATTAATTAATAAACTAGTGAACGTGAAGTGAAGTGAGTCACACCCGCCCACTCAGACGGATCTGCGGATAATGACCTGCCACTGTTTAACATGAGCTGCGATTGCGTGGAAGCGGATCTTATATCGGTGGTCGAGGTGAATAAGATACGGAGTCGCGGGAGTGCGCGTAGGCCGGCTAATTGTTGTTTAACATACAGGCCAACTGGCTAGGAGCAGGTTATAATACGGATTCCACTGCATGTTAAGAAGTGGCTTATGTGTTAGTATGAACACATCACACAGTCCAGCTATGTACTAGGTTTTGACCTAGTCTTGTTAAAATATGTTGAGTTGAGTTGAGTTGAGTTGAGTTGAGAAAACTTTATTTATCCCCGGGGGGCAATTCAGATTCTACAGTTCATCACCGTTGCAAGTAAACATATTGTATTTCATTTCGGTCACAAAATACAAAAATACATACATACACAAGAAGGGAAATAGGAAAGGAGCTCAGTGTGATCAAAACCGAGATAGTGCATTTGGTTCCTCGTGTCCCTCAGCGTACATGGATCTGAGCCTCAAGGGTGCAGGACGCAACATTGTTTATACACATGTAAAGTGCATAGGGTGCATGTGTAAACAGTTGGTTTTAGAAATACATAAAAAATAAAAAAAAATAAAAAGTAAGATAAAAAGTAAAAAAAATTGCATACAGAAAAAAGTGCAAATGCTAGGATACACAGTGTTATTGGTTCAGTGCCTACTACATGCATACAGTCAGTGCAGTTTTCTACTTCTCTGCATTCAACAGCCGAATGGCTGAGGGAATGAATGGGCTGTTGTCTTGATGCAGGTATCGCTCTTCCCTTAAGACCATGAGGATAACTGAAGATCAAGTGGCCAAAGTGGTTAAACAACGCATATGCTCTGCTGCCTTCCACCCCTGCACTAGCAGTCTGCTCATGGCTGCAGGAAACCAATGGGGGCAAGTAGGACTCTGGAACTTGGTGAGTTTCTTTGCTTTGATCATAACCATTTGCTAAAACATCAATGACTGGACACTTAGGGGACACTGCATGTACAAATTGATTTATTTATTATTTACTCTTTAAGGGTGGTGATTACGGTGATGATGGCGTGCTGCTTTTTGAGCCCCACCCTCGGCATCTAGTGAGCTGCATGATGTTCTCCAGGACTCATCCTAGCCACCTGCTGACCGTCGGCTACGATGGATCTCTACGCTGCATGGATGTAGAGAAGGCCCTCTTTGACAATGTAAATTTTGTTCCATAAAATGTATTGTTTTATTGATCACCCCCCCCCCCTTCCCCAGTGGCATCTATCTAGGAATTTACTATATATATATATATATTGTGACAGATCTGGCTCTCAAAATAGGATCAAGCTTGTGTCTAGTCAGTCCAAACCTGCCACAACAACACAGAACGTCTTTGCACAGAAATATCAAACAAGAAGTCACAAAGTGAATGGGAGCAGCTCACCTGCTATCAGCATGGGGCGATGACACCTAGACAGCCCGGCTTGTGTGGACAGCTCAGTCGGTAGTGTGGAGCGGGCCATCAGCAGCTCCCGTTCAGTAGATTGGGGACGCTAATTCTAAATAATATCTCACACACACAGTCACACCCATACACGTGGAAACGGAGGGATCAATAGAGCACTGGGGAACAGGAGCGATACATGGCTTCCTGATCAGACTAGCAGACCAACATGGCAGAGAGGGGGGGGGGCCTGCGCACCTGAAATGCCACGGATATAATCTCTAAGCCACTCCCACTTCCTGTTTGATCCTCTGATGCAAAGACGTAAATTGACATATTATAATTAAACAAGGGGGTCCCTGACAATCACATGTCAATCACATATCACTCTGTAACAATATATATATTCTAGGTCTAAACCTCATTCTCATTTTTATTTCTCTTTTTATTCCTATTTTTTTATTTTTTATTTTTTTATTTCACTAATCTGAGTTATCATTGCATTGTAATGTTTGTTCAATGTTAATTGAGTAACTTGTATTATTATGTTTTTCTCTTGAGGTGAGATCTTTATATAAACCCGTAGTGGGTTTCTATCTCACCTGCACATGTTTTTTTTCTCCAATGTTGTAAACATTTTTTATTTTGTTTCTGTTTTCCTTTAATGTGCAAATAAACATAAACATAAACATATATACTGTATATATAATGATAATAATAATAATAATCATAATTTCAGCCAGTAAGTACAGTTTGAACCAATACCTTTTAACTTGAAGAGCGCGGGGGGGGGGGGGGGTGAATTTACATTTTGGGCTCATGATCATTATGAACCCCCCCCCCCCCCCCCCCCCCCCCTATATATATTATAATAAGATACAGGCCCCCAGGGCAGATATACAGTATGGAGAAAAGGGTAGGATTCTAAATGGGTGTTAAACACCTGTGACATCACTTGTTGCTGGATGTTCTGCTGGGGCTGACATCACAGGTGTACAGTTCCATTTCAGGAACAGTTTTTACACAAACAAGTCTTGATGCAGCTATGTGTAATTAAAGGAAGGCTTTGCCGATTTTCAACCCACTTTGCATCAGTTTACAATCTCCGTAATATAAGCAGATGGACGGTGTTTACCTTCTCTATATATTTGAGATGTTTAAAAAAAATTCCATGTCCTCATTAAGTTGATGTAAAATCCCTGCATGAATTCTAAACCCACTCCAGTTTTAAGATATTCCTACTTCACCAGCTGATCTGAATCATTTTCTACATCCTACCAGGTGTATTCTATTGAAGATGGCCTGAAAACCTTTGACTTCCTGTCACATGACTGTATGACACTAGTTGTCGGGCAATTTGGTGGAGATGTTGCCATTGTGGATAGGCGCACCCCAGGGTAACATACTGCCATCTTCTTCAACTGTTGTATTAATGATTTAAAAAATGCAGCACTTCTCTATTCTTTCCCATCTCTCTTCATCATGTTGAATGTCAGTAAGCATGAAGAGTGCTAACCGCCTGCTCTCTTTTTTTATTAATCATAAACAACATTGTCAGAAACATGCATAATGTGTTCCAGACTGGTACAAAGCTGCTTCTAATCTCTTAATGTTTTTAATTTCTCTGCAGCAACTCCCATGAGTCCCTCCACACCCTCTACACCCTCAACCCCAAGAGCCTTCACTGTGTTAGCGTCCATCCACTAAACAAGCAGTACTTTGCAGTGGCCGAGAGCAGGTATGACCCATATCTTTGATTCATTTATATTTTCTCCAGAGCAGTAATCACTTTGATCATTTGTTTTCTAAAGTTGTTAAATTGGATTGCCTGCTTGTAGTCAGTTCAGCTGTAGTCTGTCCAGTCTATAAATAGTCAAAACTAATTTTCCTTCTTCTCTGCAGGGTTGTGAGTATTTACGATAGCCGCTGTCTGAAGAAGACCGAGAGCCAGGCGGTCTCCCAGCTGCACGGCCACTCTTTAAGCATAACCAGTGCTTATTTCTCCCCTAGTACAGGGAACAGAGTGCTCAGCTCCTGTATGGACAACACGATTAGGTGGGGCTGACACAGCTTAAAGCACTTGCACTGCACTACTTGTTTTGGAATTACATCTCTAAATTTAATGTGCATGTACTCATTTTCTTTTCTTTTTCCATAGGATATATGACACCTCAGCAATGACCACCACAGCTCCTTTGCTCACTTCCATCAGGTACATCCACTCACTTGAACATAGCCTCTCAGTGTGGGAAAGTCATTATGTTACCTGATCAGGGGAGGGGAAAGCTGTCTCAATCTATAGCCCCTTTAACACAGACTGAAAGCCGTGTTCGTTGCAGCGTTATGTCTCGCCTCCTGCAGTGTTTCCCCTAGAAACATTTTCAGGCCTGGAGGGATTTCGAAACGTACCTCGACCGCAACGGTGGGGCCCCTCGCTGGCGACGCTAAACTTTTAGCTAACCTGTTCGCATCTTTGTTCGCAATGGCATCCCAAGTATCATCATACTATTATGGGATGCGATGCGAACATTTGTATTATGGGATGTGCGTTTCGCAGGCAACGACACGTTTACATGTTTTGGAACAGCGCTGCATGCTGGCACAATGCTCCTAAAAGCAAAATGCTTATTGTTTTGAATGATTTGGCATCTTCTATTACTGTCAACACCAGTATTGCTGTATTGTAATATGCCATAAAGGTTTATTAAAATTTTTGGGGAGAGCAGAAAAAAACAAAAACAAATTGGAATTCTTTTACTGGCCTGGCGGGGACGCCGGCTGTAGAATGATGCCTCCTGTATAAAAGTCGCAAGAAAGGAATGGCGCGTCATTTTGTTATGCCTTTCGTTCCGCCGGTAGAGGTAGTATCAGCGCCGAATCGACGTCTGTCTAAAAGGCTAAGCCGCGGGAAGACGGGAATCTCGGCTCATTCATAAAAAAATGACAGGAGGACTGAGGGAAAACAACCTCCAGATTGAAGTTCTCCGATCAGAAATAAGTTAACCGAAGCATATCTGCAGGCTGTCTCGCCTGTTGTGCATTCCCTTACGAAAAACAACTAACGTTAGTAGCATTCAGACTGTGCTCCTACTATAGCCCGAGTCACTTGAGCAGGTGTGTGCCTTGCGTTGCCCACTGTGCCTGAGATTCGCTCTGTTCTTCTGAAAGTGACATAACCAGAAGTAGAAACCAAGTGGTCTATAATGACGCCGTCGATAACGTTATTAAAATCAGACTGCAGCTGTTTCACACTTTTTTTTGTTTCCAGTCAACACGCTTTCAGAACGGACTTAATTAGGCTACTTCACAACATGGGTATATGCTTTATAAAAAACTGGATCTATCTAAAGCACACTCCTGTATGGCAGGGCTGCTTGGTTCTGTGTGAAAGTGCAGAGAGGGCCTAATGGTGGATCTTCATGAGTGTGATTGATACATTTGAGTTTTGGGTAGTAGAAGGTTTATCTCAGGCCATCATAATACTTATCACTGTTTCTATTTTTATTACAGTTTTATTATAAGCCAGTATCACAGCGACAACAAGCCTTTCCAACTCGGCACTTAAATTACATAAAAAAAATGTCAAACCAAAATTAACAATTGTGTGTCTTTGGTAGAAATAACCACGTGAAAAAGCAATGCAATTGTTTACACGCCATTACTCCTGCTACAGTGAGTCCATGCAGATTTGATAAGAAGTGGGTAACACGTTCTTCATCAGACTATAGACGGTTTTAACTTGACAACAAAAACATTCTAAATTGAACCCCCGCTCACTTCCTGTTGCAGTGTTTGCTATGGACATAAAAGAAAAAAAAACATTCAAGTGCAGGACTGACCATTCCGTGAAAACCGTCTATACAGCTGAGCGGCGAAAACAAAAGTAACGATGTCGAGTGAATATTTCTGCAGTTTGCCGAATGCTGAGAAAAAGGAAGTGCTGTGGGGTTGCGCTCTGGTGAAAACCGTCTATACTGTATGCTAAGTTCTCTGACATTTATTTTCAGACATAACCTGAACACAGGCCGATGGACTAGGCTATCAGCAGTGTGGGACCCTAAACGAGAGGACTGCTTTGTGGTGGGAAGCATGGAGCGGCCTCGCCAGGTGCAGGTCTTCCACGAAAGCGGCCAGCTGCAGCACTCCTTCAGAGACGACCACCACCTCAGCACGGTGCTGTCCATCACAGCCTTCCATCCCACAAGGAATGCTTTGCTGGGCGGCAACAACTCAGGACGCCTGCATGTCTTCACCAACTGAGACCAGGACCAAAACGTGCACGAACAACGCCACCATTTATAAATGCCTACATATGTATATGAAGTCCCACAAATTGGATTTGTTACTGGATATTGTAGACTAGGCTACTAAATCATTGTTTTTAGGGGGCATCCCGTTTCAAATTTGACCAGCAGATGTCCCCAGGTTCACAATTGGTTCAAAGCTTCAGAAAACCTAGTTTCTCCCTTTACTATTTGTCTCACTTTCAGGACTATTTCCAACATCCTGATACTCCAACTGCTCTTTCAAAAATAGACCGCTGTCAATAGCTGCTTGTTTTAGACGTTTTATGTACTAGCTATCTGCCAGGCTGTTTGCCTTGGGCAACATCGCCATCTTCTGGCTGTTTTGCGTATTGGCGAAGAATTTATACTGTTCATTCTTGCAGTCACAATTGACTGAGTTTTATACAGTTCTCTTAACGGCAGGCCAAACCTTGGAATATTGTCTATATGTTTTTTTGTTTTTTTTCTAGTTTATTTAGACTGCTGTTTGCATTTAATACACATGTACATGTTATTAATTTGAATCTAACCTCATTCGGGTGACCGATGCTAGACTGTTGCCCTAGTTGTTGTTTTTCTCATGGTTAAGGTAGTTTTCATTGCATGTAGCAGAATTTTAATACTGCAAAATGCTGCTGATTAAACTATACTTTCATCCGAGATGAAGAATGAATGGTGAGTCTCGCTTTGGTTCCCCATGGTGTTCCCCAGCTTTTCTGTTTTATCTTCCCTGACCCATTGGGTGTACATTTTTCCAACTCCAAATTCTATCAAATATAATGAAACCACAAAGATGAACTGTAAAAGACCACACAAAAATATATTGTATAGTCAATTTTATTTAAACGCCCAGCAATGCATCAATAATTTTTTTTTTACAAATGTCAGATGTCTAAATATTCAGACTTAAACATCATAAACACAGTCAGGACACCAAGTGACAAACAGGAGTCATGAGGTAAAGTTGTTTGAAGCCACTAGTGATCAGAGTGTGAAGTCTCTTTAGTCGACTTCCTCAACGGTGGGACTGTGTGAGCCGGCTCTCGCCTGCTCTGCAGCCCTGTGCAGGTGTTGCTCTCTGGTACAACTTGCTGATGATGGCATTACACACAATCTCCAGCTCTTTCTACAGGTGCTGGTACTCTTCTTTATCAGCCAGCTGGTTGTTATCCAGCCAGGCGATGCCCTGGTGGCACCTCTCCACCACCTTCCTCTGGTCCTCCTCGCTAATCTTGCCCTTCACGTTGAAGGCGTATGACTCCAGGGATTTTTTTTTATTATTTTTTGTGCATTTTGCCTTTATTTTAGTTAGATAGGATTTAGTAGGCAGAGGGGAAAGGTGGGGAAAGAGAGAGAGGGGATGACATGCGGCAAAGGACCGCAGATCAGATTCAAACCCGGGTCGGCCACCTGAAGGACCGAGCCTTTGTGGTACACTTGCTACCAGGTGAGCCATCAGGACGCACAACTCCAGGGAGTTCTTGGCGGCAATCCTCATCCTCGACTGTATTTGTCAGCATCCTGCAGCATCCTCTCTATCTCTTCTTTGCTCTCTATCTTATCTCTTCTGGCCCTTGTCGTTGGTGATGGTGATCTTGTTCTCTTTGCCGGTGCTTTTGTCCACCAGCGACATGTTCAGAATGCCGTTGGCGTCGACGTCGCGACCTGGATCTGGACCCCAGGCTGGTGCTGAACGTCTGGGTTTGCTTGGTGGGGATGGCGGTGTTGCGTTTAATCAGGGGTGTCATGACTCCTCCGGCTGTCTCAATACCCAGGGACACAGAGGAGCCACGTCCAGCAGCAGCAGGTCCTGAAGGTTGCCCGAGGTTTCGCCTGTGAGAATGGCGGCCTGGACAGCAGAGCCATAAGCCACCGCCTCGTCCGGGTCGATGCTCTTGATGAGCTCCCTGCAGGAGCTTCTGGATTGTGGGGATTCGGGTGGAGCCTCCCACAAGGATGATGTCATGGATCATCTGGGCCTTGTCCATTTTGGGGTCCTTCAGCGATTTCTCCGCCGGCTCTAATGTTCCCATGAACAGGTCGGAGCACATCTCAAAGCAAGCCGTGGTGATGGAAGTGTAGAAGTCGGTGCCCTCGAACAGAGTCAATCTTGATGCTGGCCTGGGAGCTGGAGGACACAGTTATCTTGGCCCTCTCACTTGCTGTGCGCAGCCTCCTTAAGGCTCTCTTGTTGTGGCTGATTTAGATTTTACATTAGTGGAAAAGTAATACAAAGCCAAATAGATCCTTACACCCCCCTTCCCCCCCGGTCTCCCCTGGCCCGCTCAGCGAGAATAGTATCAATGGCGTACAGTGTTCCTCTGCTCATGACCCAACGACCTTCTCCTTTATTTGCATTGCTGCACGTGACCACATCTCCAAAGTGGAGTCCCACAGTGCATGTTGTAGTTTCAACACCCACACACCCCCACACACATAGCCTCTCCCACACACCCCCACACATAGCCTGTCCCACACACCCCCACACATAGCCTCTCCCACACACCCACACACATAGCCTCTCCCTCATACACCCACACACCCCCACACACATAGCCTCTCCCTCATACACCCACACACATAGCCTCTCCCTCATACACCCACACACATAGCCTCTCCCTCATACACCCACACACATAGCCTCTCCCTCATACACCCACACACCCCCACACACATAGCCTCTCCCTCATACACCCACACACCCCCACACACATAGCCTCTCCCTCATACACCCACACACATAGCCTCTCCCTCATACACCCACACACATAGCCTCTCCCTCATACACCCACACACCCCCACACACATAGCCTCTCCCTCATACACCCACACCCCCCCACACACATAGCCTCTCCCTCATACACCCACAACATTCAAGTTCTCACGCTTTGTTGTCATGTGGTTTATCTTTGTTTCCCAGCAGCAGAGCATCACAAACTTGACTTGGAAGGTCAAGGTTACTGTGACATCACGACCGCTCGTTTCATGCTCGTTAACGTGATATCTCAGGAACGCCTCGACAGAATTTCATCTAATTTGCCTGAAACGTCCACTTGGACTCAAGGATGAACTGATTACATTTTGGTGGTCAAAGGTCAAGGTCACTGTGACCTCACAAATGCCATTTTCAAGCTCGGTAACGTCATATCTCTAACACCTTGACAAAATGTCTTCACATTTGGCTCAGACAGACATGCATGTCGACCGCTCACTTGCTGGCGGAGGCATATCAGTGGTGCGGTCGTTCTAGTATTTTTAAATAACCCATTATGATGCGAGAAGCAGCTGGCCCCCGGTATCTTCACATGATCTAATCTGGCCCCTATTAACACAAAGTTTGGACACCCCTGGTCTACACACATCAAACCTGATGTCCTACCCAAGTTTATAAGATCCAACTTGGCACAATGTGGCCTGCAATAATCTAATAACATTGTTCAAATGTTAGTTTGTAGACGGCATAACACAGCACCAGCACGGCAAAAAAGAAATATACTGTGGGTAGACATAATGCTGCCCTAAATTCAAGCACTTTCTAGGACCCATGTCTATTTTCACAAACCCTTAAGGCCTTGATTTTTTTTTTCTTCAAATTCACAAACTTTCATAGTCAACAATAGACAATAGTCTGGAAAGAAATATTGTTCCATACTTTTCCAGACCAAGATACTAAAATCAAATTGCATACTTTTCCATACTTGCATAGGAATCCTGTATATAAAAGCACCATTTCTATCAACACCAATAGTAGCAGTAGAATTTCAATCCTGATTTTGGGGGGAAAAAAATATATCTGTTGATATTGTGTTCATTGATAGGATGCTGTTTATTACTGTAATTGAGTGCTAACAATATAATGGTCTGGTCTTAAGACTGCAGCTGCTGTACTCATAAAGGCTGTTGTGTAACTGGAGCCATGTCATGTTCCTAGGAACAGCGAGCACACAGACAGCGGAGTCTCCATCCTCATTTCTAATTTAGAACATGTCTGCAGAATGGTGTGCGCTACATATTCCATATGTCATTTCATTATTAGAAATACGATAAGGGCCATTTGAGAGAAATTAGTCAAGAGGCACAAACGATGCCTGCTAAAGTGGACATTTTTGGGGGATACAGGAAGTTGGAAAAGGTGATGTCAACATGTTGGGTACCTTTAGAATCAAGAACTCTTGGATTTTTATTCTTTTATTTAGAAAAACTGACATAAATAAATAGAACAAAACAATGTAAAAATATAATGCTCAGAAGATAAATCTGTTCGGGGAATTGCCATAGCAACAGTTTGTTCTAATAGCAAAGTGTTTAAATTCGGATTTGGTCCCTGGTTTGTCAGACTGATATGAGAGAAACATTTCACAAGATATAGCACCATTGTCTGGTCGTCTTCACTGCTTCCTACAGATGAACAGCTGGTGACCATGTAAATCACATGAATGTAGGACAGACTAGAGAAAACAATGAAACAATTGAATTAGCTGTGGATCAATTAGAAAATGGCCACTGCTTATACGGTTTCATCTCATATAAATATAATATATTAATTTATACGTTTTACACTAGCATGGCTCTATGTCACATAAACAGCTCAGGTAAACACGTGAAGTAAAGGCAGCCGACAAAATTAAAAACAGTCAAAAACAATAGGCGCTAGAAACTGAAATGCAATGTTTTGTAGCTGCACAAACTGTAACTGAAAATAGAAAACGTCGACAGCAAAGGTGGTTCTCTGTGGGAACCTGTGCTTTAATAATGAACCTGTCTGAGAAAGATATGCAAACCGATATCGCTTACTCCATCATTTCTGAAGGCATTGAGATCATTTTTACAATCTTAAGGAGCAAGTGACAAATGCCAGTATTACACGTGTGGGGTTGCAGTATGTGCAAACATTCAGCTGATGATTCTAAATCACAACCCTGAATTCAACAGAGATGAAACTTGCTTTGAAGTGATGCCGTTAAGACTAAATGAATCGAATGTCTACTTAATCGTACGAAACAACATGGAGTAAGTGGGGATGAGTGAAGGCAGCTAGCCTAGCGCACCAGGAGGAAGGTCAGTCCGGCGATGCCCACCCCTGCAGCAGCAAACAGAGCAGTCTTCATGGACGAGTCTTGGTTCACCTCTCTGGCAGTGCGGGAGAACTTACAGAACCCCTCCTGCAGGAGACAACACAGAAAGAAAAAGAAGTTAAACCAGGCAGACATTTCAGTTTTGATCCACCACACAGTGGATAAAAATTTCAAAAATTCAATGCCTGACAGTAGGGCTGGGTATCGAATTTCGATACTTGCTTGGCACCGAATCAATGTACTCGATACTAATGAGTATCAAAACATGCCTTGTCTTTCGATACCAATTTTCGACACAAAAAAAATCTTCATTGAGCCCCATGCTTAGACCACACTCTAATAATGGTGGTGATTGGCTGTCACTTAGAGGCAAACACGAAAGAACAGCGTCTATAAGCATGCAACATGTTGGCACCATGCTCTATTGCTCCAATAAGGCTGGTGATGATTGGCTGTCTTGTAGAGACATAGAGGAAAAGTTACACCCACTTTAGCAGGAGAGCTTATTGTGTTGTTGTATTTGAGAGAGGCAGGCACGTGGATGTATTAAAAGAACGGGCCGTGCAGAAACAATAATAAATACATCAATCAGTGCGGCACTGGCTCTATTTAAAGCTTGATGCCAATACCGTGCGATAACCCAGGAAAGCCCTATGAAAAAAGACCTGTTTTCCGTGCAGCACTTGGGACTTGAGGAAATGTCTGGCCGTGAGTTGTAGATTGTTTAATTAATTTGTAACGTTATGCGCAAGTGATTAATTAATGTGTGTGAAGGGACTTGAAGGTGAGGATCATTACTTTGTAAGTTATCGTGTAAGGTACAGGAAGCCAGTGAAGATCCTTAAGGATTGGGGTGATATGGTGTCGGAGGGGGGTGGAGGTCAGGAGACGAGCAGCAGAGTTTTGTACCAGTGATATGTTTATGTGACAAATGTTAACCGATTTTCGACTTCATTAGAAAGGCTAGAATATAGAAGTCTGACGCAGTTCAGCTTCTTAACAGCTGCATTTCTCTCATGTTTTGGCCTAAAACCACACAGTCGGCCAGTGAGAGCACCTGTTCCTTATGCCTTGTAGCCGCTTGTTTTTCTAGTCATATGAGGATAACTCTCAATTTGGGTCATGTCAAATTCAAAGCATCAGAGCTTTGACTGTTACTACAAAGTCCATCTGGCAGAGCTGGTTAGATGTCTGTTGGAACCAGCTGCCTGTTGAAGAAAGGAGGGGTGTGTGTTTATGTGGGTCTTTTTGGAGGGGAGCCAAGCCCATTCACAAAAGCAGACCTGCGGCTGTAGTTGTGTTCTTGGTTAGGCGTGCTACATGTAGTGCAGATATTCAGAGCCATAACTAGCCCATGTCAAGTTTGAGTCAACGACAATGTCTACAATTAGATAAGTCACACGAAGCAGGTTTAAAATTAACTTTGCTTGTTTGATTTCCAGTGAATGAGTAATCTTTACAGACCAATACAGTCACACAACACAGCCAACGTCTTAACCTTACAAAACTGCATCTCTCTGATAATCCGTACCGTACTGTAGCTGCTAGCATTATGTATGTCTAATGTTTAATTAGGTATGCTATTTGCACCTGTACGTCAAATACGTCGAATTTAAAATGTTTAAGCACGTCTAAAGTATGCACATGACATGTGCACCTATGTGCAGTGAATATGCCACTGTCTCTGACTTGTCTTATCACTCTACTGCCTTATTGCTTGTTGTGTCTCTTGTTGTTTTTGCACTCATATGCCCTGTTATATTTGTACTATGTTGTAAACGGAGTTCACAGCATAAGAATTTCACACGTGATACTTGTACTACGGAGTGACAATAGAAAAGACTATAGAAAAGCTGTGTGGTTTGGTTTAGGCATCAACACTGCGTGCGTGTCGTGCATTCCTCAGATTCTTGGCTAATGCCAATTCCTATAATCACGACAGCCACACGAGACGTCTGAAAGCTGCTCTCGTCAACAGAGTAAAAGAATAAGATTGCAATTGGGGTGGGCATCAATAATCGAAAATCGATAATTGATCGTTAAGCAATCAATTCGAATCATGTGGAATTTTGATCAAATTGTTTCGCGGACTAGGTTTGGGTGGAATTCTATCCTCCTCTCCCCTCTCCATTACACAGCCGACTAGCGTGAGGTGTAGCTTCGTATTAGTCTCTGGTTTTATGGCTGGGCGGGGTCCTTCGTGCCAAACAACACTGTTTTTAACATGGGGAATTCACACCGGCATGCACCAGGGACACGAACGACAAACGGACCTGTTTGAGGCCGCGCATGTGCATGAAACTTGGTACACTTCTCTCCTAGTTTTCAACAAAGTGTGAGTGGCGTTACGCATGTTTGCGTGAATTCAAGTCGTTTAATTTGTTTATGGTGTTATGAAGTAGCAGCATGGACTCAGCTAGCCCTTAGCAGGATGCTACGTCTCAGCATAAACACCCACCTGAATCAATTCACACACATCGTGGCAAATAATAGCGTCCGCAAGTCGGACTGAGAGCCGTTGGATGGAAGTCGACCGTCAGGAGTGGACAGATGAGGTTTTTGTCACAAGTTTATAAGCCTGGAAGCCGCGGACGGTGAGCTGAGTCCTACTTTCAAAATGTGAGCAGTGAGCACAGTAGCCTAACTTTACATGTTTGTTTGGCTATAATGTTAGTCAGAGCGCTACTGTTTGATAGTGATATTCTTACGGCGGCATCACCACAGCCGGCCAAGAATGCACGTTATTACCATATATATCTATATATACGGTATATATATATATATATATATATATATATAAAATGCTATCGATAATTGATCGTTAATTTTCCAGAATTTCGATTATGGAAATGTATTCAAAATGCTCATCCCTAGATTGCACTATGGGATATACGCAGACTTTTAGATGCAAAGGGTGCAGCACAACTAAGCTTAGGCCCTGTTCAAAAGCTGGTATTAACATGCGTCTTAGGTGATCTGATCAGTGGCCAACTCTAAGTACGTCTGTTCACACCTGGCATTAGAATGCGTCTCCATGAATGCTTCTTGTGATCAGATCTCACTTCCCCGCCCCATATGCAAATAAACACATAGTAATGCTGCGAGTAGAAATACAATGCTGGCTGCTTTGGCTTTTTTGTTTAACAATTAATACCATTGAATTATTATAGAAACATTACAGCTGCAATTATTACGGACTTATTCGATGGGTATCAGGCTTGCCACAGTGCAGACATTTTCCTGCCGGCTAATAAACTCATAACAACACCGGTGTTACTGGTGACACCGTACACAGTGACACTCCTAATCTATACCCAATCTAACCTGTGCTTCTTTGGGCTTTTCGGTCGACTCTTCTAATTTCAACAACTGTTTGTTGAAGTAAATAAGCCCATTCTGAAGCAGTGATTAAACTAAAGCACATCTTGCTTTCTGTTGAAGCTGTGATGGTGTGAGACCTACCCAGCCATCATTCTCCAGCAGCCAGTCTCTCTTCTCCTCTCCCAGGTAATCAGCTATGGTCTCTGCCAGTCCCCGGCAGTTACGCGGCTCCTGACCCAGTTCCCGCCCCTTCCCGGGGTCCAGCCCCGGCGTGGTACCCTCCTGCTCCCGCAGCTGTCTGGCCAGCACCCCAGTGAAGGTGAAGAGGGACACCACCCTCCCCCAGTTCAACTGTCCGTCTCCCACCAGCTCCTCCATCACCTTCCTGAGGCTGCAGCAGGGGTCCGGCCCGCACTGCCGTAGGAAGCTCTGGGCCAGGGAGTGGAAGCGAGCCTGGTGCTGCGTCTCCATGTCATGGGCCAGGCGCCTCATGGCAGCGGCTGACTCGCTGGGAGGTGGAGGGGCTGGCCGTGGGCTTGTGCTGCAGAGGGACAGGTAGTCCTCTGCCAGAGCCAGGGTCTCTTTCCACAGCCAACACGACATTTTCTGTCAGGAGAAAAGGGAGAGGAAACAGAATTAACAATTAACATCCCATGGTGACAAGCAGCAACCATAAGGGTTATTGCATTTCCAATGCTGCAAGACTAGATATGACTTAACTATGTGGACTCACTCCAATCAACACAGTGCAATTGCTGCTCAGCACAAGCTAACTGTAAGGCAATCTGGCTGAGGTAAGGCAGTCGAACACCTTATTTATATATTGTGTGTATGACATCACTGATGACATCACAACTGCACGTATGACATCATCGATGACCTCACAGTTGCAGTGACATCATCGATGACCTCACAGCTGCTTGAGTGACATCACAGTTGGGTGACACCATGATGATGGGGGTCTGGTCCATGACATCAGATCCTTAGTGTTAGTGATCCTGCTAGTGGTTATACAGCCTAGTTTCATGAATTCAGACAACACTAGAAATGGTATTCCTTCAGTAATAACCTTAGACAATTACAGTTAGCCATTTATTTATTTTCCATGTTCAAACGTTAGCTGCAAGACATTTTTGCCATGCTTCGGTGGCGGTTAAGGACCAGTGTTTTCTGTTTGCGTCAGCCCAGCTGTCAAAAGAAACACCCACTTGACGAGGAAGCTAAGCTAACGTTAACCATCTTTGTTGAGGTTAGCGAGCTAACTAGCTAACGGTAAATGGCAACGAAATAACCAGCTCCTGTTAGCTTTCGGCAAAACAAGATGGATGTTAAAAGCTACCATTAGTTAAAAAACAGACCAAACTGACATAAATAGCAATAAAGCTGGTTAGTGACCGAACGTTAATTATTTGTTTATTTTTAGCTTGTAGCGCTAACTAACGTTAGTGAAGCTGCATTTCCTCTGCTAACCGTTGGATCTGTCATCAAGGCAATGGAGGTCTGGGACACAAAGAACCACATACACACAGGCAGCGATGAGCTGAAATAGGTTAGGGACATCGAAGCCATAGCACTGTTTTTAACACATAGTGGTAACACCTATACACGGCTAAGGTTATATACTGCTGATTGAACCTATAACAAAAGTGGTAAAACAGCTATTTGTGTGTGTAAATGAGACAAAAGCTCACCCTCCCAGCGATATCAGACTGCGCTCTGCACGTACACACGGCGGAAGGAAGGACAGCCTCGTACGTCGTAGTAGCAGACTACTACTACGCACAATCTGACGCCTTTGACCATTTAGCTCCGACTCCGCCCCCGTCTTTCTGTCTGCTGCAAAAACCCAGTGAGAAAAATCCCCTATGCAAGTGGAAAGCACAGCAGAAGATACACCAACACCAACAGCATAAACAATTCAAACTTCATCTTTGTTCATTTTTGCCAGACAAGCTGGCTGCCGGCCTAAAGGCTGTCTGAAGGTCAGAAGGATGACTGATTCCCTCAAAATGCTCAAGTGACAAGTGACATCACTTATTGACAATGACATCACTAATAATGATGACATCACTCACTGATTACATCACAATTGATCAAGTGACATCACTCAGCAGAAGGCTGACAGACAGCTGCCTGGCAACTTTCTTGCCAGGCAGGCAGCCCGATGATGGAGCAGATGATGGAAGACTAAATCAGTGATGTCATCAGTAACACACATTCGCAAAGCGAATTCACTACGAATAGTAGTAGTAGGCTATAGTAGTCATAATCATCTTCATCATCGTCATCAAGCTTGTCACCCACATGTTTGTCTTCAATGAAAGGAAAAATTAGAACAGACAAAGCAAATTTCCAGAAAACTTGTTGCTATACATTTCTTGCAATGAATTGGCTTGGTAGGCTGTGTGTAGTCACATGATAATATTGTGGTTACTGCAAAATTGCGTTGATAAGTAAATGCACAATATTTATATTATTTTTGCATTATTGTATAGGGTATGGATAATCAACTCCTACCTGTGTACATGCATCCATTATAGGCCTACATGAGTGACTGCATCATCCTTGTTGCTTCCACTGTGGACTTTCCTGTCAGTGATAAGGGCCTGGGAAAACAAACAGCACCTCAACTCAAACACACGCTTCCTTCCACCACATCCAAAACACACTCCTGCCACTCTTTGAAATAACCCCAGTTGGGACTGTGAAGGGAAATCTTTTTTGTTTTGTGGTTCACTGGTGAAATATGTTTTTCAGAGGATCCAGTTGATGATCAGATTCAGATCAATGCTGTCAGACTGTCTTTATGCCTATTACAAAGTTATTAACTCTTACATTTTACCGGCTGCTGACTGCTAAAAAAGTCTTATATGACACAGTTGCCTAACTAAAAAAAATAGATGTTAAGATTCAGTTGACAATCTATCAATCTTTTTGTGCTTATTCCCACTTCTCTGACAGAGAAGAGTTGTACTCCAAAATACGTGTGTGTGTGTGTGTGTGTGTGTGTGTGTGTGTGTGTGTGTGTGTGTGTGTGTGTGTGTGTGTGTGTGTGTGTGTGTGTGTGTGTGTGTGTGTGTGTGTGTGTGTGTGTGTGTGTTCTCTGTGGGGGTTTTTCTCACACATCCTCTCTCTCTCTGTGATGATGTCATGGGCTCTCTGTGATGATGTCATGGTCTGTGTGTCATATTATTATTAATTAATACACAGGACAAGATGTTACTATCCCTTGTGCCAAAATCCGAGGAAAAACACATTTAGAAGCTCAATCCAGAATAAAACAAGCTAACAGGCTAACAAACTAATAAACAAGACACAAATCACCAGTTACCTACCCTAGCCAACAGCAGTATGAAGCATGTCATTGGGGTTTTCAAGTGGGCACCTTCCTTCACCGACGTTTCGTTAAGTTAGGCCCACGACACCTCAAGAAGGCTTAACGGTGTAATCCAGCGTCCTGGAAACACCCCCCTCCATGCTACCACCGCACAACTGCATATTACCTCACTATCTAAGCCTAGGTCGGTATGACATTCCTAACTACACCACCACTGTCAATGATTCAGCCCTGTTGATGCGGACCGTTAATCATGACCAACAACAAACAATCCCTAACTACACCACCACTGTCAATGATTCAGCCCTGTTGATGCGGACCGTTAATCATGACCAACAACAAACAATCCCTAACTACACCACCACTGTCAATGATTCAGCCCTGTTGATGCGGACCGTTAATCATGACCAACAACAAACAATCCCTAACTACACCACCACCGTCAATGATTCAGCCCTGTTGATGCGGACCGTTAATCATGACCAACAACAAACAATCAATCTGACCTTAGCGAGCTCCCCAGCTAGCATGTTTCCTCCTTATCCACAGCCATTCACTTGCTCGTTCTGCTGCCTGAGACATGTTGCTAACCGCAAGTTTCAGGCTCCGTCCCCGAATGCCCAACTCAGTTAGTAAGGCAATAACGGACTTTGCCACAAAACCACGGCAGCCCACCTCTACAGGCCGCACTCGAGCCCTCCAACCTCGCTGCTCTGCCTCTGCTGCCATTTCAGCGTACCTAGCTTTCTTGCGCTCATAAGCCTCCTCAACTCGATCTTCCCACGGGACTGTGAGTTCGATAAAATAAACTCTCTTCTCTACCTCAGACCACAGTAACAAGTCCGGACGTAGCCGGGTGCTAACTATATATGCTGGGATGACTAGCTGTTCATTCAAGTCAACCCTCATTTCCCAGGCTCCACCTACACTTAGCTGCCCTAACTTGTGCCTGACCTTAATTGGTCTAATCTTTTCTCCCTCACGTACAAATTTGATCTGTCTAGTCTCTTTGCTAGCAACTAGAGAATTTACTTCTAGCCGCTTTTCCTCAACTGCAGCTGCCAAACATTTCAACACCTGGTTGTGACGCCAGGTGTATCGCCCCTGGGAGAGACTGACCTTACACCCTGACAGTATATGCCTCAATGTACATACACTAGAACACAACGGGCAGGCACCATCCTCGCCCAACCACTGATTTAAGTTCTGGGGAGATGGCAGCACATCATAAGTAGCCCCTAGAATAAATCTAATTCTGCTGGCCTCCATGCTCCACAACTCTCTCCACTTCAACTTTCTCTTCTCTACACTCTCCCAGTTCACCCACTGTCCTTGCTTTGCCTGCGACACTGCCTTAGTACATCTTACTGCCTCCTCTTGCCTATGTACTTCTTCAACTACCATCTTCCTCTTTTCTATTACTGATGCCTTGTTCCACACAGGTTTCCCTATGCACAACCCTAAGCCTCCACGCCCATGCTGCACCTGACCTATGATATCCCTGTGTCTAAGAGCTGACTGTGCTTGCTGTACTGCCTCCTTTGGGTTCCACTTCCTCCCTGTTTTAACTGTGGGCGCTACACTCCTAACCACTGGATCCTTTGACTGAGTCAGAGTCATTTCCAGTCTAACCTTAGCACACTTGAACTCCTCTGTCAGGCTAGATAATGGCAATTCCAATATGCCTTTCCCATATAAGGCTACACTGCTTAGGCAGCGTGGGACTCCGAGCCATTTTCTAATGAATGAGTTAATCATCCTTTCTAGCTTTTCTACCTTTGAAAGGGGAACCTCATACACTGTCAGTGGCCACATCAACCGAGGCAACAATCCAAACTGCAAACACCACAACTTTAACTTTCCTGGGAGCCCTGACTTGTCTATACTTGAAATACCTTGAATCATTTCCTGCCTCACCTCCTCAAACTGTCCCTTATCACTGAGACTTGCATCATACCATCTTCCCAAACTCTTGACTGGTTTCTCTAACACTGTAGGCACCACCTCATCATTTATAACAAACTTCTTACCTACTACCCTCCCTTTAATGATTGAAATACTCCTGGACTTACTTGGCTTCACTTTCATTCTAGCCCACTGCAGATTACTATTTAACTTATCCAACAATCTGCTAGTACATGGAGCGGTTGACGTCATAGTCGTCATGTCATCCATGTATGCCCTAATTGGAGGGAGCCGCAGCCCTCCCTGCAGCCTTTCTCCACCCACTACCCATTTTGAAGCCCTAATAATGATCTCCATTGCCATGGTAAAAGCTAAAGGGGAAATTGTACACCCTGCCATAATGCCTATCTCCAGCTGCTGCCAAGCTGTAGTGTACTCTGCTGTGGTAAAGCAGAGTTGAATATCTAAGAAGTAGGCTTTAACTAAGCTCTTTATACTACCTGGCACTCTAAAGAAATCAAAGGCCTCCCATAACAGACTATGCGGCACTGACCCGAAAGCATTAGCCAGGTCCAAGAATACTACATGCAGGTCTCTCTTCTCACGCCTAGCTGACTGGATTTGGTGCCAGATCATGCTGGTGTGCTCTAAGCACCCGGAGAAGCCGGGAATTCCAGCCTTTTGCACCGAAGTATCTATTAGCCTATTCTTTTCTAGATAACTAGACAGCCTCTGTGCCACAACACTAAAGAAAACCTTCCCTTCAACATTAAGTAGACTGATAGGTCTAAACTGACTTATCTCTAACGAGTCCCTTTCTTTAGGAATGAAGATTCCCCCTGCTCTACGCCACGCCTTAGGAATAACCTGCTTCTTCCAGACTACCTTCATCAGCTTCCATAGAAACTGCAACACATCTGGAGCACTCTTATACAGCCGGTAGGGGACTCCATTAGGACCCGGGGCTGAAGAGGCCCTAGCACGTCTCACTACTTCTTGAACTTCTTTCCACCTTGGTGGGCTATCATCACACTGGCTCTCTATTTCACCAATAGGTGGAATATCAGCTGGGACTGTCATCTCTCTAAACCTTTCCCTATCTTTGTGAACCTCCTCCAAATATTCCTCAAGCTTCTGCTTAGGTACCATAAGGCTACCATTCTTTTCCTTACTAAACAATGACTTCACAAATCTAAATGGATCCTTATAGAATGCTATTCTAGCTCTCTCTTTCTTTTTCCTATTTTTCCTAATGCTCTCTGCTCTTCTTAAAACTGCCAACCGATCCCTCACATCTGACTGCAAGCAATCAATGCCTTCCTTCTCAACCTCTGTAGCTTTTCTCCACTGCCTCTTAAGCAGTCTTCTCTCCTGGATAAGTCTATCTATCTCTTGTTGGCGCCTAGATTTAACTACCTCACCCTCTAGTTTCTTCCTTTTCTCAAAGACGCCAAACCTTTCCTTACCATAATCATAAATACAATCTCCCATTTTCTCCAACTTACTCTCAGCAGTTCCTTTAAGCTTCTCTAACATCCTAACCAAATCACTATTGATATCTTCCCACTTCCTACTTTCCGCTGCACCTGGCCACTTAACTCTAGGCTTCTGACCGCTAATCTTCTCCCTTTTTGGCTGGCTGGCCTCTCTGCTTTCCTCGGTGCTAGGACCTGCCTCAACATCAGGGGTGCTGATGTCCTGCGAGCTGTGGGTTACTTCCTGTCGCTGGACTTCACCCGACTGACTTGATAAACTTCTTAAGAAATAATTATCAATGCGGGGTCCCTGTGTTCCCTCTACCAAGCACCTCTTCCTGCCTTGATGGATTCTAAGGCCCCTCAAAGTTGTTACCTTCTGCCAGCCACACAAGCAAACCTGACGCTTCTTTCCATCTACATCTGAACTAGTGGCTTCCACTGACATGTTTTCCCTACTCATAGTCAAGTCCGTTCCAGAGTCAATAACCGTGTCAACCATAGGTGAGTCATCTTCCGCCCCCGCTCTCGCAGACTCTAGGGGTGTTTTTTCATAATTCTGTTTCGTAGCAAGTTTGGGTGTAACCAATGGCCTATTGGCCTTGGCTACTGCCACAATGAGCAGCTAACCCATTGCAGCCCCGATGGGGTCTAATCCCTCCTGTCAGCTGTCTTTCCATGCTGTCACTAGGTCTTTCCCTAGTTGTCAGCTGCACTATTCACAACAGTCACTAGCCTAAGCTAGCTTTAGTATTAATTAATACACAGGACAAGATGTTACTATCCCTTGTGCCAAAATCCGAGGAAAAACACATTTAGAAGCTCAATCCAGAATAAAACAAGCTAACAGGCTAACAAACTAATAAACAAGACACAAATCACCAGTTACCTACCCTAGCCAACAGCAGTATGAAGCATGTCATTGGGGTTTTCAAGTGGGCACCTTCCTTCACCGACGTTTCGTTAAGTTAGGCCCACGACACCTCAAGAAGGCTTAACGGTGTAATCCAGCGTCCTGGAAACACCCCCCTCCATGCTACCACCGCACAACTGATAAAGGGAACTTGCTCAACTCACAAATTTCACACATCATAGGCTACATAATACACACACTGTCAGTGATCACTATGAGGCAAACAAAATATGAACAATAATCAATTATATTTTCATTAAAGCTTCATGTTTATTTTCCTTTAAAAGACCCTAGCAATCTTCAAATAACTTACATAGCTTCAAAGGAGTTTACTCTTTAGAGTTTACTCTCTTTTTGATCCTGACCTTGACATATCAAGGTCACGATCAAAAAGAGAGTAAACTCTACTCTGAAAATAAACATGTGTAGTGGTCCACTACATCCCGATTGCTTATTTAAATTATTATTATTATTTATTATTATAACGTTTTGTTGTGATGCTTTTAAATGTCCATTTTATTCTCTTCTTTTATTCTTTTGTTTTCTTGTCAACCATTTTATGTGAAGCACTTTGAATTGCCTCTGTGTATGAAATGTGCTTTACAAACTTGACTTGACTTGACTTGACTTATTTATAGTTCCCTCAACTACATGATTTCCATGTCTGTGACGAAATACGCAAGCCACAGATAATGTAGGTTTTTTGTACAAAGATTATAACTCATTGAACCTAAAAAATAAAAAAAATAAACATCACATGCTTAGACAAGGGAAACTTGAATGAGAGTGGGAACTGACATTGTTCTATCGAAACCAAGACTTTGCGGAGGTGTGAGAAAGAGTGAGTGAGGGGGGGTAAACCAGAAATCCAGTTTACCCAACTTTTTACTTGCAGATTAGAGTTTTCTCATGTTTTTGGGGCCTGACATTAATCTATATGATGTAAAGTCATTGTATACATCAGAGTAAATAGCATCAAACTGATGTAAGCTATACAAGTCGGTGTGATAGGCTATAGGAAAAAAGCAGAATCTGAAAAAATTACTTAATTTCTGTGGTGATCACCAAGCAAAGGTCATAATTTACAAACCTTGGCTTTCTCCTTACATCACTGGGGGCAGGGGATGTGAACAGTGAGAGAAAGACAGAGGGAAATGCCGAGACAGAGAACAGGGTGCAGTGGAGCGGAAGACAGAAGAGAGAAGGGACTGAGGATGGGGAAATGAGATCATTTGAACAGTTTCACTCCAAAATATGACATGTGTATCAAATACATGATACATGTGTCTCTCACTGTCTTTCAGTGAGAGACACATGTATCAAATACATGATACGTGTGTCTCTCACTGTCTTTCAGTGAGAGACAGGCAGAGAAGGGGGATTGAGAAAGATTCAGTGGCATCCCCAATTATGAAAAAAGTACCCAAAATATGCCCATGACACACCATATTACAATGTGTGCCTTCACCTCCACTCACTTCCTGGTGGTGTTCTCTGCCACACAGAGGCTGGCTCAGTGCTGACGTCACTCAGGGTGTGTTGGCAGAGTCCTCCTGGGACTCCGCCTCCTCAGAGCGGTGTGAGACATGCTATGCCAAGCTAAGCTAAACTACAATGTGTTTTGATGTGTCCCATGAAGACCAAATGTGTGATATTACGGCAGATGCAAATACACGGTGGACAAGAGCCAAAATAAATGAACCCAGAGGGAATGTGTGTGAGAGCCATTAATGCTTTAATTGAGTTGTTTGCTGCACCACACCTCAGCCCAGCATGCACCCCACACCTGCTGTGAACTTGCTCGAGTTTAATAAAAGGACATTTACATCAAATTAACTGCTATCAAATGAGGATACGTTGCTAAACGTGTGATGCCAGTTAGGACTGTCTGGCTCTAAACACAATAATTACAAGAGTGTAATTTACCTCACACACACACACACACACACACACACACACACACACACACACACACACACGTGTGTTCAAACTTATATATATATCAAATAAAGTTGATGAATGCACTCAACACTGTGAGGATGCTCTGAGGGAGAGACAGTGATGATGTGGAAGAGGAGGGCTGAACTTTGACCACTGTTTTTTTAACACGTCAGATAACAAAAACAAACGGGGTCATCCCTATGTTCCCCGGGTCCTATGTTCCCCGGGTCCTATGTTCCCCGCTTTTCCCAAATAGGGTCCTATGTTCCCCGCTATGTTCCCTGGGAGAGGTTAGGTTTTGGGTTAGGGTCTGGGGGAGGTTAGGTTTAGGCGTGGGGGGTGGGAGAGGTTAGGTTTTGGGTTAGGGTCTGGGGGAGGTTAGGTTTAGGGTTAGTGAAAAACGGGGAATATAGAACCCGGGGAACATAGAACCCGGGGAACATAGACATGATCCCAAACAAACCAATGCTGCTTTGAGGACAGATTTCGAATGGGATCTAAAGGTCCCATCTTTTAAACAATATTTCCTTGCTTCTTTGATTATAAAGGACTTCGGCGTCAAGGCCGGCACCGTAACTACATATGAGGACACCGAGGTCCGGACCTTGGTAATTATTTGCTGTCAAAAAAGTATGTAATATGGCAATATGGCAATATGGGGTGTCCTAAAAGTACCAGTGAATTTGTTGCATTTGTTGTTGACACGTACATTCATTCATTTCTTCACTGTGTTTTTCAAAGATACTTCCTCAAACACACCAGGGTTCAGGGTTAGGGTTAGGGTTAGGCTCCAGTCAGGCTACTTCAGCACAAGAGGCCACATTACATTTCTCCCATTCACAGAATAGGAGGAAGACATTTCAGCCGTTGGGAATTGGATCTAGATCAATCTTCATTCATTGAACGCGGTCTGTGTAGCGGTTAAAAAGGGAGTGTTTGCTTCATTTCTGGCATCCAACTGTATTTGTTCATGAGATAGAGACACGTCCAAGTAGCTTTGATCTGTTTTGGCAAATAAAGAAGCAGCTTTAGTTACAGCCCCACCTGCTATACGAGGGATCAGCCGAGCAGCATTTTGGTAAACACACTGCGTTTCCGGGGGGAAACGGCAATGGGACCCTATGGAGCCAGCCTTGAGTGCTCACTCTAGCCCCGGCTGTGCGGTGTTCATTATACAAACTGCGACAGTTCACATAACTTTAACACGACATGCATATATTATACATCAAACTCTTGAGCTACTTCTGCTCTCACTCAGAATGTCAAAATATAAGCGATGTCATGTATAGTTTTTGAGATATTAACGTTTGTTTGGCACAACTCATACGAGTTAACTGCTGCGGGCTTCTGCACAGAAGAGAAGACACATTACGGAAAAAATGAAACACGAAACATTCCTTCAAATATTATTTATTTTTCTTACAAGGACTTGGGATGAGGGATAAATAAATCTGAAAAAAGGAAAATCTGTGGTTACATTGAAAGTTGCTTTCTTTCTTTGGATAACTGGGACATAACCTACGACTTGATAGTGACAGAGCAGTGATAACAGCATGTGGGGCTACTTCACACTGTTTCTCTTCTAATATCAGTCTGTAGGAGAGTGAGCAGTATAGTGGCAGTAGAGTAATATCAGTCTGTAGGAGAGTGAGCAGTATAGTGGCAGTAGAGTAATATCAGTCTGTAGGAGAGTGAGCAGTATAGTGGCAGTAGAGTAATAATGTACATAATGTACAAGACAATGGGCAACATTCTCCACAGCTTTACATTACAGAGGGGTGTCTGAATGCTAGTGGTCATCTGGGCTCTTTACACTGGTTATTATTTTTGCACCATATCATCAATAACACTTATTCTAACATAATAATACAACATCAGCTATCAATAAGAAAGTTTAGGAATATAAACTTGATGAATAACTTTGTTTAAATTAATACTTTCCCTGTGATACTGGTGTAAAACCTATTGTTATATAATGACAGGTGAGCTAGGTTTTTGTGCTTCGTGTGTGTGTGTGTGTGTGTGTGTGTGTGTGTGTGTGTGTGTGTGTGTGTGTGTGTGTGTGTGTGTGTGTGTGTGTGTGTGTGTGTGTGTGTGTGTGTGTGCACGTGTGTGTGTGTCAGACTGAAGGTGGTATGAACACACTCCTGCAGTAGTGTTAATTTCAGCCAGGGATGTTCTGCGTTGGCAGTCACAGTATTCTGGTGCCATCTTGGACCCAAATCCTCGGCTCTGGATCACAACGGTGCTGTGAGCTCTAAGCCCAAATCTGCATGAGAGATGAAGAGAGCAGACAGCGTGAAGCAGGAGAATCAGGAGGATGAAGAGAGCAGACAGAGTGAAGCAGGAGAATCAGGAGGATGAAGAGAGCAGACAGAGTGAAGCAGGAGAATCAGGAGGATGAAAACGGAAGCTACAATGTTGTATGCTACAAGGATCTTTCATTTGGTGTTGATTTTAGCAGCCCCTATGACCAGCGGGGTCAGCAGAGCTGCGACAGGCTGGCCAGGGCTTCTCCAAGCCTACATGAACATCAAGCCTCCCCCGCTATTTTATTTACTGCAGTTGGTTTCTTTTATTTTAGAATTTACTATGTAATCATTTGTTCTGATGTGTTTTTGTTGTTTGATTGAAGTTTTTTTTTTTAACATAACCCCCCCATTTTATATGCTTTTGATTCATTCACTGGCCAGAACAAAAAGTTTCACAGGCACGTCATCAGTATTACATTTAGACGGTTTCATAACAAGCTGTTAAAAGTTCCTTGTAGCTGCTTTCAGCGCGAGTTAGCTTAGCACCTACACCTGTAGGCTAACAGTCACAAATGCCTAGATCCTCTGTTTTGGGAACATTATTTGGTTGCAATTACATGTTGGTCCACTGTGTGGCGCTCCTTGTTTTTGTATGCCTCCATGCAAGATGCAAGTCAGACTCTTCCCTGTACAAACTTGGTGTGTGTGAATTAGCGTTACTCTATATCGAGCTTCTACATGTGTGTAGAGAATTAGTGCCGTAGAGACCAGGCTTAATATGGTCGACAAGTTACAACGAATAAACAGTCTGTGTGCAATCCCACAACTGCCATGGTTTGAGTGAGTCTGTCATGTTAGCTGGCTATGCAGGAGGCTAACAGAAACTACACAACACCACCAAACTTGTTACACACCTCAACAAAATCCTGTGGACTCTGTCTATACATCCAATCACAGGAGAGTAGCCTAACCTACTCTGTCTATACATCCAATCACAGGAGAGTAGCCTAACCTACTCTGTCTATACATCCAATCACAGGAGAGTAGCCTAACCTAACTTACTGCGGAGCAATTATCAGACCATTCTCTAAGCATATTCTAATTTATCCTTAATATTGATGTAATTTAACCAAACATCTCATCGGCCTATTTTGAGCAAAAAATGTGTTAAACTTCTGTATAACTCCAACAGTATACAGTACATGTTCATCAAAAGCTCAATTTTAATCTCAAAATCAATTTAGTAAATCCAGCATTGGTTGCACAAACAAACCTCTTAATTTTAAGAGTGAAACCGTTTTTCACTGGCATTTAATGATATACAGTGTATATATTTATTTCTTATATACCCAAGGAGGAGGCCATCATATCAGAACATGTTTTTGCTTGTGGTCAAGATGGATCGACACTGATTGACACTGCATATTTGGACTGTGTGTCAGTCTTATCTGTCTTATCTGTCAGTGCTTATCTACATCTATTGTGTATAGAATGAATAGCCCGGGCAAGCTGAAGCCGTCTTATCTAATCCAAACCCTGCTCACCCGTAGGGTGTTGTCCCAGGAGGCCGAGCAGAGCGCCGTGCCATCAGGGGACACTCTGACGGTGCTGACGCGGTTCTCATGGCCAAACAGGATGGAGACGCGAGTCCCCTTCAACACGTCCCATACGTTTATGGTGTAGTCATTGTAGCCGCCGAAAAGCAGCCGCCCTGGAGGTAGGAGAAAAGCAAGAGAGAGGAATCATGAGAGGAGAGGAGGGGAATATTGGAATAAAGGAACGCAGGGACAAAGGAGTGGTTGATATTGTAGGATACTGTCCAAGCTAAACATGTTCTCAGTGTCTTGAAGAATCCTTGGACCTCTACTGCTGCGGACAGACAGGAGGCAGGAAGCGCCGCGCAGCGCATTTCCCTCTCTCTCTCTCTCTGTTGTGCAGGATGACCACCTGAAAGCACACTTCAGATGGCAACGTCACTCCCACCTCTCTCTCTTTCTTTCCCCCTCCCTCCCTCTCTCTCAAGTGATGTGTGAATTGACTCAAACCCCCAGCTCGTATAGACCAAATCACCGTGACGTCACCATGTAAACAAATTTACTTCCGGGTACCACTTGGGGAAGGCGGCAGGTTTAAATGTGCGTGTTGTCATATAAATGCTGTCAAACCCTCTCGTTGTTTTCGGCCGACTACTTTCAATTTAAATGGTTAAACGGTTGGTAAACATGCTTGTCCGACGTATCTAGCCTTTCTTCTGTGTTTGTTTTATGTAGTGTTAGCTAGCTAATAACGTTTGTTTGTCTGTCAAACTCGCTGTTTTTTTGCAGACTTGTTAACGTTACAGACAGAGCTACCGACGCCACGTTAATTTAATTTAGCTTCAAGTCTACTCTGGTCTGGTCCAACAGGTAAATTAGCTAGTCTGGTCTCCACTAACGTTAGTGAAAGTGTTGTTATGAATGATATTAAACAACACAACACGGACAAACCATTTTTGTCTTCTTTGTCTGTTTTTGTCTTCAACACGTCAGTTTGTGCCGTCCACCGCCATTATAATGTGTGGACCCAGGGGTACCCGGAAGTAAATGTAAACATCCCGAAACATCCCCGCTGATTTGGTCTATTGCCACCTCTTTTTCTCTGTGTGTGTGTGTGTGTGTGTGTGTGTGTGTGCCTACTGTACGTGCGTGCATGTTTGGTATGATCTGCTCTGTTCAGCTTGACAGAAAGTAGAACAGACGGCAAACAGAAGTGCAGCAGAGCACGAGTGTGCTCCGCGGCGCAGTGGGGACGGTCAGATCAGTTAACATGGGCACTGAATCAAAAGGGCGCTCAAAAGTCGCTCATCCCGATCTCGACTCTTCTCGTCCCTGGCACCCCAATGGTGGAACGAGCTTCCACCTTCGGTCAGGACTGCTGAATCACTGCCGAACTTTCAGAAAAGAATAAAGACACACCTTTTCAGGCTCCATCTGGGCCCTTCTTGATCTAACTTCTTTCTCTCTAAACTCTAAACTAAACTCGTACCACTGTTCCTTCAGGATTTGTAGTTGTCATAGACTGTGCTCCATAGTCGATTGCTCTATTGCTGACAAAAAGTAAAGTGTGTTATTGTAAGTCGCTTTGGATAAAAGCGTCTGCCAAATGACGTAATGTAATGTATGTAATGAATGAAAACTGGCTGCGCACTACGGTTGCTTCCGCAAAGTTCATTAATTTCTGATAATGGACACCTCGAAGTGCATTAACCCGCTTATACCATGGTCACTTGCCAAAGAAACAAAACAAGACCATTTTCATTTATATTTTCATGCATTTTGCAATCAAAATGTTGTTTTCATAACCTTGAATATGAGTTGAGAACCGGCGAGACAAAATAGTCGCCTCGGCTGCTCAAGATTAGGCTATCATTGGATAAAATGGCCCCTTACTGCCTGCTGCACCTGGCACAATTCTAGAGTCAAGCTAACTAATAATTTCGCCAGTCGTAGCCTATGTAACAACATACAAAATAAAACGGCAATGTCTAAGAATGCAACGCCATGTAACTGGGTCGTTTAAACTCGCATTCCAGGGAACTACGTTAACGTCTGCGGATCTTATAAGACGTAAACGGCGCAAGGCTGGAGTAGACTGAATACCATCTAAGCTTTCAGTATGTTGGAGTCCAGGTATGTTTTGTACAAGGACGTCTCTCAGTGTGTTGCTGTTAACTCCCCATTTCGTTGTTTTCTTTTTGTTGATCTCGTCTTTTTCCTCTTGATTTCTATCGGTGATAGAGGGAGGGCGCGCTCTCCCAGAGCGCCTGGCTGCTGCTTGCTGCAAGTTGTAAACAGGGGGTTTGACAGTTGACAGCTGAGAGCCCGGCTTCTGTCAGCTGACCAGAACGAAAATCTGATTTATAAATAGCCGTTATTTTAATAAACTGAGCACTCAGGGGTAATCTAAATAGTTACTTTGACTGACTCAGTTTTTTTTTCTAAACTTATAAAAGTGCCATATTAAGCGTTAATGGTGGTATAGAGCTCAAACGGCTCTGTCGTGATCCTGGCGCATTGATATGAACGGTGAACAGACCATTTAGCTAGGTGTACATTATCACTGTACATTATCACAAATTAATGGACACCTTGCAGCCAATCAGAATCGAGTATTCACCCAGACCATGGTGTAAAGGTATATTATAGGTAGTTGCA
The DNA here is from genome assembly GCF_964638095.1 of Poromitra crassiceps. Taxonomy (NCBI): domain Eukaryota; kingdom Metazoa; phylum Chordata; class Actinopteri; order Beryciformes; family Melamphaidae; genus Poromitra; species Poromitra crassiceps. The sequence continues at coordinate 37,114,301 of NC_139645.1, forward strand.
GCCAGGTTGGAAATTGCATGAAATATAATTTTCATGCAACTCAACAGTTACACGAAGCAATAAAAAAATAAGCAGTCTCATACAACAGGATAGATTATTTCACAAACATTTGCTAGCTAGAGGTAATTCTTCCATCCGTTGTATTGTTTTCTCACTAGATTAGGTTATAGTGGGACGTGTCATTCCAAATACATTTGTATCCTCATAGCTTATCTTATTTTTAGTAGTGGGACTCGATTAAAAAAATTAATTGAATTAATTAGAGGCTTTGTAATGAATTAATCTAAATTAATCACATTTTAATCGCATATCAATATTTGACACAAGAAGCAACATTTTTCAATTTAAATGGATTTTGGTATGAGTGAATCAGTGAATAGGTAGTAGTAGTACTTTATTTGGCACATAGCAGTCAGTAGACTGAATTAATGACCAATTTACAGATTAAAAAGCAAACATGAGCACAGGTTAAAATGTACAATCGGAACTTTCAGTCATAAACAAAAGGAGACCAGACCAACAGGGCATGTTATGGGGTATGGAGGAGGTTCAGGAGTCTAGTAAGGTATGGTATGGGAGAGTTCTGATGGCGACGTGTTTTTTCTGAGGGGATTGTTCAGTTAGAACAGACAATACATATTGCTGTATTTGTACTTATCAGATGTGAATTTACTAATCTTGGCTCTGAACCCCGTCATCTGGTTGAGGGTTGGTGAAACGCTTGCTCGTATTAGGACTAACGTTAGCATGATCAGCGGCTAAATTAACGTTTGTAGCTCTGGCTTCCACGCTAGCTGCAACATGTTTAGCATTGAGGTGATAACGGAGGCTTGAAGTGCTGATATGCAAATGTTTTTCGTTACAACGCACTTCCCACATGTGGGGCTTTGTTGTCTGATGTTGTGCAGCGGTATGATTGGTATGCCTGGAATTCGTCCACTGAGAAACGTTACGTGGTCTCTGTAGTGCAAAAAAAAAATTAGTAAAAAAAAATAACACGTTATTTTTTCTGTAATTAATTAATCGAAATGAAGGTGTTAAAAGTCCCAGCCCTACTTATTTTGTATCATTTTCTTGCTGAATATCAATTTGGACGTGTTGTATCACTTCTCTGCTGGCTGGCTACTTTGTTTCATTATGGCTGTCTATACAAGGACTATCAGTGATATTAAAAAAATGCTGGAGGAAAAAACACTACCTAAAAAGGAAATGTGTAGGTGAAGGACTGGCCTCTCAAAAGATCATTTCACACTATCCAAGGAGCTTGATCCAATGAAAAGGAAAATAAACAGTCTGTTAGCCACAATATTTGTTTGTTGACATGGCTCAGCTGTTTGACATCATCATCTGACACATTATCAGCATTTTGATTGGCTGTTGCTTAAAACTAGTTTCACAAAGTTGAGTTTCACAATTGTCGGTAAAGCCAGCCTTATATTAGAGCAGTGTGATTTATCCGAATAAAAAGTTCCGCATTTTCTGGGCCCTCGGTCAAGTCAAAATTATTGACTTGACACCATACATTTGATACGTTTGCTTCACAAACATCTTACCGCTCAGAGAGAAGTCCACACTGGAACAACCGAAGATGATGCTGTCCTTCTGGTAGACGGCCACCTCACGGTCTGCCCGCAGGTCAAACAAACGGCACTGAGACACACACACACAAAACACACACACACACACACACACAAAACACACACACACACACACACAAAACACACGCACACACACACACACACACACACACACACACACACACACACACACACACACACACACACACACACACACACACACACACAAAACACACACACACACACACACACAAAACACACACTCACACACCAATATGCACGCACAGAAATATGACACGGTCTGGTGAAAGGAGTAACAAGTAGGCAACTATGAAATTGCACAAATCAAGATAAATGGTTAAAAGTTTTTGCAAGAAAAAAGTTATTTCCCCCCTCCATATTACGCAAGTTTAGATGTTGAAGAATCCACTCAATATAGAGCGCTCCGCCGTTTTTGTGCACCGGCTCCCAGCACTCCCAGCTGAGAATAATTTAACTTTTCAGAAAGACGCTGGCGTCGGGTGCTCCTTTTCTGGCAACTAATCATATGGAGAAACTATCGCAACAGAGACAGAAAGGCTCAATTGTGGGAGCAGATTGGCTGCTGTTCACAGCTAACGTTAGCTCCAGCATGCATCGGTTTCCGTTTCCCCACGGCTTCTTCTACTCTTTTTTCTCATCTTTCTCTAATCCGGAGAGCATTGTCACCACCTAATGGGTCCGTAAAATAGCTTATACACCTTCAAAATCCCCCATATTTTTACAGGAGATGCATCAGACTTTGATCCACGTCCCACCGTCAAAAAACGCAATTGACGTCTTTAGACGTCAATGGCAGCCAATGAGTTAAATGACATTTCTACAAACGTATTTCCTTTAAAGTGACAGATCGTGTGTTGACAGAATACCAGTGCAGAACATTTCCAATAACAACGTGGCTTGTAAAAAGACTAAAGCCTAGAGTTCAAAAATGAGGGAAGGCTGCGATCGTTGACCCCTGCCACCAAATTACAGTAGCAAAATGAGCGTTCAGCGTGAATCAACAAAATCTTTACTTTTGCACGCAGGCATGAACCTTTGAACAACAATCTAATGATCTCTGTTGATCCACTGGCAACATATTGACCCAACATATTGACTCAGAGCAGCAGACACATGGCCACCGTCAGATAAGCATGCAGCAGCTGGAGGAACAGTATGAATGAGTGACTCACTGTGGCGTCGTCAGAGCCAGAGGCAAACGCATCTCCACTGGGATAGTACCTGAATCAGTCAAAACAAAAACAGGTTTTCTCTGTTATCTGTTCTCTGTTTAGAATTTTATCAATTTAACAATCACATTGTGTGTGTGTGTGTGTGTGTGTGTGTGTGTGTGTGTGTGTGTGTGTGTGTGTGTGTGTGTGTGTGTGTGTGTGTGTGTGTTGCAAAGTTCATTTATTAGCCGGGTTTATAAGCCTCTGGGCCCAAAAGCTGTATTTGATCTCAGTGCACTTATGAAACTAGGCATCTTGCGCGCTATGTCGTGGATAACTCTATATGATGTAAATATATATGTCGAAATAAATAGGACACCTTCTCAGTCGCTGTGAAGATATGCTCGATTCCTATCGTTAGCTCACCCGCCCTGTGGCTCGCATACACAGCTCGGTCACTGCGCGGCCTTGCCTGCTCTATTGGCATGCACAGCTCAACTTCGCATCACTGATGACATCACTGATGATGTCATAGACATTGTATATAATATAGGGGAAAGTGGGCAATCTGTCTCTTGTTAAATTTCTGTCCCACTGAGGATGTCATAGTGATGTCATTAGAGCAATCTCATCTTATCACTGATGATGTCATAGACATTGTGACATCATCATTGATGTCACAATTGCTTGAGTGTGTAACCAAAACCCACAATATCAGCCCCCCCCACAATATCAAGTGCCTATGACATCATCAGTAATGTCATAAGATCATTTTGCTCTTATAAAATCACTATGACATCAGTGGGACAAAAATTGAAACAGAGACAGCTTCTTCTTCGTCTGTGGTGTTTTATGGTAGTTGGCATCCTTTATGTTGCATTACCGCCTCCTGGATTCATCTTCACTGTTTCTCCCCTCCTTAACTCACCCCTTCGTCGAACCTAGCATAGATTGCCCACTTGCCCCTTTTATATATATAAAGATAGACATTGTGACGTCATGAGTGATGTCACAATTTGCCGAGTGTAACCAAAAACCACAATATCATATAAATAGATAGGTAGATAGATAAGTGGCTTATACTATACTGTATACTATATACATACTTAGTTTCATTACGTATTTATTTCCTGGGTCCCCATTAGTAGTATTCTTCCTCTTTGGGTGAAAATCATAAATACCAGTTTTTACATCACAAGATCACGAGAACCGGGCTCACTTTACACAGTTGATGTCAGACTCGTGGGTCTCGAATGACTGGACGTTCTGCCCTGAGCGCATGTCCCACACGTTGGCCTTCTTATCACAGCCCTGATACACACACACACACACACACACACACACACACACACACACACACACACACACACACACACACACACACACACACACACACATTATACTCAGACAGAGACATTAATGCAGCATGGACAGTATAGAAACACACACTCACCCCAGAGACGAAGGTATTTCCCGTCTCAGAGGGGGCGAGGTCCAGGGACAAAACATCAGCTGTGTGACCGTGGAAGCTCTGAAGCAGCTGTCCGCTCTCCACATCCCACAAGGCACATGTGCCATCACCGCTTGATGTCAGGAGCTGACACACACACACGCACGCACGCACGCACGCACGCACGCACGCACGCACGCACGCACGCACGCACACACACACACACACACACACACACACACACACACACACACACACACACACACACACACACACACACACACACACACATGTAACAGAATGAATGAGAGTGAGTCCAGAGTGGTAGAGAGTAAGTTGATTAAGTAATGTCACTTATGTTTATGACCAAGTTAGAGCCCGCTGTCCACCTGGCATTTGAATAAGGGCTCGGTATTGGAAACTACGCAATATTTGGGAATACTGTTATTATGCAAAACTTCAGATAACAACATTGTGCGAGAGGTAGGTACTGTTGCATTGTGATTGGTAACGTACGTGTATGTAGCGTACGGCCAGTTTAGCGCCCTGCAACTCCCTATTGGGGAACTCTTTCGAGACTCAGAATGAAGAATGAATGAGTCTCGCGTCGAGGCTTTTGAAGTCGACGACTTAGTTTATACATACAGGTTGAAACTTTTTACGGAAACATGAACATTTTATAAATACTTCTAAGCATGTCTCTAATTCGGCATACACATACGGTGATTCCCACAGTGAGGTGCTTCTTGGGAGAGCATATGTATGCCAAATTGGAGAGTGGCATCTAACAATTTGTAACTTACGAATATACAATACAAAACATAATTATTATGTTCTGGAGGTATTCAATTTACCGATAGATAGGGTACCGGTTCCGTTCCCGAGCACACTTGTCCCCAAATTGACACCAGTTTCGGAACATTTGACGAGTGTGAACGTTCCGTTCCGTTCTGCGCCCGGGCGCGCAATGGGGAACCGTGACAGGATCCACTTGAAAAGGTGGTCTGGGGAGCGCTTTGGTGTGCCCGGGCACGGAACACTTGCAAGTGTGAAAGCCAACCGTTCCGAAGCACACAGACACACAACACACGGGCAAGGATCTTTGGCTGGTTGAATATGTGCCGCCCTTTGGAAGGGGTCCTTCTGCTATTTCTACAGTAAAAGTGAACAGGCAACAGTTTCTGAAGTAAAGACCTCTGTGCTTCAAGGCCTGTTTCACTGGCATGAAGACAGCTGTGCGTGCCAGGGTGTCCACGCATGTGTCATGTGTTTGTTTTGAGCCAGTGAGATAGAAAGTGTGTGTGTGTGTGTGTGTGTGTGTGTGTGTGTGTGTGTGTGTGTGTGTGTGTGTGTGTGTGTGTGTGTGTGTGTGTGTGTGTGTGTGTGTGTGTGTGTGTGTGTGTCTATGCGTTAAATGTGCCCTCAGGTCAGTGTGCTCCACTCTTTCCTAGATAAAGGCCACTCAGTGTCTATTAATACACCCAGAATGCAGAGCATCACTCTCCCTCCTGCCATCCACCTCACCTCTCTTCTTCCCCCAAGCTCCTCTGTCTCCCTGAGAGGCTACAGACTGTAGCTCCTCTGCATCACTGAGAGGCTACAGACTGTAGCTCCTCTGTCTCACTGAGAGGCTACAGACTGTAGCTCCTCTGTATCACTGAGAGGCTACAGACTGTAGCTCCTCTACATCACTGAGAGGCTACAGACTGTAGCTCCTCTGCATCACTGAGAGGCTACAGACTGTAGCTCCTCTGCATCACTGAGAGGCTACAGACTGTAGCTCCTCTGCATCACTGAGAGGCTACAGACTGTAGCTCCTCTGCCTCACTGAGAGGCTACAGACTGTAGCTCCTCTGCCTCCCAGAGAGGCTACAGACTGTAGCTCCTCTGCATCACTGAGAGGCTACAGACTGTAGCTCCTCTGCATCACTGAGAGGCTACAGCCTGTAGCTCCTCTACATCACTGAGAGGCTACAGACTGTAGCTCCTCTGCATCACTGAGAGGCTACAGACTGTAGCTCCTCTACATCACTGAGAGGCTACAGACTGTAGCTCCTCTGCATCACTGAGAGGCTACAGACTGTAGCTCCTCTGCCTCGCTGAGAGGCTACAGACTGTAGCTCCTCTGCCTCACTGAGAGGCTACAGACTGTAGCTCCTCTACATCACTGAGAGGCTACAGACTGTAGCTCCTCTGCCTCACTGAGAGGCTACAGACTGTAGCTCCTCTACATCACTGAGTGGCTACAGACTGTAGCTCCTCTGTCTCACTGAGAGGCTACAGACTGTAGCTCCTCTGCCTCCCTGAGAGGCTACAGACTGTAGCTCCTCTACATCACTGAGAGGCTACAGACTGTAGCTCCTCTGCCTCGCTGAGAGGCTACAGACTGTAGCTCCTCTGCCTCGCTGAGAGGCTAAAGACTGTAGCTCCTCTGCCTCGCTGAGAGGCAGAGTGTAGTGAATTATTCAAGCTCAATATCGCACTCTATTCCAGTCCTGTCCTCCTTTTTTCTTTAGAAGCCAACAAGAGGCATTTTCTGGAGCTCCCTCTCTATCTCAATTAGCCACTTTCAGACATGAACTCCGGATCAGGTGAGG
>NC_139645.1:37128617-37238617 GCF_964638095.1 Poromitra crassiceps
AAGTATGTGAAGGTTACATCATTTGAAAATGGCCTAAAGGTCTGCTACCCAACCCGAACCCGACGGGACAAATTAAAGTGGTTAAATGTAAACCTCCTTTTCTTCTGATGTTTTCTTTATTAATAAAAACGGATCATTAAAAATGATCAATAATTATCGATTTCATATCGACTGATATGAAATATTTTATACCAATATAATTTTTAGCTATATCGACCCAGCCCTAAGTGGAGGCGATGTCAGACTGAAGAAGGAAATGGAGTGTAACGAGTTGACAATTCAGTCTAATATTAGGCTACGACATTCGGGTCTCTAGAGCTGCTGTGCTGTCCAGCTAAAAATGCAAAGGCATATTATGAAAATGAGCCGATGGAGCTCCTATTCTGTAATCACAGCTAGGCTGCAACTATTATTATCGATTAATCCGTCGATTATTTTCTCGACTGATCGATTAGTCGTCGTGTTGTGTATGCGTCACACCAGTTGTAGCTGTGCCTTTAAGACAGCCGGGCAGCTTGGAAAATGTTGTCTTGTGCACAGTGCTTGTTGTAAGATAGAGCCTGTGTGACACCATGGTGTGACAGCCTGATAATAAACGTTAACAGTTAGGTCGTGGTCCGCGGTTTATTGAACATAATGTTGGTGGTCTATAAATGTCACAAAATGCTGAAAAATGTTAAATTATTTTTTCCGGGTTAGAGCCCAGCCGTCACAGCGCTCAACAGCGCCACTCTGATCGAAAGCTCGGTAAAAAAATAATATCACCAGCACAGACTTCAGATGAAAAGAGGCATTTATGAGCAGCGTTGAGCTTTCTAACCCCGACGTCGAGAAGCAATAATCCCTTGTTCTCAAGTAGGTGGCTTTGAAATGTTTCTGTGGCACTTGTCCGTATCGCTGATTTAAACAGCATGCAAGTCTATGTAGGCACACGGTACTCTTTCTGGGTAGCTAGCATTAGCATAGCAACTTACAACGGAGCCAAAGGTGCAGTTCGATTTCACCTGTTAAACCAACATTTGTTCCAAAATGAATTAAATCATAATGTTAATCAAATGCTACGGAAACATTAGCTAATCAACAGAGCGGCAAAGATCAGTTCAGCGGATAATAATTTCCCCCTGTATGACGGTTTGTTGCCGAGAGCAGCCCGGAGTCTGGCTGCTAGGAGCAATCTCTGACATCGAAATTCAGATTTCCGTACATTTGGATAAACCGACCTCATAGTGGGAATCTACATGGTTACTTAAACTGCCAACTTATGGCTCATTTCCACCAGAGCACAGTACAGTATTATTTGATAAGGATATCTTTCACTTTATATTAGGGTGCGAAAAGAGTAACAAATGGACAGGTAATGATTCAGTACTCATAAACTACAGAGTATGATGCACCACTTTACAATAGGGTATACAAAAAGAGTAACTAATGGACAGGTAATGATTCAGTACTCATAAACTACAGAGTATGATGCACCACTTTACAATAGGGTATACAAAAAGAGTAACTAATGGACAGGTAATGATTCAGTATTCATAAACTACTGAGTATGATGCACCACTTTACAATAGGGTACACAAAAAGACTAACTAATAGACAGGTAATAATTAAGTAATGATTCAGTATTCATAAACTACTGAGTATGATGCACCACTTTACAATAGGGTACACAAAAAGAGTAACTAATGGACAGGTAATAATTAAGTAATTAAGTAATGAATAACTAACAATTAACTATATACTCCCAAACTGACCATTGACTAACCATTAACTAATGAGTAATTACTCTACTAAGGAACTAACAACTAATCATGAACTAATGATTAACTACTATACTCACAACGTGACCTTAACTAATGATTAACTAATGATTAACTAATACATTCACGCACTGACATTTTGGAATCATTAAGTAATGATTAACTACTCTATTCACGAGCTGACATTTAGTAATCATTAGGTAGGCCTAATGATTAACTCTACTCAGGAAATTAGATACTAATCATTAACTAATGACTACCTACTCATTAACTATGATTAACTTGTGATTGACTAATGCCAAATGTTTCATTAGCTACTCATTAACTGGCTATTAGTTAATGGTTAGTTTACTAGTAACTACTATAGTATTTGTGTACGTTATTGTAAAGTGTTACCAAGTGCCATATTTACAGAGCTAGAGAGGTTTGACTACACAACGCACTGTGCGCAAATCTACAGCTCTACAGCTCTACATAAAAAAGTTTAGAGGGGGGCTCATGAGGTTTCAACCCAAAAGAGCTACTGCGCAGACTCTGGCTCTTTGATCTGAGAAGATTGTGTCTTCAATACCCATACAGGGAGAAGATAGGCATAGGGATGCTCTCTCATATATCTCAATGCTTTATACAGACACAGAAACAGGCTGCAAACTGCATCTGTCAAGTGCCTCATATGGCCGTCGTGTTGATGTAGGCTACCAACACCTCACCCAGCCTAGTGTGTGTGCGCGCATGCGTGCGTGGGTGCGTACGTGTGTGTGTGTGTGTGTGTGTGTGTGTGTGTGTGTGTGTGTGTGTGTGTGTGTGTGTGTGTGTGTGTGTGTGTGTGTGTGTGTGTGTGTGTGTGTGTGTGTGTGTGTGTGTGTGTGTGTGCATTAATGTTAATGATGGACACTTACGCTCCACATCGTGCAGCTTGGCCCGCTCCTCCTCCAGCTTCTTCTTCAGCCCGTCGCTCTCGGTCCTGAGCGTGGCGAGGCTCTCTCCCGCCTGCAGCCCCTGACACGCCATCTGTCACGGAGCACCGGAGAGAAGACCAGCGGGGATGGATGATGGGGGAACGGGGGGAGAATTGGGGGGGAAACGGGAGAGACGGGAGGGTGAGATGTTTGTTGAGATTCTCCTCCGCCTAGCGCGGGTGATGCTGCCGCCTGCGCTCTGACGTAACGGCTTCTCTCTCTCTCTCTCTCTCTCTCTCTCTCTCTCTCTCTCTCTCTCTCTCTCTCTCTCTCTCTCTCTTTCTCTCTCTATCTGCTAAAAGATCCATAACTGGCATATTTGCATATTTTGTAGGCTAAAAAAATAAAGAAAATAAGAAAAAAAAATCCATATTAGGCTACATTTCTATCCACCTTATTTCCACCTTATTTTTGAATGCCCCGCTGTAAAATAATTATGGGTACAAGGTCCGGTCCAGAACGTGACTGATTGTTGAGTATTTCCTCTTAAAACTCGATGCTGCCACAATAAATAGGCTCCACTCGCTTGACGACATATTTGAGGGAATGTAATAATTTTATATCCGCTATTTCTGTTGCTCTTTGAAGATATATTATCGACAAGAATTTTGCCAAGCTGGACGGTGGTTAGGGTTGAAATTGCTAAAGCTGCGTTCACACCGACCTATTAAAGTTTTTCGCTGGCATCGAGTTTACATACAAAGTCAATGCAAACGAGCGATTGAGCATATTGTAGCGTTTCAGGTAATCCAAGTATTACCTGTAATGTGATGTACAAGAGAAGTGTCTAGATTGTAGCTAGGAACTAATGTGGGTGGGTGTGTTCCTAGGGGAAATGGGGTATATAGGACCAGCGGCCGGGGTGCCGGTGGGGAGTCAAGCTATGGAGGGAGCGAGACCGGGTGTTGTGTGTAGAGCTAGCTCTGTGAAGCTAGCTGCTAGGAGCTAAAGAAGCCTGTGAATAAAGAACCTGTACCAACTACAACTCTCCGTTCCTTGGCGTATCACCGATACGTTACATTGGTGCAGAAGTGAAGCGGTAACGCCTGATTTCGGTCGAGAGGGGAGAGAGTGAGGAGGAACGGCGGAGGAAAAGTTGGAGATCAAAGGCTCGAGCGACCTAGCGGTAGCGAGCTAGCTGTGTGAGCTAGCTGCTACGAGCGCCACGTGTGATGGTGCGATTAGAAGAATGCCTGTCGGCGAACGGGAGAAAAGAAGAGCTGACGACGGGGATCAGCTCGGTGCTGGCGGGCATGGAAGCCCGCTTGATGCAGGAGATTAGACGGCTATTGGAGGCGACGCCGGCCTGGGCAGAGGGGCTTATGGAGCTGCTACGAGAGGTCGCGCAGCACGGAGAGAAGCGGACGGAGGAACCACAAAATAGACTGTGTTGGAGCTGTGGAGAACCGGGCCACGTGGCGAGGTGGTGCCGAGGCGATCCCGGGAGACGGACCGGGTATGCGGGACAACGACATGGACAGCAGGGAGCCTGCTGGGCATGTGGAGCGATTGGACATTTAGCCAGAGAATGTCAAGAAGCTGTCGGAGATTGGAGAACAGCGAGAGAGGAGAGACGTGCAGGCGGTGAACAGGTGAGGCTTTGTTGGGCTTGCCAGTCGCCTGAACATTTAGCTAGAGACTGCACTAAAAGTGCGAACGCTGGAAGAGACACACAGCCAGGGGAGCAGCCTGAGCTACAAGCAGCGGAGCAACGGGGCAGTACAGAGCCGATTGTTCTGGGCAGGAGAGTGACTGTTGAGCCGGCCCAGGCTAGCTGCTCTGGAGCGGGGATCGTTTTGAACAGCCAGAGGGAAGTGAGCGACATCACCTGCAATGCTGTTACAGTCGGGGGAGCGGCGCTCGTGTCCCCGGGGGAGCGAGAGGGGTCAACGCTGGAGGAGCCGGGCCAACCAAGCCGCTACACAACCCCCACGGCTGCACTGCAGAAAGTCGAGGTGGAGATCGACGCCGATGGTGTCCGCCCTGCTGTCCTCAACACGCCGCCCCCTGGGGGAGCGGGACGGGAGGACGAGCGAGTGCAAGACCGGGAGGATGAGAATGTGACTATGGAGGATGTCGATCTGGAGGAGTGGATACGCAGACAGGCGGAGGACGCTAGCGTTGGACCGGTGCGCAGGTGGGTGGCGGCCGGATGCCGGCCTCGCCTGGAGGAGATATGCATGTATTCAAGTACCACGAAGGAACTGTGGGAGTTGTTTCCGGACTTGAGGGTGAGAGAGTCGGGGATTCTGGGGTTAGATGGGCGCGGAAAGAGTGGCAGCGTCGTGGTGGTGCCCAGCTGCCTGCGGGGACTGGCGCTACGGGGGGCGCACAGGGGCCGCAGGGGTCAGGGGCATCGAGGGGCTGAAGAAACACTCAGCCGCCTTTGTCGAGTTTTCTATTGGGTACAGATGAAGGGAGACGTAGAGGACTACTGCCTTAGCTGTGTCGACTGTAATGTGCTTCGGGTGGGACAGAAGCTGTAAAAGGGGGGATGGAAATAGTGGTTGAAGTGAAGTGGGATAATGTGAGGAAGAAAAAAAGGTTTAAATGAAGGTAATGAAAAAAGAATGATGTAAATGTTGGGGTTATTGTCGAACTGAAATTATATGTGGGTTGAATTTAAAGGAATGGGAAAAGAGGGAAGAAATGAAAAGAAATGCAAATGGTGGTGGTGGAATGAAAATTAAGAAGTAGTGAAATAATAAGAGACAAATTGGGGGAATACAAAATGTTGTGGGGTGGTGTGTTTTGGTACAGGGGGATATGTGTGGGTTGTGGGTGTTAACGTGGGCGTTAACAAATGTTGGGTGAGGAGTATGTAGCGTTTCAGGTAATCCAAGTATTACCTGTAATGTGATGTACAAGAGAAGTGTCTAGATTGTAGCTAGGAACTAATGTGGGTGGGTGTGTTCCTAGGGGAAATGGGGTATATAGGACCAGCGGCCGGGGTGCCGGTGGGGAGTCAAGCTATGGAGGGAGCGAGACCGGTTGTTATGTGTGGAGCTAGCGGTGTGAAGCTAGCTGCTAGGAGCTAAAGAAGCCTGTGAATAAAGAACCTGTACCAACTACAACTCTCCGTTCCTTGGCGTATCACCGATACGTTACAATATATTCGCCAGGGAGAAAAATCGCTGGCGTCCAAGCGACAGAGACAGAGCGATAGGGAGAAAATTTGCTCGTCGCCCGAGATGAAATATCCCAACTCGAGCGAAATTTTGCTGGCATCAGTCGCTCGCTGTTCAATGCTGATTGGTGTGAGAGTGAGTCAAGGATCACACTGGCTTGGAACAAACCGCTGGTTTATTGTGTGGCAACAAACCGCATTGACAGCTGATTGACAGGCTGACAGCTGACATGAAGTGAAGTCTGTACTACCGGTATAGAGCTCGCATTAGGAACACGTTGATAGGCTTAGCTTGTAAACAACTACGGTGGCTCGTAGTGGACAAATATCATGACATTGCATAACGTTATAGCCCCCAGATGTCCGTCAATTATTGTGCCTGTTGACGAGCGATTTAAACAGAGCGACAGAGCGATTTCAAAGGGTTGAATCAAGCGACAGAGAGAAAAAAATATATCTAATAAATAATATCTAATATATATAAATATCTCTGTGTGAACACAGCTTCAGCCAGAAGTCAAATTGTGGGAAATTGTTGCTCACTTGACGGAGATCTACGGGCTCCAGTATGCTGTGTCTGTGTCAGCAACGTAACGGGGGCACGGAGCGGGAGGATTACACCGGAAGAAGCACCCATATTTCACGTAAGGCATCGTGGCATCTAGAAATAAGGAAATAAGAAATACGTTTTCGGGGGAAAACGGCAATGGGAGTGGGACCCTATGGAGCCAGTCCTTGAGTGATATTAATGTTTGTTTGGTACAACTCATAGGCTACTAGTTAACGGCTGCGGGCTAAACAAAACTGCTGCCACATTTCTGGGGAATTTGTTGTTGTTGTGACGTCAGTGGTCAGCACCAGTTTAAACTGACAAATCTTGTCCCCAGCATTGGGCACATTGGGTCTCATAGCTCCTCCACGATACCCTATCCAGTGGTTCCCAACCTTAGGGTCACAACCCTGGGGTCGCCTGAAATTCAAATAGGGTCGCCTGGAAAAAGAACAAAATTACACCACACACAATTTAAAACTACCGAAGATGATTATGGTCACTTGCTATTTTTCTTTTATTTATTTATTTTTAGTTCTGAGTTTAAAGTGATAATCTCTAAGATTTCAGTTTTGTTCTCTTGGGTGACACCTATGGTGATGAGTGGTAATAGCAGGTGAGTCCAAACTGTTGCATTATGTGACATTAGCCACGACGCTGAAGTTGGCATCCGATTTGCAGCTCCCGATGGTCTAATTGCATTTTTCAGTGGATTTTGAACATCTAGACTGCATAAAACCAGCTCCAACTCAAAGACCATCACTCTAATTCTTTTCAAACCTGGCCTAGATTACAAAGGGGACATTAGCCTAGTAATGTCACATAATGTCACCATATAGCCTACTGCAAAGGCTTCCATCAATGGACTATAGCCTCAATCAACATTGTGACTCTTATTTTTATTATTTTTTTAGTTAGATGAAAATCTTTCAGATTATAACTTTAAATCAGGATCCTGAGAATAAAGTCAGAATTCTGAGTTACTGTCCGGCAGACTTTATGCCCTGCAGCACACACACCACTGCCTCTCACAGGTCAGGATTCAGGAATATCACTGTTCATGGTGTTTCTACTTCCACAGGAGTAACCGTGTGGCGGCGGCAAACTCCAGGACTGCTTTCACAGTCTTTGCCTGAGTCTTGGTGGGATTCAACAGCTCTTCATTGAGACAGTCTTTGTGCCCAGGCTTAACACAGCAGCATAATGTACATCCTTTATCTTTCTTGCGTGTAACAGTTATACTCCATTAGTACATGTTCCACAGTTTGTTGCGTTCTGCATGTTCCACACAGTCCATCTTCATGTTTTCCCACCATCGCCAGGTCCCATGCCAGTCCACAGTGTTCCAGTCTCAGTCATAACAACTGTGTGCTTTCTCTCACTCCCTAAATAACAATGTTCTTTCTTTCCACTACTTTGTATAGAGAAGTAGTGACGCCCTTCAATGAATGTCACCTTGAGCAATTGTGATTTAGTCAGTGATGTCATCCGTGATGTCACTTGAGCAATTGTGATGTTACTAGTGATGTCACCCGAGCACTTGTGATGTCATCGGTGATGATGTCATCAGTGAGTGAGGTCATTAGTGATGAGGCAATTTATAGATGATGAAGCCTACGGAGCTAGGCATCATCTTGCTGCTGTGATTATGGAGGAAAACGATGATCGATTATTGGAGCAATGTGAAATTCAGGAGCTTGAGGCTCCGGGGGGCATTGCAACACCTCAGGTCTATGTTCAATTACTGGCCCTCTATTTACTACACAATGATATGAATAACGCCAAGCATCTCTGGAAACGGATTCCTCAAGCAATCAAATCGGCAAACACTGAGCTAGCAGCTGTGTGGGCAGTTGGCCAACAAATATGGCAGCGAGACTTTCCAGGGATCTACACAGCGATTGCAGCCTACCAGTGGTCTGAGAATATCCATCCGGTCATGGAGGCTCTTCAAGAGAGCACAAGGCAAAGGGCATATGGTCTAGTGGCCCAGGCGTATACTTCCATCTCAGCAGAGGACTTTGCTGCCTTTGTGGGCTACTCTGTGGAGGAGGCTGTAAAGGGTGTGGTCACTCAGGGCTGGCAGGCAGACCCTGCCACCAGGATGGTGATGCCCCAGAAACCAGATCCTCCCCCGGCCTTGTTGCTTCCAAATGAGCAGCAGTTGGCCAGACTCACGGATTACGTGGCTTTCCTTGAAAACTAATTAACCCCGCTGTGGCGACGACGACCACCACCCTTCTCTGCCTGCTTTGGACCGAGGGAGAACACACCAATCACAGAAGCATTTATCGACAAGTTTACTTATACCCTTCCTGCTTGCTTCAAAGTCTTGCTGTCTGATGTGTATACCACACACACATTGTCTTGTATGAATTTGCAAAATACTCTTCTCCAAGACATGCCTATTTATGTTCATTGTCTAATACACCTTTCTCAGTGTATTCCTATCTTCTTGAAAATTGCTTGTTACCTTTCAGACTAGTGTTTATATTATTTGTAGTTCCGTTCTGCCTCTAGATGTTTTTGCTATGCTACTGTACAGGCATTTGTATTGAGTGTAGTTCACCATAATTCTTCAACAGTACCTATTAAATAAATAAATAAAATAAATAAACATCTAACAAAAATAAAGGGAGGAAAGAGACTTTTTTTTATTGTGGCTCTTCAAATAATTTCTTTGTAGCTCCTGCAGGGCAAGGTTGTGTACCACTGCTCTAGCACATCCCCAACCAGATGTATGGATTATGAAGCGCTAAGACAGGATGGACATTCATCCTGCTTAGTGCTTCATAGTTGCTTTCAAACCAAAATGTCTTCATCAGTCACCATGTGGAGAGACTCACACAAAGGATCACCACATGCCAGTTACTTTGTTAGTAATGTGATACCCGCTGTTCAGTAAACGCTTCCATCTAAAAAGAAAAAGAAAAGTCGCAAGGTCAGAAGGAAGGCTGACTGACAACCCTGAGGACAGCCATGAGGAGAAAGCGTGACATCACTGATGACATCATTCACTGATGACATCACTCACTGATGACATCACCATTGCTCTTGTCACATCACTGATGACATCACTCACTGATGACATCACTGCTGACATCACAATCACTGCGACATCACTCACTAACACACATGGTGCCTGGTATGTAATGTATTATGACACATTACATAAAACTAGGCGAAACCTAGGTTTAGTTTGCCAGGCAGCCAATGACGGATGACGTTATCACTGATGTCATAACACACATGCTGCGTGGCAGCGAATTTGCGCTTGTTCAGTGTAAAAAAATTGTTATCATAGATTGCTTTTATACAGATCATATCGACATCGGTAAGTATTGGTTATCGGCCATAGCAGCAATGTTAATATCGGTTATAGTATCGGCCAAAACTTTTCATAGTGAGATTTGTAAGTGTTGTGAAAGATGATTGTGTGGAACAGATCTCAGGCTCAGTGGATTATGACTGATAGACCGACTGAGACGGTCCAGTCAGTGGATCCACACACTGCAGGAGAGGTATCAGGCTAACTGCTCGCAAGGACCACCGCTCAGGGAGGATGACCTGGCATGCAGTTATCTCTCCTCATGACATTGTGTGTGTGTGTGTGTGTGTGTGTGTGTGTGTGTGTGTGTGTGTGTGTGTGTGTGTGTGTGCGCGCGCGCGCGTGCACACGTGCGTGTGTGTGTGTGTGCGCGCGCGTGTGTGTGAGGGTTCAAGATATCAGCAGTGTAAGTACAGTTGTGTGTCAAAAGGTGTTGGTGAGTGAGTCTGTGTCTTGTATGAGCATATCTGCACAGTGCAATGTTCTATAACATGACAGTCTGATCCGGGTCAAATCCATAGAAACACATCCTGCCAGCAAGTATATGTCTATAGAAAAATACAAGAGCCTGTTAAGAAATAGTATGTATTTCTATAGCTTGATCCTACCCAAACTGTTTGGATGTATTTGTATAGCTTGATCCTACCCAAACTGTTAGGCACAATATTGACTTTGCTTTTGAAGCTATAGCAAAGAGTTTTGAATCAAATCAATGGTCAAACAATTCACCATTTAGTCATTTGTCTCAAACTCTTGTATATGAAGTGACTGTATGAAATTAAGTGAATTGTTCCTTGATAGATTTAAAAAACTCAAATAGCAGGAAAAATATTTATTTTTCCAGACACTGTAAAAATGGACAGACGTACCATCTCCACACAGAAGGAGCAGTAGTTGCAGGCCTCATTCTTGATGTAGATGTTCATCAGAGGGCCCACTTGGCTGCAGCTGTCGCAGGGGCCAAAGGTGATGGCCATGAACGTCTGGTCACACATGGCTGCAGCTGATCACACACACACCTGTGGAAAACACACACACACACACACACACACACTCACACACACACACACACAAACGCACGTGCAAACAAACAAATGCATACACACAGATTAATCAAAGTACTGCAGTTTTGATCACTCATACACTCATCAGCCTGGTCGCCAGAATAAAATGTCAGCATTGTACATGTCTGAAACCCACAGTAACGTTTCTGAAACAAAAATATGTTGGATCAGGTTTACTGTATGTGTCAATCAATATAGAGTCCGCTATTGGAATATGGCGGTGCCCGTAAAGGCGTTGTGGTCGGGTGGAGGGCATAAACATTTTCCTTTCACACCAGTGTGTGATCTAGTCGTGTGTGATCTAGTCGTGTGATCTAGCCGTGTGTGATCTAGCCGTGTGTGATCTAGTCGTGTGTGATCTAGCTGTGTGTGATCTAGTCGTGTGTGATCTAGCCGTGTGTGATCTAGCCGTGTGTGATCTAGTCGTGTGTGATCTAGCCGTGTGTGATCTAGCCGTGTGTGATCTAGTCGTGTGTGATCTAGCTGTGTGTGATCTAGTCGTGTGTGATCTAGCCATGTGTGATCTAGCCTGGCATTGCCAGACCAATTCGTTTCACTTCACATTTCATTCATTTGCAAATGCAGCTGCCACAGCAAGTGAAACGTGAGCTAGCTGGCAGATTCATCAGGTTCTCAGACTATGTGTGATCTATTTCCACTGTAAGTGATATTTAACATTTTTGTTATTTAAGCTTAACCCAAACCATAACCCTATCCTTTTTATATATATTTTTTATTTTAAATTTTAACAATATATATGAACAAAAATGAACAAGCTCAGACACAGTAAAGGAAGAAAAAAACATACATATATCAACAGTTATCATAATCTGGTGCTACCATCCATATAAGGTGCTTATATACTTGTAACTTGTAAGAGATGTCGCGCATGGGGTCCCACGCAAGGCGTCCAACAGAAACCAGCCGGGCAAGTCACCCACCGCCCCCAACCTCGTCGAGGTAGGCTAGAAACTGGTCCCAAATTTAAGTGAGCCTCTCATCCTTATAACAGAGATCATGTCCGTCAACCACAGTTGGAAAGAAGGTGAAGAGGGGGACTTCCATTCCTTCAGAATAAGTTTCTTGGCAACAGTGTCAGAGACACACAGCTGTGGGGAAGCCCAGAGAGGTCTCCGAGCAGCCGAAGATGGCGAGTTCTGGTTCCGGCTGAAGGGTAATTTTGTAGGCCTTAGAGTACCAGTCAAATATTTTGGCCCAGAATCCCAACAGTGAAGGGCAGAACCAGAAGGCATGAGACAGAGTGCCCTGACACCTGACACCTGTCACAGTGGTGAGACAGAGGGGAAGAACTTGTGCAACTTATGCTTAGAATAGTGAAGACGATGAGCAACTTTAAATTTGATCAGCTGGTGTCTACTATTAACTGAGCAGAGTTGTATCACAGACAAAATCCTTTCCCATATAATGTCAGATAATTCAATACCAAGTTCCCCCATGCCACACTTCTCTAATCCTCTCAGGCCATGGTGCAGCTATCAAACAGACATAGAAATCTAGAAATAAGATGCCTGGAGTGAGGAGGGCTCAGCAAAACTTCAAAAAAGGCATGTTTATTTGGGAGCGCTTCAAAGGTTTGAATCTTGGATCGACCATGATTTTTGATTTGCAGGAATCTGAGCCAGTTCGTGTTGGGCAACTCAAACTTCCTTTTCAGTAGATCAAAGGATGCAAAATGACCATCTATGTCAGGGATGGGCAACTTTGATGATCGAGAGGACCACAAAAAATGTCCTCGCTACCAGAGGGCCAGACTGTGACCGTGCACTTCCACCAGTAGCCTACTGTAACACCATCAGTCCCAATTATAGCTACTAATTTGATGAAAAGGACTGGTAATCAAAGTTTATTATACCAACATTTATATTTTTCATATTCAAATTGAGTAATTCTTCCATTCAGATGACACCAGAAACTTTGCTCTAGCTTTAAAACATTCCGCTACAGCAATCTGATGGGGTACATCACCCAAATATGTCATATTAATCAGATTAGTAATGTTGCATGTGCAATGTGGATATAGTTTGTTACAATAGCGTTAGCTCAAATGCAAACGTTAAACAGTATGTGGATGGACAATGCTAACGGCATTAGCACCATGTTCTGGGATGTAGGGTAAAATAAAAACACAGATTTGGGTGGTCTAACCTAACCAAAAACGTCTTCTTGTAAACGTCACCTTGTAAAAAAAAAGAGGGGGGGGGGATTGACCCAGGGGCCACACCGAGTGAGGTCAGGGACAGCATGCGGCCGCCAGTTGCCCACCCCTGATCTATTGGTCTTTGATGGAAACAGCCCCTTCTCACTCCAGGCATGGTAGTTTATGTCTGACCACGAAGGCAAAAAGAGTGATTGAAACAAATTGGTGTGTGGACAGAAACATCGGGTAGACTCAAAACATTCCTAACTTGGTTTAGAATTCTGACAGAGTTTCTCACAACAAAGCTTGGATTTTGTAAAGTCCCAGGCTTCTCTAGCTTAGAAAATAAGGGCTGGTAGAGAAGAGTTGGCAACAGAGCTGGCCTCCCCACAGGGGGGCCCCCGAGAGTTAAATTGTCAGGAGTCCCTTGCCGCCAAAACATTAGAGCCCTAGCATTGGCAGCCCAGTAGTAGTGCCTAGGCTGATTACTGCCTGCCTGATTGTATGTACAGTAAGTCATGCCTTTAATTGTCTTAGTCATTGCTTGACAAAGATCCTGGAGATCGAAACATTGCAATAAAGAACCACTGACGAACCACTGACCTCAGTGTGCGGACCTTCTCTTTTTGTTATAGCTACCTTTTGTCCACGACCTGTAAGTTCAAGTTTCAAATTTACATTGAGATAGGTTTGCAGAAATGTAAAATGCAGACGTTTTGGTTCAAATCAACATTGAGATTGTATGTATCCCTCGTTTGCAGACACATAATGCCAACAGTCTGGGTTGACACTCTGCACAGCATGGAGAAATCTATCGGCTAAACCACATGTGGGACATTCTTTTGTCTACTCTTGACTGAGGTATGTGTGTGTGAGTGTGTGCGCGTGCACGGAGATAAGCAGTTGGTAATCTACTTCAGGCTGAGCCTTCTCCAGAGGAGATGAGCACAGCTATTCTGGGAGCCACACACACAGGATCAACAATTGACAAGCTCAATAACAAGTGAATATCGATACTCATCCCAAAAAGCTACATTTCGACAATGGGTCTGTACTTGTCAATGCAGCATTACCTTGTTTTGATCTAAATAGGAGTATAGCGTTTCAAACATACCTGTCGGTAGCTTAAAGACTATTTTATTGGTCTACCTCATGGGACACAGTCATGTGATGTATGTAAGTGAATCCTATAATAATAAGAATGCCAAGTGTCTCTGAGTGAGTGAGTGAGCAGAATTGTGTTCGGCCACAGCTATGCCATTTTACGTGCAATCGGGCTGAATCTTGCAGGTGACCTTAAGAAGCGGGATTTTTTTAATTAGGTAATTAGGGCTGACTAAATGGGCAAAATGGCTAATCAGTGGCCAAAATGCCTCAACACAGGTTCAGCACCATGGAGAGCTCCAGAGTGGAGCAGCCTGAGGGCAATTTGAATCAGCCAATGAGCTGAGTTCTAATCAGCCACTGTATAGGACGCCCTCTGGGAAGAGAGGAGAGGCTGCATGCCAACTCTGTGAACAAGGGATGGGTATTCTGCTAGTAGTCAAAGAATATACCACAACATACCAAATATATATATATAAATATATAATTATATATATATAAATATACCACAACATACCAAATATTGAAACCTCAGTTTTGATTTTTCCTCTGCTTTTGATTGTATCCAACCACGTTTTAGCCGACAGACACACCAGCACTTTTAACATTGACTTTGGACTAGTATACTGGCTGGTTGATTTTTTTTTACTAATAGGTCTCTACTAAATTAGAGAAGCATGGCAGGGGGAACTTGGTGTGGATTTGTCTGACATTACATGGGAAAGGAGTTTGTCTGTGGTGCAGCTCTGCTCAGTTAATAGTAGACACCAGCTGATTCAATTCAAAGTTGCTCGTCTTCACTATTCTAAGCATAAGTTGCACAGGTTCTTCCCCTCTGTCTCACCACTGTGACAGGTGACAGGTGTCAGGTGTCAGAGGACACTTTGTCTCATGCCTTCTGCTTCTGCCCTTCACTGACGGGATTCTGGGACAAAATATTTGGCTGGTACTCTAAGGCCTACAAAATAACCCTCCAGCCAGAGGCAGAACTCGCCATCTTCGGCTGCTCAGAGACCTCTTTGGGCTTCCCCACAGCTGTGCAACAGTCTCTGACGTTGGGGACAACTGTTGCCAAAAAATATATCCTGAAAGAATGGAAGTCCCCTTCTTCACAATTGTGGTTGACGGACATGATCCCTGTTATAAGGATGGATAGGCTCAGGGGAGAACTAACTCACTTGGAAAGTTTCTAACTGTTTGGGAACCATTTCTGGCCTACCTCGACGAGGTTAGGGGTGATGGGTGACTTACCCGGCTGGTTCCTATTGGACGCCTCGTGTGGGACCCTATGCACAACACCTCTTACAAGCACCCCCATATGGACGGTAGCACATTGTAATAACTGTTGATATTGTTTTTCTTTTCCTTTCCTGTGTCTGAGCTTGTCTGTTTGTTTTGTTCATATATTGATAAAATTGAAAATAAAATATATCAAAAAGAAAAAGATGCAGGACAAACACGTTCAAAAAGTAATTTGTCCCTGCTGCTATTGGCCTTTTAAACATGTAATTATGTGTTTGTTTTTTCCTTCTTCTTGCGTTTAATCTGTGTGTGTCAAACTTTTTGAGTGTACTGCTGGCTGTGCAACAAATTGCACCTCGGGGATAATAAAGTTTACGCAATTCAAATCACCATAGTGTTGTACACCCAAAAACCTACATACACATATATTCACAAAGCTTTTTTCATATGAATCTGCTAGATCAAGTACATTTCTGCAAATAACAGCCTATGTTACCCTATGTCAAGACAAGTTGAATGATAAATATAAATATCTTACAGTACCTCACAAGAGAATTGATTTCCCCAGGACAAAGTAGAGTTTTCCAGTGAAGAGGATTGGAGTAGAAGGACAGAGAGGGAACAGTAAGCTTCTTAGTGAAGCATTTAAGCTGTGACACTGCTGTGGTTTTACTTGCAGCTAGGCCACATGCAGTACGTACCTGCAACACTACTGCAAGGCCGGGAAGGGGCTTTACAATGTAATCCATTACAAATGACTCAAAATTCACCAAATGCATTCGATTACTTCCAACCCAGTAATGCAACATGATTGCCTTCAGGTACTTTTGGATTACTTCGACTCCAAAAATCATATACATACTACAAACTTAAAGTTACAATCTCAAAGATTTTCATCTAAATAAATATGTTAAGTCACTATCTATCCGACAGTGAGTTAACACAATGGTGATTGAGCCTATGGCCTATTGATGGAAGCGTTTGCATTTTCAGTATTGCAGCATTTATGATCCTGGTGTCTGTGGTGACACAGGGTGGGCGGAGCTAACACAATAGACTCACTCTGTAGGTTAATGAAGGGTTCGGACAACTGTTGTGTGAAGTAGGATAACAAGCTAGTTTTTTCCGGTCTCTTCTAGCATTACAGTTACTATGGCCGAACAAACTCACTAATGTCACATGCAACAGTTTGTATCTCACCTGCAATTACCACTCATTGCCATAGGTGACACCCAAGAGAACAAAACTGAAATCTTATTGATTATATCTTTAAACATATACTTTACTACAATTGATCAGTTATCATACAACCAACCATAAACCAGTATTTAAGTTGTGTTCAAAGTGTGTATAATATCAATCAAAATACATTTATACCTTTAATCAAAAAACCTCCGTTAGGAATGCATCCTTAAAGTAATCCGATATGTAGCATCACATGTGATGGCAGAGCAGGATGTAATAGATTACATGTGATATTACATCCTGCTCTGCCATCACATGTAATCTATTACATCCTGCTATGCCATCACATGTAATCTATTACATCCTGCTCTGCCATCACATGTAATCTATTACATCCTGCTCTGCCATCACATGTAATCTATTACATCCTGCTCTGCCATCAAATGTAATCTATTACATCCTGCTCTGCCATCACATGTAATCTATTACATCCTGCTCTGCCATCACATGTAATCTATTACATCCTGCTCTGCCATCAAATGTAATCTATTACATCCTGCTCTGTCATCAAATGTAATCTATTACATCCTGCTCTGCCATCACATGTAATCTATTACATCCTGCTCTGCCATCACATGTAATCTATTACATCCTGCTCTGCCATCACATGTAATCTATTACGTCCTGCTCTGCCATCAAAGGTAATCTATTACATCCTGCTCTGCCATCACGTCGTCACTGAAACAGCAAATTAACTTGGACAGTGAGAGTTTGATCTCTGGACCACTGAGCTCAGAAGACAACACAGCCTGGTGTGCTTTATGATTTTGATGTCAACCATCATAATGAAATATGAGAAAACAGGCACAACTTTGACAAGAATTGGAGACACTTTCAGACAGAATAAATACACTAATTGACCAGAAATCTTTGTTGCGAGGCACTTTTTACACGACTGAAATCATCATATTTCTTTGACTGACGAGGCTTCAACATAAGAAACAGGATTTCCCATAGACAATCAGACAGTGCTGAATTATTTTATTTTCCTTTTACAGATTTGACAATTTATTCCAAGTTTCTTAGTGGTGAACACATTCACTAAGCACAGCTACCAGAAACTACAAACAGTCCAGTTTGTCAAATGTACACATGGGTCAGAGAGAGAAAACAATGGGTGCTGGCTTCCGCATGTTTGGGCCAGTACCACAACAGCTGGAATGATGATAATCTTTTGAGCTTTTTTTAAACAATTTAAAATGGCACGACCAATGCTAGTGCTGATAAGAACAATGCTAATTTATAATGGCTACCTCATATCGTACAACCAGCTGTCCCAACTGTAAAGGAGGAGAATGAATTGTGACATGTACTGTATAGTAACTGTAGTCTCCCTCTCCTTAGAGAGCCCAACGGGACACCCCAGCTCGGCTCAGCAATACAAGCCAGTGAGCGAGTGTGGGTCTGTCTGAAACCAGGCCAGCCTTTCCTCCATCAATATGTCCAGCAAGGACAGCCGGACAGAGTCTGAAGGCTGTTTCTGCATCAGAGTAATTCACCTTGTGAACTGTGGCCTGTGAGAATAAATGAGCAGGAAATTGAATTGACAGAGGGGGAAACCGTCCCACTCACATAACGAATGTGGTACACAGCAAGCTTAACAGGCCACAGTTCTACAGAAAAGATGGCAGGACTCACATGAACGAATAAGAAAAACAAACTAAAGTGTGAAATCTTTCTCTTTAAGGTAGACCATAGCCATTTGTTTCACTTACTTAATTTAAATAGTGCATTTTGACACAATGCAACTCATCTTTGACACCAACTGTAGACAAAAGGACACCTTATCAAAAGACAAAAAATAAAATAAAATAAATCACGTTCAACAATTTCAACCCATTTTACAGTGGTTCAAACAACAAAAAATTAAAATAAATAAAATACTGCACTGACAGTCATGACTTTTTTATTGATGATGATGATAATAATGATGATATCGCAACTGTTTTAAAGTCATTCAGATAGCAAATAAGTCAGATAAGGCTTTGTCCAAGACATGCAGCTATTTTTTTAAATTTTTACATTCATATGGTTAAGTCCTTCAATTTTGCCTTGCCTTAATCTAGTCTGCAGATATGTACTCTATAGACCAGTGATACTCAACTGCCATTTTCTAATTCACAATGAAAACTATAAAATTCGACTGAGCTCCAGCTAAATTCTCAAATATCGCCACCTGCTCACCACCTAGGTACTTAACTAACTTAACCTATCCTGTGTGCACAAAATTGTCAGACTAAACTCCGACTGACACCCCAAATACCTACAATCCGCTACAGAAGAATTAATATGATTTAGATTTGTTTATTAACTGGCCTCCTGTCATTTTGCAAACGTGGCCTCCGGGCAAAGCAAGTCGAGTATCCCTGCTATAGAGCAAACTTTGAACCGCCTATCAATCCATAGACAGTATAACAAAAAAGGCAATTTCATAAGATGTGGTCCCAATAAAAACAGATGTATATTACATCATTTTAAAAGACAACTACACCACAAAACAAATTCAAATACTTCTCCGTACTCTACTGATGATTCATTTTTACTTTGTAGCTTCTCTGATTGAGAATGGTCTAGTCACATGAGATACTTCACCTCGGTAAAAGATTTACACTTCTCAGTACGTACACTTACACAGATTCTCGGGAGCTGTCAGCCAAACAGATTCACTGCGTTTTCCACCAGCTATCAATATTGATTACTGCAAAATATCCCCTTTACCATGATCTACACTTCTCCATCTACTCTAAATTCATCTTTCAACTAGGTTTCCAAAATCAAGACAAAGAGGTGCTACTTTAAACGCCAAGACTAGCCAAATTTGGCAGGTGA
Source organism: Poromitra crassiceps (assembly GCF_964638095.1). Lineage (NCBI taxonomy): Eukaryota > Metazoa > Chordata > Actinopteri > Beryciformes > Melamphaidae > Poromitra > Poromitra crassiceps. Next base: position 37,147,984 of record NC_139645.1, read on the forward strand.
CCATTCACAAATCTCCCGTATACATACACACACACACACACACACACACACACACGTATACACACACACACACACACACACACACACACACACACACACACAAAAAGAAAATAAATCAAAACATTCCACCAAAGTGAATCTCTCTTTAACGGGGGTGAGGTCAATAGGCAGAATAAGGTTCATATAAGGGTCAGAGGCAAACTTGGTTCACTGGCAATACTACCACAGCAGGAAGGAACGCAAACCAAAAGTGCGAAACACGAGGCAACGAGGATAACGTTAACGCTGATAGAGGGCGGGACGACATGGACAGCTATCCCTGACACTCATCCAGTAGCTCAACTACACCGAGGTCTGTTCTCTGTAACAAATAAAACAGAAAAAAAAAAAAAAAAAAAAGAGAGAAAAGATGAAACATAACATGGACAGTAGTAGTGTGAGTTAGTGGCTGGTAACGCACACAGCTGACCTATGGAGCACAATATGGAGCAGTTCCACTGGACAAGTACTGTGCTGTAGCCAGACTGGGCCTATTATGAGTGTGGTGCAAAACCCGCGGCTTTTGGTTTTCCATTGGAACACTGTGCAGGTGTCTTACTGTGCAGGTGTCTTACTGTGCAGGTGTCTTACTGTGCAGGTGTTTATGTTGAGTTATAGGTGTCAGGAAGATGATGACGTCACCCCTTGGCAGCACCATTGGAAAGTACCAAACATGTCTGGGTCAATTACCAGAATGCCACCAATCGTACCTGATCCAGACCAAATGAGTATGAGCATGGCCAGGCGGCACAGTGTGTAGTGTGTGTGAGTGAGTATGAGCATGGCCAGGCGGCACAGTGTACTTGCCAAGTTGAAAAACCATAATAGTTCTGTTGTTTTATGTTGCGCTTTCTTCTCACGCTAAACAGAAAGGCATAGGATGGGACAGGTAGGAGGAGGGAGCAGAAGCTGCGGTTAGTGTTAGTTTGGAGGACAGCAGACAGCGTTATTGTAAAAGTAGGTACATGTGAGGTGGACTCTCCGAAACCAGCCGCAGAGAAAGACCTGAACTATTCGGTCCGTTTCGCTCAGTGACACATGGCTTAGCAATAAACATAACCTTTGATATTCAAGAAAATAATAATACTGAAATAAATAATGACAAGTTGATCATAGCAAAACATATTCAAAGCTCTGGCTAGAGTTGTGACTAGAGAAGACTATAGAGAGAGGAGTGTCCAGTGTGAAAACCCCCCCTACGATACAGCAGTAGACCGAGTACAGACCTCGGCAGAGTTTGAACTTTGAACCTCTCCTCAGTTAAATCCTGTGCTACATCTGCCAGGAACGCAGGTCCAACGAGACAAAGCGAGAGCTCTACGTTAAGAATGCGATACGTCGGCTAACAAAGAAACATGTACTTCCAAAAACAGACTGCGGGGGGCACTCGTTTAATAGCACAACGTAGTTAAAGTGCTATTGAGTAAACAGCCTATCCTGGGATCAAATCTAACCGTCTTTTACTGTACGAGGCCGTTCGTCCTGCCCAGCGGAGTTAAAGCAATAAATAAAATACCCTAGCATGTTCTATATATTATTTGTATTTATATATATTTATATTTATATATGTATAAGTACTATGGTACAGACGACAGGTTCTGTCTTGGCTTGACTGTGTTCAGAGAATGAAATGAGAATATGACAGAGTTCGGCCCGTTTCTTCTTCTTCTTATTATTACTGGTGCAATACAACATAACAAAAAGATATAGGACAATTGGACAGAGTTAAAACATACAGATATTAGGGGATTAAGGTCTCTTTCACATATAAGCTGGTGGACTCGGTGCGATTCGGGGGGTGAAGTTGCAACATTGTTGTGATTTTCATTTGGTCTGGTTCACTTTCACACAGCAATTTGTCACAAGCCACCAAACTTTCTGAACAATGTCACGTGGTCAAAACAGTCACTCGTCTATTGGACAGAATAGAGAAGGGAAATCTCTCCTCTCCAGCAGGCTTCTTGCCTGGCTGAGGGCTGACTGAACAACACAAGTGAATCCGCAAAACACAAACCATGGAGCAAAACCACGTGCGATATTGGGATTTCTGGTTTTACTTTGGTGTTACTATCAAATAAATATTTGACAAGAATGTGCCCAATATGAGCAGCAGAAGAGGCAGCGAGCTGGTGAACATTTCATTCTGCAGACGAGACGAGCGAGGCAGTACGTACCAAGGCAAGCCCTGTACAATGACGTGTTGTTGTTATGACGACGTATGTCACGATGCGGCGCGCAGGTACTGTACGCGTGTGCGCCCCCCAGTGTTTGTTTTGCTCCCTTCTACCGTCTTCTACTCATGATGCAGTGCACCATGCAGTGCATCATGAGGGCATCAGATGCACTGGCGCTTCCTATTTGCACTTGTGTTTAGTCCGGTTTGCTTTCACACAACAAACGAACCGCACCAGGGTTCACTTGGAAGCGAACAGAGACCCACGTTTTCAAGCGGACCAGAGTTCGTTTGCGCTTTCACACCACCCCAAACGAAGCGGACTATCCGAGGAAATGAACTCTGGCGCGTTTATTATTATTCAAATTTGTTTATTGGGTTTTTCATTTCAAACATACTATATATAAACAGAGACATAAGAAAAAGCAAGGCACCAAAATAGGACAAAACATAATAATAATAATACAAGAGACACAGACACCCAAGACTCTCTGGCGCGTTTAAAGCGGACCAAACAGCTTATATGTGAAAGCGACCCAAGACGAGACAGTAAAACGGCCCGGTTTTCTACTGGGAGTTGGAAGTGACCCGACACGCCAGGCTAGCTAGACGACAACCCGCCGATCTGAGATGTCCGTTCTCTGTGACCCACTTTTGGGCCCCCGACCTGCCAGTTGTGAAACACTACTCCAAGTTTAACGGTAGATTCCCACCAGAGAACAAGACTACGAGAAGAACAGCTACCTTAACCGCTAGTTGAAACACAGAGGGAGGGATGGAGCATGGGGGAACGGCGCGGGGGAACCAGGCTAGGATCGAAGGGCAATCATAGTGCTTTCAGACAGACACGGTTCTGGTTCTGGCTCCGTTCTGGATTCTCAGAACCTTGGTGCTTTCTGGCGAACCAGCCCGTGTTCACACCAGTTTAAGCGGAACCAAAGTGGGAGGACATTATTCGGTAGTCCTTCTTCAGTTTATTTTTTATTTTTTTAAGTTTATTAATTATTTGGTCTGGCGTTCGAGTGAACCCAGCCTTGGCCCTCTCTTCTGCAAGTTCGGCATACGACTTGCTCTTTCTTGTACTGCTTTCTAGCTTTTCTTGAGATTCGGTGGATGCTCAAATCGCCACTAAACATTTGGTTTCCTCAGGAGACCACTGCAAATTATTTTTCTCCATGTTGTCACTGCCTTCTTCTCCTTCCTGCTCGTTTTCACAGCCTAGAATGAGACACGCCCACTGATGATGTCACGGTTCCCAAGGAAAACCAACTATTTTTTGGTTCCGCTGAGAACCAACTTTTCAGGTTCCGAACCAATTATTTTTTCGGTCTAAACGCGCCGGCCAGTTCAGATTAGGGTTCTGGAACCGGAACCGGCACGGAGCCCTGCCGGTGTGAAAGCCCTATCAGAGAGCGAGTACTGGAGGCGTTGATCTTGTCCTGTGGCTTCTCTAAGAGGCTGGCATTTATACAAGCGCTGGATGGCCCCATCTAAACTAAACCCGCGGTGGCGTGTGTCGATGTGTGTTTTTGTTGAGAGGAAGTGCAGAGTGTAGGCGTGTTTAAGTTCAGAGGAGGCTTGCACACCTTTGTACAGATGCATGTTGAGTTCAGCATGGGGTAGTGTTTGTGCGTCTAACACTGTGTGTGTGTGTGTGTGTGTGTGTGTGTGTGTGTGTGTGTGTGTGTGTGTGTGTGTATGTGTATGTGTGTGCGCGCGCACATGCGTGCGTGCGTTGGGGTTTAGACACGGGTGAGGAACAGCAGGTTGAGGGAGCTGGGGATCTGGATGGTCTCCAGGGCCAGCGTGGATGGGTTGAATGGGAAGGTGACTGGATAGATCATCTTCGTGTCCATCAGCAGCTGGGGACTCACACAACGGTCCCGCAAACGGGTCTGATGGCAAAGAGAAGAGACAAGAGAAGAAAAGATGGAAGCTCCAATTAAAAAAAAAAAAACATTGAAGAGAGGAAGACAGTGAATATCTGGGAACAGCACTTTCGCTATGGCAGTTGGTGATTTGAACTCTTAAATCTTGATGTTTTTTCCCCTGTACATTTAATATTGTGATGTACTTTTAGATACCTTGATATTACTTATAAATTCTGATGCACTTGTATGCACCATCCAACAATGTAACCTTGTTGGATTGTGTGTGATGGTGTTTGTATGTACTACTCAATGTACTGGCAGCAGCACAAAGAAACATTCCTTGTAACCTTTGTGTTGATAAGGCAATAAAGTTAGACATAATCAGTTTTACATCAGGATTCACTGAGTAATTTGTTCAAATTTAACAGGGAGACAAGTATTTTGTTTCCCCTCACATTCCCCCTGAAATTACATTTTTACTATAAAGTCAACACATTTATCAAATTTGTGTCAGTAGGGGCTTTTGTGTGCCCTCTAAATTAAATATTAAAGTTTCAATGTTTAAGTTGTAAAGTTTATGTTTCAACATAATATGCACAAAAACCTGTGTTGTACTGCTGGAGTAAAGTACCTGTATGGTTCATATGAATGACCTGTGTTCTATAGATAAGTGCTGGAGTAAAGTACCTGTATGGTTCTATAGATAAGTGCTGGAGTAAAGTACCTGTATGGTTCTATAGATAAGTGCTGGAGTAAAGTACCTGTATGGTTCTATAGATAAGTGCTGGAGTAAAGTACCTGTATGGTTCTATAGATAACTGCTGGAGTAAAGTACCTGTATGGTTCTATAGAGAACTGCTGGAGTAAAGTACCTGTATGGTTCTATAGAGAACTGCTGGAGTAAAGTACCTGTATGGTTCGTATGAATGAAACAGACACTCGCTCCTCAAACTCGTTGACGGGAGTGTAGAGATTCAGGACTTTCACAATCTGGAACAAAAATGGCACAGGAAGTCAATTAATAAAAGAACCAGTTGACAAGTGTCGTGCTGGTCCTGAATATGGATCAAACAGACAAACAAATTAAGCATATTCAAAAATGATTTTTTACATATCAAGAGTTAGGCAGGAGGGGATGGAGTATTGAAGATTTACACAAAAATAGGGATACTGGAGGTTTACCGGGCATGGAGTACCCTGCTGATTGAAGGCTGTGATTGGCTGGTTTACTTGCCCGGGTACAGACCTTCGAATGCGCCCACTCCGGAGTTGAGTTTTGGCTGCTTCTAGTCTGGCATTGTCATATGCAAATTTTTACCAGCGATTCACCAATCAGCACTGAGGGGGACTAACAATTAGTCAATCAGCGTCACTAAACAGCCAAATGGGCAGGACTAATCTGTTGTCAAGCAGTTGTCAAGTGTGTCGAGGAGTATCAATGACTTTGAAATGCAAATGGAGGGGGTTAGCCCTAAACCTAACCCTCTGCTTGGAAGGCATTTATTCAAAGGGGAGATGTTTTTTTTACGTTCTCCCGACTGGAGTCACTAACGTGAGATTCAGGCCAATACGTTGGTCTCTACTGATTGGTTAGGGAAAATGGAATTCCCCTGGGGGATTCTCCTCATAGAAATAGGTTAAACAGAGGAACATCTCAAACTAGAAGGTGGAAATGAGTGTAACAAGACATCAGGCTACTGGTTTACCTGAGAGGTGGTGAGGGCGTGGCACATGGAGAAGATGGTTTACCTGAGAGGTGGTGAGGGCGTGGCACATGGAGCAGATGGCCTCTGCGTCCTCATCAGTTTTCTTCTTCACCTGCAGCAGTTGAGCAGCCTGGATCAGAGGCTCCAGAGTCTCCTTGGCTGCACACGCCATCAGATTCTTGTCTCTCAACCACTCCTCCAGCTGGCTCACATTGTACCTGCGCATGCACACGTCTGATTCAGCTAATTACATGAAATAAATCAATGCAATGCAATCAACTAATTACAGAAAGTAGGCTAAATGAGTTTGAAACATTCTGAATAAGCTAAATCAAGCACACACTTTTTTACCTTTTCACAATTTGTGGACATGTATTAAATAATGTTTTTTGTACGAATTATGAAATTTTGTGGGCAAAAATAATGAAAACGAGGGTACCAACTAACCAAACGGAGGGCACAATATCTACCTCATATTACGTGCAATATCATCTCATGCCCTTGATGTACTAAATCCTGACCTCTTCTTATAGCTTGTTGCTCGGGCGGACTCTGGAGCCCCCTCCGTACCCTGGCACTGCCCCTACCTGACCTGTATGTCCTCCGTACCCTGGCACTGCCCCTACCTGACTTGCATGCCATACCTGATCTGCATGCCCTTGCTCCAGGAGCACATGTCCTTGCGTAGTAGCAGGTTGTTGAGTGTGACGGCTCCGATGATGTAGAACTGCTGCTTGACCACCTGCTTGATGAGCTCGGGGTCGGTGCCGTGCTGGCACATGGTGGAGTGGAAGGAGCTGAGCTGCCGCAGGATGGAGTCCAGGGTGTCGCAGCCATCGTCGGCGATGCTCGACGTCCGCTTACGGAGGCCGGTGGGCTTTACCCCCGACACTCCCTGGATGGTCTCGTGCTCCAGCATGCCTGAGACTGCAGGGCACACACACACACGCAATCGTAGGTTATTGTGCATCAAAGTAGAATACATTAATGTATGCATGCATGCTGACAAAAGGCTCTGCAAGCAAACAAGAGTACTGTGAAAATATTATGCCGAACTTATTCTATGCACACATAAACTAGCAAGACAGACAGACAGACAGACAGACAGACAGACAGACAGACAGACAGACACACACACACACACACACACACACACCCACCCACCCACCCTACCTATCATGGGCTGGAGGATGTTCTCCATGCATTTGATGAGCTGTTGGTAGATCTGGATAGCCAGGTCGCTGATCACCTGTCTGTACTCTGCCAGGTCAAAGTTGGACAGACAATGATCGTTCTGTCTTGATGTATTGTGCTTCGTGAAGGCCTAAGAGACACACACACACACACACATGCGCGCGGATTAACAAATTACAAAAGTGGAAAAACGGGTGTGTCTTTTTGTGCAAGGCTAATTGTTAAGATTTTGCCTGATGTTTTTAGCAGCTCTATAAGTCACTCTGTTGTTCGGTCGGTTGACAAAAAGTTCACTGCCCTCTAGTGGGCACAGTTTTCACCCTAGGAGGCTGTAATTTGGCCTGGTGTCTGTGTGAAGGTGTGCTGTGTTTGTGTTCATGCCAGGCTAGGGACAGAGGGCTGAAATTTCACATGGAGGCCAAGTTGTGTGTGTGTGTGTGTATGTGTGTGTGTGTGAGTGAACAAAACGTGTTTGTGTTTATGCTAATTGGCTAAAAGGAGCAGTGGGGGGCAAATTCCCATAATGTGGTCGCAGCTATTGCGAGTTTGTGCTTATTAACATCTGCCGTACTGGCTCTTCTCAATGTGCTTCAGCACTAAGGAAACTGAACTGAACTGAACAGACAAACATGTTTCAATCTGGTTGGTTATGGAAACACTTGAAATAGTTCCTCAGTGGAACTAAGTCTTGGTTCCCTTTCCAACCCTATTCATGAGGCGGTACACACTGGTGAAAGTGGGCTGGAACCGTCCGGTGCGCAGTTCCTTTCAGACTTTCCGTGCCTGAACGCCGTTGGGGATAGACATGCAGCTGCCTGTCAATCAAAATCCGATTGCTGCAGAGTGCAGAAGCAATCACGATTGCATAATTTCCAACAAGGAAATGTCAGGCTAGGTGCGAGGCATGGTGGATCTAGTCGCGGATAGTTGATGGCCAAGACACACTTGGTAAACTGAAGTCTCGATGAGTAGGAACGCTGTGGAACTTGACAGAGTTGCAGAGTGTTGTCGCGAGATTTGTTTGTCTATGAACAACTGCAGAGGACCTGCAGAACCGAACCTTTATAGATCCCGAATATGACATCACCTTGTGTTATGACATCACCAGCGAGACCATCCGAAAGGCATGATTGAGACACTTATGAATCATGACATCATCAGTGAGTGAACTATGACATCACAGTAGGAATGATGACATCACAGTAGGAATGATGACATCATCTAACAGTACCCCCCCCTCTACGGCGCCCGATCAGACGCAAGGAAATCCCGAATGAGCGCAGCGTCAAGGATGAACCGGCGGGGAACCCAACTGCGCTCCTCGGGGCCGTATCCCTCCCAATCCACCAGATATTGAAACCCACGACCCCTGCGTCGCCTGTCCAACAGCTGCCGGACCGTGAAGGCAGGGTGGTCGTCGATCAACCGAGGCGGCGGGGGAGCCGCCGCAGGAGGGCACGAGGGACTAGAGTGTACCGGCTTGACCTGGGATACGTGGAAGGTATGGTTGATGCGACGGAGAGAAGCAGGCAGAACCAAGCGGACAGCCGCAGGGTTCACCACCCGCTCAATAGCAAACGGTCCGATAAAACGGAGTGCAAGCTTCCTGGACTCGACCCTCAAGGGAACGTTCCGAGACGAGAGCCACACCCTCTGACCCAGCGCATGGGCTGGGGCTGGTGTGCGGCGGCGGTTTGCCTGGACTTGCAAACCGCAGAGGAACGTAAAAGCGCTGCGCGAGCCCTCTTCCACGTGCGACGACAGCGGCGCAAATGTGCCTGCATGGAAGGCACCGCAACCTCCTCCCCCTGGGAGGGAAACAAGGGGGGCTGAAAACCGAAGCAACACTCAAAGGGAGACATGCCGGAGGAGGCGTTGGGGTGCGTGTTGTGGGCGTACTCAACCCACGGCAACTGGGAACTCCAGTGGGAGGGGTCAGCAGCTGTGGTGCAACGCAGCATGGTCTCCAACTCCTGGTTGACCCTCTCGGCTTGGCCATTAGTCTGCGGGTGATAACCCGACGAGAGGCTGACAGTCGTGCCAAGAGCCAAACAGAAGGCCTTCCAAACCTGAGAAATGAACTGGGGTCCTCGATCGGACACAATGTCAGACGGAATGCCATGTGCTCTGTACACGTGTAAAACTAAAAGGTCCGCTGTTTCCTTGGAGGACGGGAGCTTAGGGAGTGGGATAAAATGAGCCCACTTAGAGAATTGGTCAATGACGGTCAAGATGACTGTGTTCCCGTCGGATGGAGGGAGTCCGGTTATAAAGTCCATGGCCATATGAGACCAAGGGCGACGAGGTATAGGAAGGGGGCGAAGGAGGCCTGACGAAGGCCTGGTCGAAGTCTTGTTCTGGGCACAGACCGGGCAAGCGGCGACAAACTCCCTAGTATCCCCCTCCATGGCGGGCCACCAGAAGCGCCTGCGGATGAAGGCAAGGGTTCGTCTAACTCCAGGGTGACAAGTAAGCCGCGTCGAGTGGCCCCACAGAAGAACCTCAGAACGGACGGAGTCAGGAACGAATAGACGCCCCGGCGGAACGCCCTCTGGGTCAGGCTGGCCCTGTTGGGCTAGGCGGACACGCGATTCAATCTCCCACGTTACCGTGGCCACAAAACAGGCCGCAGGCAAAACCGGTTCGGGCTCAGTCCGTATGTCAGCAGAGAACTGGCGGGACAGGGCGTCTGGCTTGATGTTCTTAGAGCCAGGTCGGTAAGTTAAGGTGAAGTTGAACCTCCCGAAAAACAAGGTCCACCTGGCTTGTCGAGAATTCAATCTTTTAGCAGCTTGGATGTAGGCCAGGTTCTTGTGGTCTGTCCACACGACGAACGGGAGCTTGGACCCCTCCAGCCAATGACGCCACTCCTCAAGAGCCGACTTAACTGCCAGCAAGCAGCTCACGGTCGCCGACATTATAATTGGCTTCTGCAGGTGAAAGCTTACACGAGAAAAAGGCAGTTGTTCATACTGTCAGGCTTGGTGCGAGGCATGGTGGATTTATGCGCGGATAGTTGATGGCCAAGACACACTTGGTAAACTGAAGTCTCGATGAGTAGGAACGCTGTGGAACTTGATAGCTGGGTCTGCAAGGTTCGAAGTTGGGAACGGTTCCCACGTCTAGTCGAGCAACAACACCGCGGTCCAAGAAGCACCCCTCCGCCCCCGAGTCGACGAAGGCCGGGAGGGCAAGGGGCTGACCCCGCCACAAGAGGGTGCAATCAAACGACGATACGGGCAGAGAGGCGCGGTCGGTCTGGCTCAGTAGCATCTGCCCAACGGCTACTGAGCCTAATCTTTTGGTGCTTGGCGTCCCCTCGGGCAGCTGGGGCAGTCGTCGATCTTATGGTCCGGCGAGGCACAATAACGGCAGAGGTCGTCGCGGATACGGCGCTGTCTCTCCTCAGGGGTGACGTGGTCCCTGCCCAGCCGAGAGGGAGGGGCAGCAGCAAAGGCCGCGGTAGCGGAGGGGGCAGGACTAGGTACGATATCTGCGGTGTGGGTGGGCGTCCTCGCGAGACACCATTGCATCGCTTGGTCCGGCCGAGGCTGAACCTGTAGTGCCCTAAACAGCCCCTCCACAGCTCCCAGCAACCCGGGAGTCTCTGGACCTGGAAACTGAGGTGGAGCGCTGGCTCGCCACAGGGAGATTTGGTCCGCAATTCCGATGGCCAAATCTATCGCCCCGTCCAAGGGAAGTGGCCCACCCCGGAGAGCCATCTCCCTCCCAACCTCACTGTTCAACCCATTTTGAAAAGCCGTGGCCAGGGCGCTATCATTCCAACCTGACTCTACTGCCAAGCTACGAAACTGGCTGACGGACTGAAAGTCCTCCCTGACGGAGCCTCATAAGGCGCTGACCAGCCTGCTGGCCTTGCATCGGGAGATCGTAAACTCTCCGGAGTTCGCCAGAGCAAGCAGCAAAAGACAAGGCAAGCGGGGAGCCTTGCTCGAAGAGAGCATTAAACAACCTGAGCGGAGGGCCCTCCAACAGGTTGGCCAGGAACGCTATCTTCGCCCCTTCAGTGGCATATCGTATAGGTTGAGCGCTAAACGCCAACTGGCACTGGGTTAGGAACTGACGGCAAGAATTGGGGTCCCCAGAATACTTAGTGGGTGAGGGAATGTGGGGTTCAGGCATGAGGGCAGCAGGGAGCATGGCCACCCTGGAAACTCCCGGGACAACAGATGCCGTGGCAGAAGGAATAGGAGGTACAGGGGCAGTAGGGAATGACCTTCGGAGGTCATCCACCGTCATGCCTTCGGCCCGCAGGAAACCTATGAGCCTCTCCTTGAAATGGTCTCCACACTCAGCAGCACCTAGCAGGGGTACGTGCTGTGGCTCAACCAGCTGCTGCGAAGCAGGCATAGTGGGAGCAAGAGGTATGGCTGCACTGGAAACCTCCAGTGTTTGGGTTGGGGCGACTGATCGCTCAGAAGCTGGGGCAGGGGGGGGGCAGAAGGCTGCGGGGTGACACCCTGGGGGTTTAGCCCGCCGAGATGATCTAGCCGGCTCATCAAGAGGGCGTGCCGATCAGCGGTTTCGGAGGCCAGGGCCTGGATTGCTTCTTTCTGCTGGGCACTCATCTGGCGCTGAAGTGTTGTTGAAAGTCTCTGCATGATTGTGTCCAAGGCTCCGAACGTGACCGTATGAGTAGGGACATACAGCTGACCGCCTGGTGGGTCAGCTGAAGCGGCCGGCGGGAAAGCTGGCATCTCGGGAGCTTCCTCCTTGATTGGCGGAAATGTACCCACTAAATCCATTCCTGAGTTGTTCATACTGTCAGGCTTGGTGCGAGGCATGGTGGATCTAGTGCGGATAGTTGATGGCCAAGACACACTTGGTAAACTGAAGTCTCGATGAGTAGGAGCGCTGTGGAACTTGACAGCTGGGTCTGCAAGGTTCGAAGTTGGGAACGGTTGCAGAGTGTTGTCGCGAGATTTGTTTGTCTATGAACAACTGCAGAGGACCTGCAGAACCGAACCTTTATAGATCCCGAATATGACATCACCTTGTGTTATGACATCACCAGCGAGACCATCCGAAAGGCATGATTGAGACACTTATGAATCATGACATCATCAGTGAGTGAACTATGACATCACAGTAGGAATGATGACATCACAGTAGGAATGATGACATCATCTAACAGGAAACACATCTGTGCTGACGTTATGTCGTTATGTAGATAACGTTATGTCGTTATGTCGCCGGGGGGAAAATGGCAGTGATTGAGCCAGACAGACAGTCTGAATGAAATTGAATGTAACGTTCCGAATTCTATGTATTAAATTCTAAAAAATGAACGGCAACATTTGGGAAGGCTAAGTCACACAACTAGTTATAATCTAACATCATGCTTCGATGGCTGTGTTACGACCATGACGGTGACGATGACGGTAAGGACTCAAAAAGGTCTCCGCTGATAAGACACGGAGATCTCTGTTACAGGCAGGCTCTACGCCTCCTCCTGACCAGGCGTAAGAGTTACGCCTGGTCGTAGTGAAAAGAAGGCTTAAGCCGTCTTGGTGCAACCAGCGTAGTTGTTAGGTCGTAAAGTTACGACCAACTTAGCTTAAGACCAGTGTAAGACCAGTTGGTGCAACTGGCCCCTGTTGTTTAATGGCGGTTGGCAAAGGAGACTTGAAGAGACACAATAGTTCACACAGGAGAGAAACAATTTAATTGTTCAGTGAGTGAGTGGTAAATGTTTTGCCATAAAGGAGACTTGAAGAGACACATGATAGTTCACACAGGAGAGAAACAATTGAATTGTTCAGTGTGTGGTAAATGTTTTGGTCAAAAAGGAGAGTTGAAATCACACATGATAGTCCACATAGGAGAGTCTGTTGTTGTAATGTTTAAATAAATAATTCACTATACATATTGTCAAGTGTTTCTAATTTCTACACCATACAGGCATTAAAAAAATGGATATGTGTTCAGGGATGCATGAAGCTGGGGGCGGGAGGAGAACAATATGAAACGATGAAGGTTGGGGTAGTAGGCCTATAGTTCCTGTAAGAAATTCAAACCACTTTCACCCCTGGCGGTACATATTTGAGTTTGTGTGTGTGTCTGTGTGTGTGTGTGTGTGAACGTGTTTGTGTTTATGTGTGTGTCTATGTGTGTGTTCGTCTCACCTCATCTCCACTGTATTGTTTGAGACAGTGCAAGAAGCGGCAGGTGTTGGAAAGCCAGAAGGAGACTGTTTCAAAATCATCTCCTCGTTTCTGACAGGGAGAGGAGAAATAAACTATAGTTAGTAAACATTTATCAACTCATTGGACATTCTGCAATCCAATAGTCTGCCACTAAAGCCCCTTTTAAACTGGCCAACAATCCCACTAATATCCACAAACTAGTGGCATTTTCTTCAGTCTAAAAGCCGGGCCGTTTAGTTGATAGAGCGACCCTGCAAGTGAGGTGGTTTTTTACGCGGCAGCTCTGCACACCATGGCGATATAAATCTTGGCGGTGGTCCAACACGTTATTTACTGACCTTGCTTCTCCTCCTCTTTTCCACACCGAGTCAGTGATTCAGTGATTCCCACAGGCTGAAATTCGACTTTCTTAACAGTTAATTACTTTACATTGACGGAATATGCCGAGAGAAAAAAGCGTCTCTCATGCACAAGTGCAGCCCACAGCCCAGGCGCATAGACTGCGTCAAGTCAGACAGAATGTAAGTACGGTAGGTCGTCCGCTTTAGCTCTTTCAAAATAAAACCCTCGTTGTAACGTTAACAGAGAGCCCGCAGACATGCTGAAACTTACGGGGTTGCGAGTGCGATATAAAAGTTTAAAAAGCGATGCTGCTGCTGCTGCTACCCCCTGCTGCTTTCCTGGGTAACAAAAAATGTGTATTCGTGGGACTTTTGATGTAAAAGGGTATTACTGAAAACATCACTCAATAGTTGGCATTAGCATCCTTCCAGAAAACCAAGGACCAAGAAAATATCGTCTTATCTTGTACTTCCTACTGGTTCACACAAAACACACATGCCCAAACCCTTTACCTTTAGGATCTTCTTGATGCTGTTGATGGTGGAGGTGAGCAGAGTGCGGACCTTCTGGTCATCATTGAGATAGTCGGCATGTCTCAGACACATGAACAGGATGTAGGCTGGCAGACCTGGGATCAGATTCACTGCTACGCCGCGAGGCTTCAGCTCTTCAGAGAGAGAGGAGACACCAGTTTACACCTGGATCAAGGCTAGCATCAAACAAGCAGTTGTTGCTATCATACCAAGTCCCACTTTGTAAAGACCATTTCTAATTTAATTTCTGGAATTACCCATCAACCCCTAGTTTTGAACATTGCCTTGAAGAATTACTGAGACTTCTGGATTTTGTTCTCCATCTTTACTCTGCCCCCATGCACCTTGGATCTTAGTAAAAAAACAAAAACAATAACCGTGTTCACAATGGTTCACTCATTCACTCCCTCACTATTCTCCATACAATGTTTATCATATAGTAAACTATTCTCCATACAGTGTTTATCATAGTAAACTATTCTCCATACAATGTTTATCATATAGTAAACTATTCTCCATACAATGTTTATCATATAGTAAACTATTCTCCATACAGTGTTTATCATATAGTAAACTATTCTCCATACAGTGTTTATCATAGTAAACTATTCTCCATACAATGTTTATCATATAGTAAACTATTCTCCATACAGTGTTTATCATATAGTAAACTATTCTCCATACAATGTTTATCATAGTAAACTATTCTCCATACAGTGTTTATCATATAGTAAACTATTCTCCATACAATGTTTATCATATAGTAAACTATTCTCCATACAATGTTTATCATAGTAAACTATTCTCCATACAATGTTTATCATATAGTAAACTATTCTCCATACAATGTTTATCATATAGTAAACTATTCTCCATACAGTGTTTATCATATAGTAAACTATTCTCCATACAGTGTTTATCATATAGTAAACTATTCTCCATACAGTGTTTATCATATAGTAAACTATTCTCCATACAGTGTTTATCATATAGTAAACTATTCTCCATACAGTGTTTATCATATAGTAAACTATTCTCCATACAGTGTTTATCATATAGTAAACTATTCTCCATACAATGTTTATCATATAGTAAACTATTCTCCATACAGTGTTTATCATATAGTAAACTATTCTCCATACAGTGTTTATCATATAGTAAACTATTCTCCATACAGTGTTTATCATATAGTAAACTATTCTCCATACAGTGTTTATCATATAGTAAACTATTCTCCATACAGTGTTTATCATATAGTAAACTATTCTCCATACAGTGTTTATCATATAGTAAACTATTCTCCATACAGTGTTTATCATATAGTAAACTATTCTCCATACAGTGTTTATCATATAGTAAACTATTCTCCATACAATGTTTATCATAGTAAACTATTCTCCATACAATGTTTATCATATAGTAAACTATTCTCCATACAATGTTTATCATATAGTAAACTATTCTCCATACAATGTTTATCATAGTAAACTATTCTCCATACAATGTTTATCATATAGTAAACTATTCTCCATACAGTGTTTATCATATAGTAAACTATTCCCCATACAGTGTTTATCATAGTAAACTATTCTCCATACAGTGTTTATCATATAGTAAACTATTCTCCATACAGTGTTTATCATATAGTAAACTATTCTCCATACAGTGTTTATCATATAGTAAACTATTCTCCATACAGTGTTTATCATATAGTAAACTATTCTCCATACAGTGTTTATCATATAGTAAACTATTCTCCATACAGTGTTTATCATATAGTAAACTATTCTCCATACAATGTTTATCATATAGTAAACTATTCTCCATACAATGTTTATCATATAGTAAACTATTCTCCATACAATGTTTATCATATAGTAAACTATTCTCCATACAGTGTTTATCATATAGTAAACTATTCTCCATACAGTGTTTATCATATAGTAAACTATTCTCCATACAGTGTTTATCGTATAGTAAACTATTCTCCATACAGTGTTTATCATATAGTAAACTATTCTCCATACAGTGTTTATCATATAGTAAACTATTCCCCATACAGTGTTTATCATATAGTAAACTATTCTCCATACAGTGTTTATCATATAGTAAACTATTCTCCATACAGTGTTTATCATATAGTAAACTATTCTCCATACAATGTTTATCATATAGTAAACTATTCTCCATACAGTGTTTATCATATAGTAAACTATTCTCCATACAATGTTTATCATATAGTAAACTATTCTCCATACAGTGTTTATCATATAGTAAACTATTCTCCATACAATGTTTATCATATAGTAAACTATTCTCCATACAGTGTTTATCATATAGTAAACTATTCTCCATACAGTGTTTATCATATAGTAAACTATTCCCCATACAGTGTTTATCATATAGTAAACTATTCTCCATACAATGTTTATCATATAGTAAACTATTCTCCATACAGTGTTTATCATATAGTAAACTATTCTCCATACAGTGTTTATCATATAGTAAACTATTCTCCATACAGTGTTTATCATATAGTAAACTATTCCCCATACAGTGTTTATCATATAGTAAACTATTCTCCATACAGTGTTTATCATATAGTAAACTATTCTCCATACAGTGTTTATCATATAGTAAACTATTCTCCATACAGTGTTTATCATATAGTAAACTATTCCCCATACAGTGTTTATCATATAGTAAACTATTCTCCATACAGTGTTTATCATATAGTAAACTATTCTCCATACAGTGTTTATCATATAGTAAACTATTCTCCATACAGTGTTTATCATATAGTAAACTATTCTCCATACAGTGTTTATCATATAGTAAACTATTCCCCATACAGTGTTTATCATATAGTAAACTATTCTCCATACAATGTTTATCATATAGTAAACTATTCTCCATACAGTGTTTATCATATAGTAAACTATTCTCCATACAGTGTTTATCATATAGTAAACTATTCTCCATACAGTGTTTATCATATAGTAAACTATTCCCCATACAGTGTTTATCATATAGTAAACTATTCTCCATACAGTGTTTATCATATAGTAAACTATTCTCCATACAGTGTTTATCATATAGTAAACTATTCTCCATACAGTGTTTATCATATAGTAAACTATTCCCCATACAGTGTTTATCATATAGTAAACTATTCTCCATACAGTGTTTATCATATAGTAAACTATTCTCCATACAGTGTTTATCATATAGTAAACTATTCTCCATACAGTGTTTATCATATAGTAAACTATTCTCCATACAGTGTTTATCATATAGTAAACTATTCTCCATACAGTGTTTATCATATAGTAAACTATTCTCCATACAGTGTTTATCATATAGTAAACTATTCCCCATACAGTGTTTATCATATAGTAAACTATTCTCCATACAGTGTTTATCATATAGTAAACTATTCTCCATACAGTGTTTATCATATAGTAAACTATTCTCCATACAGTGTTTATCATTAGAGATGCTGCGATCCGATCATGTGATCGGATATCGGCGCGATATCAGCCAAAAAACATGGATCGGATCGGATCGGATTCCAGCGAAAATGACCGATCCAAGGCTCCGATATAAGCACTCCATTCCATGACTCCGCTCCAGGATTTCTATCCAGCATGCAGCAGCAGCAGCAGCAGCACACAGAGGCCGCGTTGAGCCTAGGATGGCCAGGGCCAAAACGTCAGACACACCCGTCCTTAACCTATGTGCGATTCGAAATCACGCGTCCGCACCTATGGTCCGCACCAACCCAAGGAGGCGCAGCTAGCGAAACATGGCCGCCTCCACTGTGGCTGTTGACAGTTTCAAATTATAATAAAACAACCACTATTGCGATTTGCAATACATGTCCCGCAAGGTTTCTGAGATTAGGGGAAAGTCTGAGCTGGCGTTACGCTAAACCAACGTGGGGAGGAGGCAGCGGATTTGTTTGGCGTTAACGTTAGCTGTTGTGATGGGGGCTAACGTTAGCTAGCTGGTTGTGGCTACCTATAGCAAGCAGCGCTCCACAAGCTTATTGTGACCAAAATCCCCGCATTTAAAGCACTTCATACTCCCAGAGCTGGCGTAAACCATAGAGAACCTCATGCATTACTCAAAATGAAACGTCCAGGGTTTGTGTCTCCGGTCTCCAAAAGCAACTAACGTTAACGTTACATGCAAGCTAACGTAGCTAGCTGCAGGGCTGTCATGATCTATCAGGAAAACGAATGCGCACATACAGTATGTTGCCGTCATGCCAATAAGAGTCTAAATGTAATTTTTTATGTTTTATCTGCAGACTAAGCAGCTAGGCTTTCGGTTCTATAAAAGCCATTATTTTTTGTATTGACTATTGAGAATTATATCACAATAGTGATGTCAGATTTGCTTAGGTCAGAGCTATGGAATATTAAATCATCCATCTTTGCTCACAACATTTGCCATTTCTTTCTTCTTCTTTTTTACCCCAGGTGTGCATAAAATACAGGTTAAGAACTTATGGAAAAGTCATGGAAATCCATTGGTCAAAATGTGTATGAACCCTGAAGGGTTAAATTGAGCATTTATGAGAGATTTCAAAAATATCGAGATATATATCGTGTATCGCGATATAGCCGAAAAACAACGCGATATTCTTTAGAGGCCATATCGCCCAGCCCTAATTTGATTGTTATGTTTTAGTTTTACATCAAATGAATTAGATGAACTAAATCGTTTACATACTATATTACCAAAGCACACACATACATACCTAACCCTAAAAATGTTTGTTGCCTGCTAGCTATCAGACAGAATAGAGAGACTTAAATATGTGCTGTATCGGTATCGGATCGAAATCGGTATCGAATCGGGTATCGAAATTTGATCGGAATCGGATCGGTTTTGAGCTAAAATATCGAAATCGGATCGGAATTGAAAAATCTCGATCGCAGCATCTCTATTTATCATATAGTAAACTATTCTCCATACAGTGTTTATCATATAGTAAACTATTCTCCATACAGTGTTTATCATATAGTAAACTATTCCCCATACAGTGTTTATCATATAGTAAACTATTCTCCATACAGTGTTTATCATATAGTAAACTATTCCCCATACAGTGTTTATCATATAGTAAACTATTCTCCATACAGTGTTTATCATATAGTAAACTATTCTCCATACAGTGTTTATCATATAGTAAACTATTCTCCATACAGTGTTTATCATATAGTAAACTATTCTCCATACAGTGTTTATCATATAGTAAACTATTCTCCATACAATGTTTATCATATAGTAAACTATTCTCCATACAATGTTTATCATATAGTAAACTATTCTCCATACAATGTTTATCATATAGTAAACTATTCTCCATACAATGTTTATCATATAGTAAACTATTCTCCATACAATGTTTATCATATAGTAAACTATTCTCCATACAGTGTTTATCATATAGTAAACTATTCTCCATACAGTGTTTATCATATAGTAAACTATTCCCCATACAGTGTTTATCATATAGTAAACTATTCCCCATACAGTGTTTATCATATAGTAAACTATTCTCCATACAATGTTTATCATATAGTAAACTATTCTCCATACAATGTTTATCATATAGTAAACTATTCTCCATACAATGTTTATCATATAGTAAACTATTCTCCATACAGTGTTTATCATATAGTAAACTATTCTCCATACAGTGTTTATCATATAGTAAACTATTCTCCATACAGTGTTTATCATATAGTAAACTATTCTCCATACAGTGTTTATCATATAGTAAACTATTCTCCATACAGTGTTTATCATATAGTAAACTATTCTCCATACAGTGTTTATCATATAGTAAACTATTCTCCATACAATGTTTATCATATAGTAAACTATTCTCCATACAGTGTTTATCATATAGTAAACTATTCTCCATACAGTGTTTATCATATAGTAAACTATTCTCCATACAGTGTTTATCATATAGTAAACTATTCTCCATACAGTGTTTATCATATAGTAAACTATTCTCCATACAGTGTTTATCATATAGTAAACTATTCTCCATACAATGTTTATCATATAGTAAACTATTCTCCATACAGTGTTTATCATATAGTAAACTATTCTCCATACAGTGTTTATCATATAGTAAACTATATGGGATGATCAAATGAGTTTTGGACACTACCTCACTCTTGTTCTCCTTTGGTAAACATGACCGCATTGCATTTGCATCAAATTAACAGTTGAGAATTGGGATACTAGTACAAAATGTCCAACACACTATATAGTCCACTATCTCTGTAATAGGGACAGGTTTGGAACAGGGCTATTGTCTTTAGTAGTTTGGTTACTGCATATCACTGCATATTGATATTTATCACCAGTTCTGACCTAGAATGAGGTTCTTGACCAGTTTGAGCTCATCCTCCTTCTTGTACTCCAGCATTCCCTGGAAGTCCTTCTCCCTGCGGGGGATGTTGACGGGGCGGATGGGCTCATCCACCATCTGCCCTGGGGACGTCTGGCCCTCCGCCTGACCCGCTGGGAGACAATAGGAAGGTTTGTCAGGTAATACAACAGAACACACACACACACACACACAACAGAGCCACTCGTCACAACAAATTTCTAAAATGTTTTTATCGAGTTTGTTTTGGATTTTTCTCCTCAATTGTACTTGGCCAATGGCCTGTCCCGGCCCCCTCTGCTGATCTGGGGAGAGTTGTAGACTAAAGGCCTAAACAAGGTCGTCCGTCCGCCTCGAATTGGAGCCGTCTCGCCGTCTAGCGACGCCAGCGAGCCCTACATGCTCGGACGCCACTACACCCTCCCTCCTCCCACCCCCCTCCTCCTGTGGAAGCTCCGTGTGAAAATGGCGGAGATTGTGTGCCAGGCAGTCTGAATGAAATTGAATGTAACGTTCCCAATTCTATGTATTAAATTCTAAAAAACGACCCTCAACATTTGGGAAGGCTAAGCCACACAACTAGTTCGTTATAATCTAACATCATGCTTTGAAAGGCGACTTTACGACGAAGAGCCAAGGCAACGGCCAATCACAACTCTCCTGCAGCTGTCGTCACGCACGTATCGTCGCCGTGAAGTCACATTTTGGAGCAGCCCCCGTCAGCCGACGGCGGCCCCTCCCCGTAGGACGGCGCTCCACCCGCCGTCACACGGGGAGGGCGGGGCGAGTCTCTGACGGACGACCATGTTTAGGCCTTGACACATGCTTCCTCCGATACATGAGCCAGCCGCTTCTTTTCACCTGACAGTGAGGAGTTTCACCGGCAGGACATAGTGCGTGCGAGGATCATGCTATTTCCCCCCAGTTCCTCGACCCGGGGAGGTGCTAGTGCAGCGACCAGGACTCGGCCAATTGTGTCTGTAGGGATGTCTGACTAAAACAGAAGTGCCGGGAATTTGAACCTGGGTCTGCAAGGTGGTAGGTGAGTTCTTTGACCTCTGGACTACTACAGTACTACAGTACTTTAGTGCCTGAGATGATTTGTACCTCCCATTTCTCCAATCCTCTTGGAATAAACCTTCAGCTGCTTCTTGAGCTTGCGGATGGTTCGGTCCTGCTTCTCCAGCTGCTCCATTAGATCCTGAGAGAGAGAGACAGACACAAACAGAGAGAGACAGACAGACAGAGACACAAGAGAGAGGGGGACAACAGTGAGGGAAGAGGTCTAGCTTGGTCCACCAGTTTGCTGCTGGGATCAAGGGTGCAGACAGAAGCTCAGGCTGCCTTGAGACTGTTGCCCCCTGGTGGCAAAGAGGAACACTCCCAACACTTTCTAATGGCAGGCTCTACATGTATGCAAATGGCACTTATTGTAAATAGGCAAACAAAATCTACCACATTCTTGCAGCTCTGCCAAGATGCACAAATCAAAGCAACCAAAGGCATCAATAAACGCTATAGAGAGCCAAAGTCACACCCCCTTCCTACACGCACCAGTGTCTGAAAACATATGAGGGTGGTGAACGGCAATAGACAATTCTTTGATCCTGACATACGCACATCCACTAGTTGGTGCTGAGCTCAACTGTACCAAACAGGAAAATAAACGAAAAAAGGGCTTGCAACACAATTTTAGATAGCTAGATAGATTTATTTGGACAAACAGTTTCGGCCTGGTTCAGGGCCTTCGTCAGTGTCAAGTGAAAAATACATTTACAAGGAAGTGCTTAAATAGCGTTTTCATGGCTCTTTGTCTCCGCCTAGTGGTGTGGAGGCAGACCCAGGTACAATCTTCAAAGCAGTTTCACAAAGCATAAATCACAGTCTAAGGAAAAGGAAAATGGTGGCAGAACCTATTCAGCTCTCCAAATAAAACTCAACATACAATAGCTCTACACAGCAATCACTGCACAGTATATCTATAGAGTATGAACATATTTTAGAACATATTTTAGAACTGAACGCCATCAGTCGAGCTGACTAAAAGACGAGAGATGTAGTTGATTGAGCGATTTCATACAAAACTAAACGTTACGTTTCAGTTTTACGAGAAACTGTGACTTTCATGACTTGCAAAGTTATCTTTTAAATTGACAATCATCATATGTGTACTTCATGGCACAATTTAGACAGGATCAAAAAAAAAAAAATTCACCACCACTAATTTTTTCCAGACGCTGGTTCGTATGCCGAAGCAGGAAGTAGGTGTGACTTTGGCTCTTTCAGCCGAAAGTTGTCAGGTTTAAATACTGTATTAAAGCTTTTTCAATTGTTGTCCAAGAGTAGTCAATTTTTACTTACTGTTAATAGATATTTAACCCAAATAATACTGGCTAAAGCTGATATCTTTGTAAATTAAATGACTTAAAACCAAATTATCAGTACTATTCACAAATTGTAATACTTTTTGTTCATACAGTAAAAGAGAAATTGTACTATCATGCCATGAAACCATTCAACACTGCCTTGGGAAATGTGAGTATCCTCTTTGGCACTCAGCGAGTGTGAAAAAACAAGGGGGATCTCAAATCAAGAGGAGGGTTGCTGAGCTGATTGCCTGCTGGCTGTTAGGAGAGAGAACAGAGTGCAGAGCCGCTCCGCCGTGAGTTACAAGACACTGCTGTAGGGAGTTAGAGGCGACATCACACTGAACACACACCTCTCCATTAGTTTGAACACACATGCCTATATGCACACACACAGATAGACATTCACACACAGGTGCACACACACACACTGTCTCTACATACAACCATCCGTCGTAAAATGGTGACTCGAGCCTCTCGGGATGCTGTGGGGTCGTCAGCCAAGATTTCCTGTCAGGTGACACCATCCACACAGGTGAGTGTGTGTCATACAGGTGATACCATCCACACAGGTGAGTGAGTGTCATACAGGTGATACCATCCACACAGGTGAGTGTGTGTCATACAGGTGATACCATCCACACAGGTGAGTGTGTGTCATACAGGTGATACCATCCACACAGGTGAGTGAGTGTCATACAGGTGATACCATCCACACAGGTGAGTGAGTGTCATACAGGTGATACCATCCACACAGGTGAGTGAGTGTCATACAGGTGATACCATCCACACAGGTGGGTATGTGTCATACAGGTGATACCATCCACACAGGTGAGTGTGTGTCATACAGGTGATACCATCCACACAGGTGAGTGAGTGTCATACAGGTGATACCATCCACACAGGTGAGTGAGTGTCATACAGGTGATACCATCCACACAGGTGAGTGAGTGTCATACAGGTGACACCATCCACACAGGTAGGTATGTGTCATACAGGTGATACCATCCACACAGATGAGTGTGTGTCATACAGGTGATACCATCCACACAGGTGAGTGTGTGTCATACAGGTGATACCATCCACACAGGTGAGTGTGTGTCATACAGGTGATACCATCCACACAGATGAGTGTGTGTCATACAGGTGATACCATCCACACAGGTGAGTGTGTGTCATACAGGTGATACCATCCACACAGGTGAGTGTGTGTCATACAGGTGATACCATCCACACAGGTGAGTGTGTGTCATACAGGTGATACCATCCACACAGGTGAGTGAGTGTCATACAGGTGATACCATCCACACAGGTGAGTGAGTGTCATACAGGTGATACCATCCACACAGGTGGGTATGTGTCATACAGGTGATACCATCCACACAGGTGAGTGAGTGTCATACAGGTGATACCATCCACACAGGTGGGTATGTGTCATACAGGTGATACCATCCACACAGGTGAGTGTGTGTCATACAGGTGATACCATCCACACAGGTGAGTGAGTGTCATACAGGTGATACCATCCACACAGGTGAGTGAGTGTCATACAGGTGATACCATCCACACAGGTGAGTGAGTGTCATACAGGTGACACCATCCACACAGGTAGGTATGTGTCATACAGGTGATACCATCCACACAGATGAGTGTGTGTCATACAGGTGATACCATCCACACAGGTGAGTGTGTGTCATACAGGTGATACCATCCACACAGGTGAGTGTGTGTCATACAGGTGATACCATCCACACAGATGAGTGTGTGTCATACAGGTGATACCATCCACACAGGTGAGTGTGTGTCATACAGGTGATACCATCCACACAGGTGAGTGTGTGTCATACAGGTGATACCATCCACACAGATGAGTGTGTGTCATACAGGTGATACCATCCACACAGGTGAGTGTGTGTCATACAGGTGATACCATCCACACAGATGAGTGTGTGTCATACAGGTGATACCATCCACACAGGTGAGTGTGTGTCATACAGGTGATACCATCCACACAGATGAGTGAGTGTCATACAGGTGACACCATCCACACAGGTGGGTATGTGTCATACAGGTGATACCATCCACACAGATGAGTGTGTGTCATACAGGTGATACCATCCACACAGGTGAGTGAGTGTCATACAGGTGATACCATCCACACAGGTGAGTGTGTGTCATACAGGTGATACTATCCACACAGATGAGTGAGTGTGTGTCATCAGTGTACCTTAATTTCCTATGGATCTTGAAGGAAGCAATAAAACTACATCATTTTAACCAAACTAGATCTTTTTCTGATGATACCAACTGACTTCATTATTTTATTACAAACAAAATGAATGTGGTTCTTCACCTCCACGTCATGCATTCAAATCATTTAACGTACACCTAGGAGTTCATTATCCCTTAAATGCCTGTGTGACTTTGACATCGGTGTGACTACATATGAAAAAACAACAACAACCTAAGAACACTTTTGACTAGTTGATTCCTTGAGTTCATGTCATTATTCAATTTGTGAAAAAAATGCTCATAACCCAACCTTGTGTGTGTGTGTGTGTGTGTGTGTGTGTGTGTGTGTGTGTGTGGAGTGGCGTACCAGATTCTCGTTGGTGAGCCTGGTGATCTCGTGTTGCAGACTGGCCTCGATGCGGGCCTCCGGGGGCAGCTGGAGGTTCTGGGCCAAGAGCTGTTGCTGACGGTTGTTCTCCTCTTTGACGTTCTGCAGCTCACCGCGCAACGCCTCCACCTCACTGTCATAGCCACGCCGCTGAGTCTGCAGCTGGGACTCCAGTAACCTGTGGAGGAGGGGTGGAGGGGAGGGGAGGGGAGGGGGGAATGTGAGAGTATGCAAAGTAGGGGGAAGAAAGAATAGGAATAACAGGAGAGAGGGTAGAAATTGAGGAGAGAGGGGAAAACAAAATCAGCATCATAGCAAGAGTAACAGAACGAGTGAGAGAGAGAGAGAGAGAGACTCCCAGGGGTGAGTGGAGGAGAAGACTTCCGTTTTCCACCTGTAGTGTGGTGACACAGGGCTGCAGCATGCTGTACAGAGACTATCAACAGCACAAAGCTCCACTCTCCTCTCTGTCTCAGAGAAACTCCGCTCAAAAGGCTATGACTGAATCAGCAGCGATAAGAATGATAAAACCAACTGCTGACGCATGCATAGAAGCACAGGTAGAACCAACAGTTAATATAAACGATAAAAATGTATATTAATGATAATAACAAAGATTAAAGTGGAATATAAAAAAAAGAAAAGTAATTTGCATACAGGGAAAGTCACTATGTTACTTTGGCAAGTAACCAATCAACATTCATTCTGTAGCAGCAAAAAATAGAATCAAATCGGTTGGGGAAATCAAAACAGTTTCATGTTTTTCTCCCTGTGTGTAATTTTGAGAGAAACATCGGCAAAGAGGAGAGTTAGCGGAGGTAACCGTTCAAGGTGGAACAATGTTCATGTATCAAATCCCAGTCAAACCGTGTTCAGTGTGCAAATAATTCTTAGCGTTTGTTTTGAGCTACTTGGTGAAGCAGGTGGGTGGAGTTTACCGCATCTGGACAACTCGTACATTGGCAGGCAGGTTACCTTTCTGTGTGGGGTTTGCATGTTGTCCCCGTGCTCACCTGGGGTTTCCTCCATAAGAACCCCCACAAAACATGCAAGATGATCGCCGGCTGTCTAGCGACGTTCAAGATGAAGTCGGTCACCGGCCGCTGCAGGCTGCCCACCGCTCCTGGCCTGACCCGTGGAGGAAGGATGAGCCAGGATGGGTCAAACGCGGAGGACACATTTCCCGGCACCTCTGAAGCATGCATGTGTACAGTACTGGCCCCGGTGCACGTGTGTGCATGCTATTATGATGGTGTTTGTGACAAATCCAGATGGGGTTTGTCCGTCCTGCTTAATCTTTAAAAGTATATTTAAGCATCCTAAAATGACTAAATTGTTTTGATTGTCTTTCTGGTACTCATTTTGTGGCAAACCCCACCCATCTGGCACCCAAGGTGGAATAAAACAACGCACTTTTTTTAAACACTATTTGAACAAAGGTATTCAATGGATGTTGAGATACATGTAAGTACAAAAGTCTACACATCATCATTATGTGTGTGTGTGTGTGTGTGTCTGTATATATATATATACATGTATATATATATATATATATATATATATATATATATATATATGAGTGAGTGAGAAGTGAGCAGTTAGTGAGAGAGACAGTATGAGGAGGACAGACGCTTCCTGCTACATGAGGCTATATGAACAAGACAAATCTAGAGAAAAGATGTAACGCAGCACTTGGCGGACTGGAAAGATTTTTACCCTAACTCAGCGATTCAGTTTCTACTTCCTGGAACTAAACATAGTTGCTGAACAATATCAGCCAAACTTATAGTAGCTGCTTACTAGCAACATCCAGTTCACTGAACACTGTAGCTGCTTACTAGCAACATCAGTTCACTGAACACTGTAGCTGCTTACTAGCAACATCAGTTCACTGAACACTGTATCTGCTTACTAGCAACATCAGTTCACTGAACACTGTCTGCTTACTAGCAACATCAGTTCACTGAACACTATCTGCTTACTAGCAACATCAGTTCACTGAACACTGTATCTGCTTACTAGCAACATCAGTTCACTGAACACTGTATCTGCTTACTAGCAACATCAATCAGTCCATTGAACACTAGCTGCTTACTAGCAACATCAGTTCACTGAACACTGTATCTGCTTACTAGCAACATCAATCAGTCCACTGAACACTAGCTGCTTAGTGCTTACTAGCAACATCAGTTCACTGAACACTGTAGCTGCTTACTAGCAACATCAGTTCACTGAACACTGTCTGTAGCTGCTTACTAGCAACATCAGTTCACTGAACACTGTAGCTGCTTACTAGCAACATCGATTCACTGAACACTGTAGCTGCTTACTAGCAACATCAGTTCACTGAACACTGTATCTGCTTACTAGCAACATCAGTTCACTGAACACTGTATCTGCTTACTAGCAACATCAGTTCACTGAACACTGTCTGTAGCTGCTTACTAGCAACATCAGTTCACTGAACACTGTCTGTAGCTGCTTACTAGCAACATCAGTTCACTGAACACTGTAGCTGCTTACTAGCAACATCGATTCACTGAACACTGTAGCTGCTTACTAGCAACATCAGTTCACTGAACACTGTATCTGCTTACTAGCAACATCAGTTCACTGAACACTATCTGCTTACTAGCATCATCAGTTCACTGAACACTGTATCTGCTTACTAGCATCATCAGTTCACTGAACACTGTAGCTGCTTACTAGCAACATCAATTCACTGAACACTGTAGCTGCTTACTAGCAACATCAGTTCACTGAACACTGTAGCTGCTTACTAGCAACATCAGTTCACTGAACACTGTATCTAGGAAGCACTGTAAACTAAAAGTATTGTCCTGCATGAGAAGTGAACCTGAGAAAAATTTGTTCAAAATGCATTTCCAGCCCTACTATATTGTGGAATCCAAAACCGGCTTGTAATAACCTGCAACACCTAACTTTAACAGGGTCATTTCCAAATGTTTTATATTTTTAATATATATGATATATGGCTCTGGACAAAATGAACAGAAGAGAAAGTGTGAGAGAGAAAGTGAAAGTTTATACAGGAAGTAACACAGGAGCACACATCCTTTCCTGTGAGAGGGGCAAACACGCCATGCTCGCACACACACACACGTGTGGAGAACACCGTTCCACCTGTTCGTCTCCTTTAACCCCTGATATACCAGCCACAGCTCTCCGTCCTCATTCAGCTTATGGAGGTCTGGGGTGGATCTGACCGACACACACAACACAAAGGAACATGACAAGCACAATGACAAAACAGGGTGGGGTGGAGGAGTGTGTGTGTGTGGGTGGGCGACAAAAGTGAACGAGAATAATTTGGTGTGCCTCTATGTTGATGTGTGCCTTGGGCCTTCTATACTGTTGCCATGTTGTGAAACAAACCTGGCTGTAATATAGATTTATTCCAGAACTGATTCAATGCATTTCGCTCACACGGAGAACAGCTAACTAGTGTTATGCCGTTTCATAGCACTGCTGGATTCTCACTTCCAGCTGCAACCGACGGCCATTTGCCTTGAATGCAAATTATAGAATGCTTTCTAGTTACATGCTTGACTTGTGTATATTTGAGACCTAGGTCACTTTCTGAATATTCTTGTGCTTTTATGTGTTGAGGTTGACAACTACGATTTGCCAAATGACAGTGTGTGAAGTGTGAACATAGAGGTGGGAGCTGAAGGTCAAGAACAAAAAAGGTTAGAAACAACAATGAAGCAACATGAGAGAAACCGAGGGAGTTGAAGGCAGGCAGCGATACACAGCACACGTGTTTGGGCTTTGATGAGTAACAGTCTGAAGGAGTTCGCTGCAAAATTGTTGCTTTAATCATATTGAAAGAGTGTCTAACATGGTGGGTTCAAATGAGTACAAGTACTGTGGAAAAAACGGTTGGCACTGTTGTGGATTGTCATAAAATGCCTTGGAATGATGCTGTGTATCTCTGCCTTCATAAACAACAAAACAAACTTGTGTTTTCATGCAGGGTTCAAGCCAAGTTCATCCATAGAGCTGAGATAGGAGGCCTCAAACCTACTGCATCACTGCTGGGACATCAGTGTATAAAGGAGTCATTGTATTCTTTACATAAAGAAATACATCATTTAACTCAGACATTTCCATGCTTCCATGCTGCAACCTGGATTTAGCCTATGCTCTTGTACAGATACAGTGTGATTAAGGTGTTCTTCAATTCTCTAACTCTTATCACGTTTTGTCTCAGACTAGGACCGTAGCCATGTGGGATATCCCACCAGAAACCATCTTGGGTCCTGGCATATGGTTGATGAGACACCACTATAACTCATGCAGGTCTAGAAGAACCATGCAGGTCTGACGTACTGGAACACATTTATCCTAAAGTCTGAAAATGGACTTACGTTTTTTTCTCTCTCAAAAACAGGTATATTCCCATGTAAATGAGGCCTATTGACCATAAATTCCAATAGGAAGAATACAACTTCTGGTAATAGTTTGGAAAGAAGTGGTCTAGAAAGGTGTAACAGAGAATTGGGTTATTCTGTTTATATATACTATCTATGGTGATTATGTCTTAATTAACTTTATGCTTCGTAAAACAGTCAAACAAAACCGGGTCAATTTGACCCGGGAGGACAACAGGACGCGAAGACAATACGAGGGTTCAAGTCAAATCCACACGCTTGACCTTCAGTGAACACTGGTCAGTGAGCATCCCAGTGCTGTTCATGTGAAACCAGGGCAGAAGAACACAGATAGGGGGCGGGGCTAGAGCTGGCATGTGACTCCACATGCTGTTAGGGAGGACACGCTACGCAAAGCTGACAAAGCTTCCATCAACAGTACAACGTGGAATCAGCATTTCAGCTCCTCTCAGCCACACATAACGTTAACCCTTCCCACTCTGTTCAGCAACAGCGTGGCCATGCATTCAGTCCCATGATGCATTAGGGCCACGTCTCATTGGTTACCTGAGCCTACTCAGGAGCTCAGTCACCTCCAGCGGCTTACGCAAGAACCTAGGAGATCTGCACAGAACAAACAGAGGCCCTCACAAACACTCTTGGTTGGTTGGCTTGTGCAGAACACACAGTCACACACACAGTCACACACACACAGTCACGCACACACAGTCACACACACACAGTCACACACACACTTCATACACATCATTGCAGTGTTTACAACAAAACTAGAGCTCATTAAGCTAAGTAAACCAGATGGATAAAAGATGGGAAGGTGGGAGTCACCTGAGAGTGAAGTCAACTTGTGTAAATGAAAGAATAGCGATGGAGGAAGACTATTAGTGCTAATACAATACCTGTTGGTATCTTTGAGGCCAATGTAAGCTTGCTTGATTTCATCAGTGTCCTTCAGTTTGGACACGTCAACATAGTGAGCAGGCTCGGTCATGGTCTCCTACAGATGAGGAGAGAATATGGGTAGGGGTTATTAAAGAGAACAGAGAATGAGAGAAAACACCACGTTTAGAGTGTAACTTGGCTGCCAACAACTGCTTACCCAGTAATAGCTAATTTATACTAACTGCGGAGTGTCCGGTGTTCGCGGAGCGGAGGCTCTGTGCGGCGCTCCGCACAGGCCCTGCCGAGGGACTGCATGGAGCTCCGCGCTCCTCTCAATCAAATGTAACTCCGCGGAGCCCGCCGCGAGCTCGTGCAGTCAATTCCGAGGCTATGATTGGCTAATGTTTGCTATGGTTTGTATAGGGAAGAAGCCTCCACAAACTGACCGGCGAAATCAGTGCAAAATGAACGGGTTTGAGCATCGCCTGGCAGAAGAAGTAGAGAAATACAGAAACACTTGATAGAGACACTGCACTGCTACCGCATTTACCAGAACGGTCTTGCCGTGAACACCGGACACTCCGCAGTCAGTATAAATTTGCTTTAAGAAGGTCACAGTGGATGTGTAATTTTATGATGGCCAACCATAATCATTATTACTGTAATAACCCTAAGCTAATAACGCTAAGCTAATGTGTATGAATGTAAACAATGTTCCCATTCCACTGTGAGCTGTCAGCATAGAGTCACTGGCTCCCTGCCAGCTGGACTGTAGCCGATGGGCACAACTGTCCTTTTACAGTGACGCTTGTCACCCAGCAGGAACCCGGGCTCAGCTGGTGACAAGCTGCCTGCACTTAAACTGTCTGTCTGCTGAGCCTCTCCTCACAGCACTGCTCTCTAGTTCATGTTGTTCAAAGATAGAGTGGGAGGTTATGTTACATGTTCCTGACTGAGAGCGTAGCATGTTGTTAATGGTCAATTCAGAGAGACAGCCTGCACATCATTCACGATTCAATTTAAAGTCGAGCTGAACCCAAAAATGACTTTTCTTTTCTTTTAGTTCAAATACCTGGGTATGCAGTGCACCTATTTAATAATGTATGCAAAGAAGATCACAACAATCTAATTTCTTTAGTTTTTCACACTTTTTCACATCAAAAGTTCATTTTTCAAGATTTCATTGATAACAGCAATCTACAGTTTGCTGACGTCACCTGACGTTCTGTCACCTCTATAAAATTTCTACCCCATTTCAACCAATCATATCACGACATGGCAGCTGTCAATCAAATCTTCATTTCAGGATATTTTTCTCTTCCAAATGAAGTCGAAAATGGCGCCTAGTGCCTGTCATCTGGCAGAATTCCTATCCCATAAACTAACTACTAACTTGGCCAATTGTTAGAAACATGAACAAAAAACAAAAACTATAATCTCTAAGAATGCAAAGAAATGTAACTGGCTCGTTAAAACGCGCATTCCAGGGATATCGTATCGTTACAGCAGCGATAATGGCACGCGCATCCGAGAGCTTGGTTGTCAGGGGTCGCACTTCGGAGATTCCAGGCCGACGTGCTGCACTCTCCGCTCTGCAACACGAAGGCAGCTGGCTGCCTGCGGCTCGCTGAGCTCCACTCCTCCCGTCAAAAGGCTCTTCCCGAGGGGAGCGCCACAACACACTGAATCCCACTCGATTTGGAGGCGGAACACGCCAGGATTGGCCAAAGCCCAATCCAGTCCCGAGAATTGTCAAATAAAATCATCGACATGATACTATGACCCGCCTCTCAACCTGTCATCTTAGACAAACTATGTTTTCAGTCTGAAACGGACTCATTATGCACGTGACGATACGGGTTCAGTTCGACTTTAATAGCTATCGTGAGTAATCATAATTAGACACCATATTATATTATTATAGTAATATGCATCACTCTGATATAACCTACAGCAGATAATCATGCCATGTATTTTTGCAGCAGAACAAATCATTGACACATAGGTTAACAGATGTTCAGATACTGGCCAACAGTATCAGGCCCTTTCATTTTAGACAGTTTTAGAGTAAAAGCAAAAATCCAGTGTGTGGTGTTGGCAAATGTCAACCCTTTGCTTTGTCATGTCACAGCATTGTGCATGCAAATGTATTGGTTATTTTCACACTTGCACCATTTTTCATCCTCAAAATATATGACAGACTAGGTGGGATGCAAAATGGCTACTGCAAAGCTGCCATCGAGGGCAGCGTCTGTGAAAACACATGTTGGATGAGTGCACTCACTCAGGCCAAGGATGAGGCACACAAGATGATTTAAACTACAGCTTGAAGATGACTGGGTTTGTATGTGTAAAGCCTCTTAGAGCAAGGTGTTGCTCTAGTATTGTGCATGGATCAACTGTTTCTTCTGTAATCTTATGCGTGGCCCCAGTGGTGGTAATATTGTTGATGTGATGCTGTACCACTGACAGAGGAAACCCTCTGTGGGCCACTTTCACTTAGTCACCATGTCTGAGGTGAAAAGTCAAACTGATTCTGTATTAGATTTCTTTCTCAAAGAGATTTTATACATACGAGCCATTCATGTCAGTGTCAAATACTCATGCAGGATGGAGTTTTTCAACTGTTACCTTCTCATCCTGAGGGAAAGCATGGATGGAGGAGAGAATGTAGAGACAATTAAGACACACTGAGGTACAGTAAAAACACTAGATAGCTATGAAAAAATTCTGGTTAAATTTTGTCCAAATTTTGCCGAAAAAACCAAACGCTTAACTTGAAGGCACTCGGACTGCAAACTAATGCTAATGCTGAGCGATTCTCCAACTTGTAAAAATGCAGCCTCCATAGCAGGTTATGTTTGTTTATCATTGACTTCTAGGTTTGATCTTCTGAGAATGCTGTTTAACAGCTGGCTTAGAAGTCTAATATGCTGGGCTTTACCACCAGCACATAAACACAGCACAACAGTTAGATGTATGGCAAAAAAAGATAATAAAAAATAATCTTAATGGTGGAAAACCACCAAAATCCAATCACCTGGTCCCTGGCCCAGGAGCTATTTATTCACCAAATTTCAGTGAAATCCTTTTTGAGATATCTGGCTAACAGACAAATAGACTAACAGAAAAACAGACAGTGGTGAAAACAGAACCTTATGGAGATGATGAGGTGGATACATCTCATAATGTATGCCAACAACACTGAAAGGTCTTGTTTTTAACTCATTACATGTGGATGCTTCTTTTAGATACAGGCTGAACATTGGGCTAATTAATTGTAGAGAAAAGGTAGAGAGAGAGAAACCCTAACCCTTTCTCTCTGCCTGTCCTAACTGTGAGGAGTGCAAAGAGGTGGAAGGAGGTGCTGACCTTGTGCTGCATGGCCTCCTTCTGGCTGACCAGCTGGGAGCGCAGGATCAGCACCTCCTCCTTGCGGACCTCCAGCTCCTCGCAGGAGGCGTTGAGCTGGTCCAGGAGCACCTTGTAGGCCGGGGAGCCCGGGGCCCCAGCGCCTGTGCCTACGTTACCCAGCAGGCTTTGCCTCATCGCCGTGAGATCATGTTTAAGCTTCTTGTTCTCCGACTCCAGCTCCTGGCGCTGAGGAGTGAAAGGGTTTAGTGGTTTTGGGGGTGGTTAGTTAGGGGTGAAGAATTCAAGAAAAACTAGAAATATTGTGCGCTCATTTCTAGTGGTGTCTTGCTCTTGAGACTAGTTGGCTGTGTTGAATTTGGTTTGTCATGCTACCATAACAAATATATTCAATGAGAGGGTTACTTTGGGTGAAGTCACACTCTGGAGGAAACAGTTGGGAACGATGTGGTAGTGCTGCCGCATTAACACTTGACTCATATCTACATTATATCAGGCTTGCTCCATTTAGCCGGGCTGTGAGGTCTTACCTTCAGGGACTCGTACTCCAGCTCTGCCCCGCGGGCCTTCTTATGCTCTGCATCATCCTGAAGGAGGGACAAAACACAATTATGAAGAAGCCTGTTGGACACACACACACACACACACACACACACACACACACACTTACTTTGTGCTTACATTGGGTTGTTACACTCTTAAATATATTACACATTAGGGATCACTGCCGATCTTTGGGAAAATACTAAAGACACCTTTTCAGGCTCCATCTGGGCCCTTCTTGATCTAACTTCTTTCTCTCTCTCGCTCTCTAAAAATAAAAAAATAACCTAAACTAAACTTTACCACTATTCCTTCAGAAGTTGTAGTTGTCATACACTGTGTTGCATAGTTGATTGCTCTATTGCTGACAAAAATGTGTTATTGTAAGTCGCTTTGGATAAAAGCGTCTGCCAAATGACGTAATGTATGTAATGTAATGTAGGGAGCTTTTTATTAGGTACTTACAGAGTGTAATTGTGAACTTATAATATTTTCCATGGGTGAATACATAGGCTAACAATAAGGAATACAATAAGGAATATGGCCATTGTAACATTAAGTGTTTAATTTGCTAATAACCCCGCCCTCACACTGGGTGAAGAAGTGAAACTCAGCCGGACTGGGCCGATGCCGATCAGGCCCATCAACAGGCCTCAGAGCTCCATACAGCAGAACTCCTGTGCCTCGTTACCATGGCTCTTACAATGCCTCATTACCCTGGCTCTACAATGCCTCATTACCCTGGCTCTACGGTGCCTCATTACCCTGGCTCTACAGTGCCTCATTACCCTGGCTCTAGCCCGCTGGAACTGCTCCTCTTTGTTTTCCAGCTCGTTGCGGAGCGACTGCTTTTCTTGCTCCAGCTCTGTGAGACGCTTCTGCAGCTTGAGGGTGAGAGACGTATCTATTCCACGTGTCACATCCTGCATGACATAAACACAACATGAGCACAGTGCATTTACCATGAAAAACTAGGAATGCTAAGAAAGGGTTATTAAAATGTGACAGAAATACATTTAAGTGGTGACCACTGAGGTAAAACTAAATATTGTTCGTTGAGCAAAAGTCGCTTGAATTGAATACTTAACTTAACAAAAATTCCCCTTGAGCTAGACGATTTGGATAATAATCCTAATACATAATGACTTATATAGCGCTTTTCTAGTTACTCAAAGACGCTTTACATACAGTATAACATAAACGTACACAGATACAGAACAAATACAAATATAGGGGTTACAAAATGAAAGAGGATGGTGGAGGTAGAAGTCAGATATTGTAGGCTTGATTGAAAAGGTGGGATTTGAGTTGGTTTTTGAAAGAAGTGAGTGTGTCAGAGTTTTGGACGTGAAGGGGCAGGGAATTCCAGAGGTTTGGGGCAGCAATGGCGAAGGCTCTGTCCCCCAAGGTGCAGTGCTTGGTCTTGGTGATGGGGGTGAGAAGGTTGGCATCGGCAGATCGGAGGTGGCGAGTGGGGGAGTTGAATAAATGTATGAAAAAGTTGAAAAATGTTGCTACCTAAAATGTATCAGTTAATATTGTTAAAACACAAAACTATGGTAAAAAACATTACCATTTTTCAAATCCACAAATTAAATTGTAACCAACATTGTGCTTTAGTTTCATGTTGGCAATCATTTAAGGGTAGAGTAGGTCATTTTTACCCAAGTGTTGGATATATCATTTTTAAATGAACTCTTGTATGTTCCTGGATTGTGTTAAATGCAAGATATTTAACACCAACTTCTATACCTCTGCAGCGCGTGTGCCTTCTTCCAATTCGGCGTACTCGGAGTTGTAGGTGTATTCTGAGTCGTTGCTGCTGTGGGTGGAACCGGTTCTCCTGTGGCCAGGCTTGGTGACGTTCTAGAGACGGGAGGGATAATAATTTCAATAAGAGTAGCAACAATAAACTCCACTAACGCTGGTGGAAAAAGCCACTTACCACTCCTGCAGACTGAATTTGATGATTGTAATAAAGTCAGACTCAGGTGCTTGTGGTGCACATGAATGCCAGAGTGATTGAGTGACTGTGTGTGCACGTCTCACCGTGGAGTGCGCCATCTCCTCCTTCACGTCGTCGTACTTCTCCTCCAGGCGAAGGTGTTCTGTCAGGAGATTCTGATAGCGAGATCGCTCCTCGTTCAGATCCGTCTCCAGCTGCTGAGTCTCCTGCACTATCGCACGCGCCATTTTCTCTGGAAGAACAAAAGAAGTACACATTTTCAGAGAAACATAGTATAAGAATGAGAGTAAGAATGTCTTTACACACAGACAGGCACACACATCACAGATGCTGCGACAACAACATCATGTCCCACATTGCATGGTGGCGGGACAGATAAATAAATAAATAAGAAAGTAAAGATTCTGCTGTAACAACAACAGATATGCAGAGTGCAACACAAATAGTCATTTGACTGTTTAACATTGTTTCAACACATTTTTCTTAAAACAAGTGAGCAAAACTGAGAGAACTCCACGCGTTTCCAGTGCAAATCTACCTGTCAAGAAATTGCTTCACACAAGTGACATTATATTGATAGTAATGGAGTGCCTCATCTCATAAAATCACGCTTATTTCACAAACTCTTGAAATATGGGGTGTAAATATAGAATTATTTCCCTGGTTGATGCTGACACTAACAACACTTTGATGCTGCTGACACTAACAACACTCTGATGCTGCTGACACTAACAACACTTTGATGCTGCTGACACTAACAACACTCTGATGCTGCTGACACTAACAACACTTTGATGCTGCTGACACTAACAACA
Source organism: Poromitra crassiceps (assembly GCF_964638095.1). Classification (NCBI taxonomy): domain Eukaryota; kingdom Metazoa; phylum Chordata; class Actinopteri; order Beryciformes; family Melamphaidae; genus Poromitra; species Poromitra crassiceps. The sequence continues at coordinate 37,185,400 of NC_139645.1, forward strand.
CTTTGATGCTGCTGACACTAACAACACTTTGATGCTGCTGACACTAACAACACTTTGATGCTGCTGACACTAACAACACTCTTATGCTGCTGACACTAACAACACTCTGATGCTGCTGACACTAACAACACTCTGATGCTGCTGACACTAACAACACTTTGATGCTGCTGACACTAACAACACTTTGATGCTGCTGACACTAACAACACTTTGATGCTGCTGACACTAACAACACTTTGATGCTGCTGACACTAACAACACTTTGATGCTGCTGACACTAACAACACTTTGATGCTGCTGACACTAACAACACTTTGATGCTGCTGACACTAACAACACTCTGATGCTGCTGACACTAACAACACTTTGATGCTGCTGACACTAACAACACTTTGATGCTGCTGACACTAACAACACTTTGATGCTGCTGACACTAACAACACTCTGATGCTGCTGACACTAACAACACTCTGATGCTGCTGACACTAACAACACTTTGATGCTGCTGACACTAACAACACTTTGATGCTGCTGACACTAACAACACTCTGATGCTGCTGACACTAACAACACTTTGATGCTGCTGACACTAACAACACTCTGATGCTGCTGACACTAACAACACTCTGATGCTGCTGACACTAACAACACTTTGATGCTGCTGACACTAACAACACTCTGATGCTGCTGACACTAACAACACTTTGATGCTGCTGACACTAACAACACTCTGATGCTGCTGACACTAACAACACTTTGATGCTGCTGACACTAACAACACTTTGATGCTGCTGACACTAACAACACTTTGATGCTGCTGACACTAACAACACTTTGATGCTGCTGACACTAACAACACTTTGATGCTGCTGACACTAACAACACTTTGATGCTGCTGACACTAACAACACTTTGATGCTGCTGACACTAACAACACTTTGATGCTGCTGACACTAACAACACTTTGATGCTGCTGACACTAACAACACTCTGATGCTGCTGACACTAACAACACTTTGATGCTGCTGACACTAACAACACTTTGATGCTGCTGACACTAACAACACTCTGATGCTGCTGACACTAACAACACTCTGATGCTGCTGACACTAACAACACTTTGATGCTGCTGACACTAACAACACTTTGATGCTGCTGACACTAACAACACTCTGATGCTGCTGACACTAACAACACTTTGATGCTGCTGACACTAACAACACTCTGATGCTGCTGACACTAACAACACTCTGATGCTGCTGACACTAACAACACTTTGATGCTGCTGACACTAACAACACTCTGATGCTGCTGACACTAACAACACTTTGATGCTGCTGACACTAACAACACTCTGATGCTGCTGACACTAACAACACTTTGATGCTGCTGACACTAACAACACTTTGATGCTGCTGACACTAACAACACTTTGATGCTGCTGACACTAACAACACTTTGATGCTGCTGACACTAACAACACTTTGATGCTGCTGACACTAACAACACTCTGATGCTGCTGACACTAACAACACTTTGATGCTGCTGACACTAACAACACTTTGATGCTGCTGACACTAACAACACTTTGATGCTGCTGACACTAACAACACTCTGATGCTGCTGACACTAACAACACTGGTTTGTACAGAGAAAAGTCATGGAGGGATATTTTTTTAAAGCTGACATAATTTCACTTGTAAACAGCAGGTCCGTGGATGGTGACGGAGGCCACCAGATCAAAGTAACTTTTATACCATTTTAGAAGAGGTCTGTTCAATTCTTACAAAAACGTTTTAAACCATGAAGTCATTTTGCTGGGTGACATGAATGTGGATATTTTAAATCATAATGGCTGCCCCGCTCAACAAAGCCCTATCTGACTTCCTGAAGACACTAGGTCTTACTCAGCTGATAAACCAACCAACACCATCAGTGGCAGTAGCCAAACCATGATGCGGCAAAGGTCATTTCACCTTATGTCACACACATCATCAACCCGTCGATCTCCCAGCCTAAAGTCCCAGAGGAAACTAAAAAAGCCAAGGTGACTACTTTATATTAAAAGGGCAGCAAAGTGGAATGAAGCAATTGCAGGCCTGTGTCTATTTTAAAGCCCCAATCAGTAACTTTTTCATCTTAATATAACAGCTTTTTAGTCATTGAATATGGTCCAGTGTATTCTAAGAGGGAGAATGTCGCCTCTATTACATTACATTACATTACGTCATTTGGCAGACGCTTTTATCCAAAGCGACTTACAATAACAATTGTAAGTCGTTATTAACAATAATAATGTTTAAGCGTGAACCATTTCAAAAACAAATATAAGGAACATTTATTTAAAAGGTACAAGTTATGTATATGAAGCGATTAATAGCATGGTATGATTATTTATATTGTATATATATTATAATATGCACTATTAGTTAATTGTATTGTACATAATATTACTCTGTAAATACGCAAATTGGTATACATATTATTAATGGTATATTATTTTTAACATATTAATAATTAATAATTTATACACTAGATAGAACTATACATTATATTTATTATGCAAGATATGAATGTATTTGTATATATATATATATATATATATATTTGTATATATGTGTGTATGAAAATATATGGTTTATTGAGAATGTAAATAGTATAAAAGTGGAAGTCATTTGATTAAGAATGTGAACTGTGGACTGGGGGTAGGACTAAATAAGTACAGTGTACTTCATCCTACTCCTTTTCGGACCTCGTTGCTGTCACGTATTCTGATTATTATTGTTTATTTTTTTTCGTTTATTTTTTTTTCGTTTTCTTTTCTTTTCTTTTTCACTTATAAATATATATATTGTGTAACATTGATACTACTTGTGTATATTACTATTTCTTTTTTTTTTGAAAGTCCGAAATAAAGCTTTCATTCATTCATTCATTCATAACACATTTTTTGTCAGCAATAGAGCAATCAACTATGGAGCACAGTCTATGACAACTACAACTTCTGAAGGAACAGTGGTACAAGTTTAGGTTAGTTTTTTATTTTTTATTTTTATTTTTTATTTGACTGACTTCATTAAAAAGGAAATCGACCGCGGAAAATACTGTGGGATGGCAATGCTTGATTTGCAAAAAGCATTCGACACAGTAAACCATCAGATTCTGTTGTATAAATTAAAGGCAATGGGATTTAGCAAGGAGGCCTTGATGTTAATACGGTCATATCTCACAGGTAGGGTCTAAGTGGTGTCAGTAGGGGGCACACTATCGGAGCCCATGGACCTTACCTGTGGTGTCCCCCAGGGAAGCATAATCGGTCATTTATTATTTGTATTGTACATAAACGACATGGAGGCTGCATGTACTTGTCCTTTGTTTCTGTATATGGACGACTCTGCTCTGCTAGTAACTGGAGACTCCTTAGATGCAGTCGGAAAGTCTGGAAAGCTACAGAGAGTAATATAAGCAGTTGGCTATGTGACAACTTGTCCCTGCATCTAGGAAAATCTGAATGTATTGTTTTTGGATCAAAGTATAAACTAAGCAACCAATCCAGTTTTTCTGTAGAATGTAATGGTGTCATGTTACAAGATAAGGGTTGTGTAACGTATCTGGGAAGTCAACTGGATCAGTGTATGACGAGTGAAACCATGGCCCTCTCTGTCTTTGGGAAAATTAATTCAAAGACAAAGTATTTAGCAAGAATATCTAAGTTCAATCATGAGAGGCCAGTTGGTAGGATTAGACAAACTTTATTTAGCATCGGCGTGCATGGCAATTACTTTGGCGCTTGACTCCATTGGCCAGTGGCGCTGCTCTTGAGGCAAGAGGAGGGCACCTGCATGGGCTAGGAGATCCCCCCCCCGTGGGGGATCAGGAGTCAAGACTCGTTGGTGGCGGACTGGGGAGGTGGGTGGGGCAAAACAACGCTTCGGACGGCTTCGAGGGAGATGGACTGCCGTGAAGCTGCTGCTGCTATGATCGGCCAGAGAGAGAGAGGTGACGTAGAACCCTTGCTATATATATGAGGATTAACTGACGTCATATTTGACGTCATAGCAGACGTCATACTAGGACTTTGACTGACCACGTTATGCTAGGACTTGACTGTCGTCACGGGATGATCGGATTATGCATGAGTGGCCTTCAGCTTGAACTATGGTCTGGAGACCTCACTTCAATCATGAGAGGCCAGTTGGTAGGATTAGACAAACTTTATTTAGCATCGGCGTGCATGGCAATTACTTTGGCGCTTGACTCCATTGGCCAGTGGCGCTGCTCTTGAGGCAAGAGGAGGGCACCTGCATGGGCTAGGAGATCCCCCAAAAGGAAGATCTGATTACCGGAGGTTAATTGAGATCTGCAGGCGCCGGTAGTTGATTGTACTTTTCCCTTCGACCTTTTTTGCGACTTACAGCTATTTGCGGCTGGCGCTCCCAACTCGGTCGGGCGCCTCGCGATAGCGCTTCCCAGCTTGGCCTACCTGGCCGCCTTGGCGCTTCGCGATTGTACTTTTCCGGCCTTCGACCTTTTTAGCGACTTACAGCTATTTGCGGCTGGCGCTCCCAACTCGGTCTGGCCTTCGTTCTTGGTACATGCTTTTCCTGCCTTCGACCTTTTTTAGCGACTTACAGCTATTTGCGGCTGGCGCTCCCAACTCGGTCGGGCACCTCGCGACAGCGCTTCCCAGCTTGGCCTACCTGGCCGCCTTGGCGCTTCGCGATTGTACTTTTCCGGCCTTCGACCTTTTTAGCGACTTACAGCTATTTGCGGCTGGCGCTCCCAACTCGGTCGGGCCTTGGTACGTGCTTTTCCTGCCTTCAACCTTTTTTAGCGACTTACAGCTATTTGCGGCTGGCGCTCCCAACTCGGTCGGGCCTTCGATCTTGGTACATTAAAGTTTAGCTTGGCGCTTCCCGGCTTGGCCTACTTGGCTGCCTTGGCGCAACTACCCTGAATTTCTCCGACTCTATCCCCCCAAAAATGAGCCGGGGAATTTACTGCGCCTTACTGGGCGCCATGCTTACGGGGAGCCGCCACCAACGAGACATTTTAAAGTCCGGGACACTGTTTGTTGCCATGCTCACCGATTAAGGGAGGAGGGTTCTTTGGGCCGCCAGTATGGCCGCCTGCTCCGGGCGGATGTAGCTGGAAAATGCTGATGAGGGCCAGCGGCCCATTTGCTGGAGGGAGGCGGAGGGCACTCCTTGCTCGGCGGCCGAGGTGGCCGCTCCGATCCTGAAGGAGTGGCTGGAGTAGTCCTTCGTCGGGAGGTTGCATTGCTGGAGCGTCTGCTTGAGGTGCAGGGTGAACCGGGATCTTGTCATGTGGTGACAGGGTGCGATGAGGAGCAGGGGAGCCGAGGGGCCGGTCCGAGGCCTGAGCTTGACGTAGTGAGCCATGAACGAGAAAGGGCAGAAGGGGGCTAGTGCCTTCCTGTATGCTATTGTGTGCTGGGGCAGCGGGGCTCTCTGACTGCGGTGTCAGAGAAGAGAACGTTGTCCAGGCTACGCTCCATCATGAACAATGACTCGCACCCACTCCACGGCGTGCTAGTCGAACACAGGAGTACGTTCAGTGAGAGACTGATTCCACCTAGATGCAGTACGGAGAGGCACAGGAAATCATTCCTGCCTGTGGCCATTGGTCTATTTAATGCCTCTCTTAAAGAGCACCTCGGAGACGCTCAGTCTCCCTGAGACTGAGCCAGCCGATAGGTTAACTGTGCCTGGCTGAGCCACGTGTGGCGTATAGGGCAAGCCGACTTAATATAGTCCAGGGTGCAATAATGATAATTGACACGGAATGTATACTTACCTGACGTATTTTGTATTTTGCTACTTAGACATTCCGCTTATTTTTTTTGCTTCTAGCGCATTTACTAGTTATTCTATGCTATGTTGTGTTTTTTCTGCTTATTGCTTAATATTGCATTTGCGTTGCATTTACTACTGTTTATTTTATTTTAAGCTATGTGTGTACTGTGAGCGAGCTACTGTAACCTGTCCCGATTTCCCCTCGGGGATCATTAAAGTCATTCTGATTCTGCTTCTGAAGAAATGCCAGAGGCATTTTACTTTGAAATTCGTTAAGAGCAGGAAGTGGTGTATTAAGACCGGGTAGCTTAACACGGAAAGACGTCAGCATTCCCTGGGCCGTCTGGCTTCGGTCCGAAAGTTATGCAGTAACACTCATTACAGACGCTGAAGCTGGAGTGCCAGTACGTGGCGTCTCGCGGCGGCCCCGCGGCCTGCATTTCCCCGGCGGCTCCCGGCTCTCGGAGCAGCTGCCTCTACTGGTCTTCGCCCGCGGCCTCTCGCACGTCCGCGCCGAGCGGCCTCTCCCTCCGGCACGCTCGCACGCGTTTTTGGGCGTCCACGGCGCGGCGCTTCGTCTTCTGTTACACGGGCCGTCGCAGTGGCGCGCCCCGTGCCACGGGAACGCGCGCTGGGCCTTCTCGTCGGGGCTATGCTGGCAGCCTGTGGTCCGGTCGCTTCGCCAACGTCTTCGTCAGACACCTCGGAAGGCAAGTACGCTCCGTGGCCGGTCCGGGACAGGGGACCGATGTCTAAGCTGCCGTCACGGTCCGTGGGCTGCTCTGGCTCGGAACTCGACATGCCAGGAATGGGAATATCCACGGGTAGAGAAGGCTTGTGGGTGCTGATTCGGTCTGCGGATCTGGTGCAAAACAACGCTTCGGACGGCTTCGAGGGAGATGGACTGCCGTGAAGCTGCTGCTGCTATGATCGGCCAGAGAGAGAGAGGTGACGTAGAACCCTTGCTATATATATGAGTATTAACTGACGTCATATTTGACGTCATAGCAGACGTCATACTAGGACTTTGACTGACCACGTTATGCTAGGACTTGACTGTCGTCACGGGATGATCGGATTATGCATGAGTGGCCTTCAGCTTGAACTATGGTCTGGAGACCTCACTTCCTGGACAAGAAGACAATGAGGACATTAGCTACGTCCTTAATTCAATGTCACTATGACTACACCTGTTTTACCTTGTACAGCAGCATAACAAAAAAAATCTAAAGACAGGCTTCAAAAAGCCCAAAATAAATTAATGACGGTCCTCCTTGACCTCAGCCCAAGAACGCACATTAGCCCATCTCATTTTATAGATTTGAATTGGCCCCCCGTAGAAAGCAGAGTACAACAGTTGAAACTTATCATTGTTTATAAAATATTACAGTACATGACCTTTGTCCTAATTACTTCACCAAGTACTTCCAGTATGTTTGAGACATTCATAACCGGAACACAAGAGCCAGTGTAGCAGATTTGAAACTACCCAATCTGAAGAGCAAAGTAGGTAGAATTACATTTCTCTATAGGGGGAGAGGAGTGGAATAACATCCCAAATGAAACTAAGTCTGCTAATTCTCTGAATGGTTTTAAAAACCTTCTAAAGAAATACTTATTGAGAAAATTAGAGTAACACGTGAGTCTGCCGGTATTATAGTATGTTGGTTTATGTCTCTTGTTCCTTTTATCCTTGATTGTTCTGTATTGTTTACCTGATGTTTTCATGTACCATAATTGTATGTCATGTTTTTATAAGACCAGGGACCATGATGGAAACAAGTGTTAACACTTTTCATGTCATCCCTTGGATGTTTGTCATGTATTATCCAAAATAAAGTAATTAATTCATTGCCTTACAGACGTCTGTTTTTAACACTGCAGTCATTGTGAAAGGACAGGTGACGTTAGCATACCTGTCATCTGCTGACTCTGCTCCTGAATCAGCCTGTTCAAGTCGTTCTTCTCCTTCTTCAGCAAGCCATTCTGGTCCTTCAGTTCTGCTACCATCTACACACACACAGACACACGCACACACACACACACACACACACACACACACACACACACACACACACACACACACAATCCTTAACACTTTCTTGTGTAAAGGTGGGGACTGTCGGCAAGTTGAATATGATAGTGTCACAGAACTACAACAATAAGACTGACCTATTTGTTTTGCATCTATCATGTTACCATAATTACAATGTATCAAAAGATGTTCCACCACCTTTTGCAGAGCAGGGCGGGAGTCTACACATCTACAATAGAACCAAAGATTTAAAGTCCTCTCTAGTTTTATGAATTCAGCGAGGCCGTTGCGCCTGGCAATCTGCTCCTAATAGGATTCTTCACCCTGTGGAGCAGTGAGCCTCAAGCTGACAAAGGGCCTCGCTTATGTCGTCTGAGGAGCTCGACTTCTTTCAGCGGCGTCGCCGCTACTCCGTCTGTGGCCGGTGTCTTTACTCCGTCTGCGGCCGGTGTCTTTACTCCGTCTGTGGCCGGTGTCTTTACTCCGTCTGTGGCCGGTGTCTTTACTCCGTCTGCGGCCGGTGTCTTTACTCCGTCTGCGGTGTCTTTACTCAGTCTGCGGCCGGTGTCTTTACTCCGTCTGCGGCCGGTGTCTTTACTCCGTCTGCGGTGTCTTTACTCAGTCTGCGGCCGGTGTCTTTACTCCGTCTGCGGTGTCTTTACTCAGTCTGCGGCCGGTGTCTTTACTCCGTCTGCGGCCGGTGTCTTTACTCCGTCTGCGGTGTCTTTACTCAGTCTGCGGCCGGTGTCTTTACTCCGTCTGCGGCCGGTGTCTTTACTCCGTCTGCGGCCGGTGTCTTTACTCAGTCTGCGGCCGGTGTCTTTACTCCGTCTGCGGTGTCTTTACTCCGTCTGCGGCCGGTGTCTTTACTCCGTCTGCGGTGTCTTTACTCAGTCTGCGGCCGGTGTCTTTACTCCGTCTGCGGCCGGTGTCTTTACTCCGTCTGCGGTGTCTTTACTCCGTCTGTGGCCGGTGTCTTTACTCCGTCTGTGGCCGGTGTCTTTACTCCGTCTGCGGTGTCTTTACTCAGTCTGCGGCCGGTGTCTTTACTCCGTCTGCGGTGTCTTTACTCCGTCTGCGGCCGGTGTCTTTACTCCGTCTGCGGTGTCTTTACTCAGTCTGCGGCCGGTGTCTTTACTCCGTCTGCGGCCGGTGTCTTTACTCCATCTGCGGTGTCTTTACTCCGTCTGCGGCCGGTGTCTTTACTCCGTCTGCGGTGTCTTTACTCCGTCTGCGGCCGGTGTCTTTACTCCGTCTGCGGCTGGTGTCTTTACTCCGTCTGCGGCCGGTGTCTTTACTCCATCTGCGGCCGGTGTCTTTACTCCGTCTGTGGCCGGTGTCTTTACTCCGTCTGCGGCCGGTGTCTTTACTCCGTCTGCGGCCGGTGTCTTTACTCCATCTGCGGCCGGTGTCTTTACTCCATCTGCGGCTGGTGTCTTTACTCCGTCTGTGGCCGGTGTCTTTACTCCATCTGCGGCCGGTGTCTTTACTCCGTCTGCGGCTGGTATCTTTACTCCATCTGCGGCCGGTGTCTTTACTCCGTCTGCGGCCGGTGTCTTTACTCCGTCTGCGGCTGGTATCTTTACTCCATCTGCGGCCGGTGTCTTTACTCCGTCTGCGGCCGGTATCTTTACTCCGTCTGTGGCCGGTGTCTTTACTCCGTCTGCGGCTGGTGTCTTTACTCCGTCTGCGGCTGGTATCTTTACTCCATCTGCGGCCGGTGTCTTTACTCCGTCTGTGGCCGGTGTCTTTACTCCATCTGCGGCCGGTGTCTTTACTCCGTCTGCGGCCGGTGTCTTTACTCCATCTGCGGCTGGTGTCTTTACTCCGTCTGTGGCCGGTGTCTTTACTCCATCTGCGGCTGGTGTCTTTACTCCGTCTGTGGCCGGTGTCTTTACTCCATCTGCGGCCGGTGTCTTTACTCCATCTGCGGCCGGTGTCTTTACTCCGTCTGCGGCCGGTGTCTTTACTCCGTCTGTGGCCGGTGTCTTTACTCCGTCTGCGGCCGGTGTCTTTACTCCGTCTGCGGCCGGTGTCTTTACTCCGTCTGTGGCCGGTGTCTTTACTCCGTCTGCGGCCGGTGTCTTTACTCCGTCTGCGGCCGGTGTCTTTACTCCGTCTGTGGCCGGTGTCTTTACTCCGTCTGCGGCCGGTGTCTTTACTCCGTCTGCGGCCGGTGTCTTTACTCCGTCTGCGGCCGGTGTCTTTACTCCGTCTGTGGCCGGTGTCTTTACTCCGTCTGCGGCCGGTGTCTTTACTCCGTCTGTGGCCGGTGTCTTTACTCCGTCTGCGGCCGGTGTCTTTGTCTGCGGCCGGTGTCTTTACTCCGTCTGCGGCCGGTGTCTTTACTCCGTCTGTGGCCGGTATCTTTACTCCGTCTGCGGCCGGTGTCTTTACTCCGTCTGTGGCCGGTGTCTTTACTCCGTCTGCGGCCGGTGTCTTTACTCCGTCTGCGGCCGGTGTCTTTACTCCGTCTGCGGCCGGTGTCTTTACTCCGTCTGCGGCCGGTGTCTTTACTCCGTCTGCGGCTGGTGTCTTTACTCCGTCTGTGGCCGGTGTCTTTACTCCGTCTGCGGCCGGTGTCTTTACTCCGTCTGCGGCCGGTGTCTTTACTCCGTCTGCGGCCGGTGTCTTTACTCCGTCTGCGGCCGGTGTCTTTACTCCGTCTGCGGCCGGTGTCTTTACTCCGTCTGCGGCCGGTGTCTTTACTCCGTCTGCGGCCGGTGTCTTTACTCCGTCTGCGGCCGGTGTCTTTACTCCGTCTGCGGCTGGTGTCTTTACTCCGTCTGTGGCCGGTGTCTTTACTCCGTCTGCGGCCGGTGTCTTTACTCCGTCTGCGGCCGGTGTCTTTACTCCGTCTGCGGCTGGTGTCTTTACTCCGTCTGTGGCCGGTGTCTTTACTCCGTCTGCGGCCGGTGTCTTGATTGTAGCCGTTCTTGAAGAGAAGTCTTGCTTGTTGAAGCTGTGCAGAATTCTAGGAGCAGATTGCTCAGGTGCAGCGCTCTTTTATTGGGACTGCTGGCAAAGGCAAGGGGCGTGGCCATATAGCATATGGTGCCAAAGAGAAAAGTCTTCAGTTGGTACCATAGACTGTAAATATAAGGTTGGTACACTCACTCACTCACGTGAGGGATTGCATCCAATGAGCGAAGCCTAAGAAAGGGCTGATGTTCAAATGAAATAAAACGAGGGTGTTTCTCACCCAGGAAACTTCTCTACTCACAAGTAAAAGAATGACACTATTACTATTACTGCACTATTACTGCAGAGATACTCTTATATCCTCCGAGGCGAACAGTAAAAAGTTTTGGAGAAACTTTGTATTTGTACATTTTGTATTTGTTTTGCATCTCATAAATGTTTTGGATGAAAATAACCATGTTTGGGGGAAAAATAAGAAGAAAAAAGCCCAAAACAAAACAGAGGACACAGAGATACATTGCTAGTTTTCAGAAAGCTACTATGCTACTCGACCACACACACATGAATCAGTACCTCACTAGTCCACACACACACACACACACACACGAATCAGTACCCAGTCTAGCTCCTGTGCTCACCTGCCCCAGTGCAACACTGGCCTCTCTGCCCAACCCCGGTTCTCTCTGGCTCCTAAATTGGGGGACAAATTGTTTTCCTCTTGTGCCAATGTATATGATTATGTGAAAAAAAAAATATATTTGGTAATGTGTAGGATACTGGGTTGGGGATACTAGGACTAAGGATTAACTACACTGAAAACCTAGCTTTAAAGGAGAACTCCATCGAAAAACAATGCTGGTTTATTTTGCACATAATCTCACACATATTTAAAAGCTGTAAACCATTTTGTAGGCATTCATTTAGTTTGACAGTAAGAGAGCACCGCAGGAATGAGTCCGGAAGTATACTTCCGGGTTCGTCAGGGGAAAAGTGAATGGGGTTTTAGAATGGGGATTTCCCTTAAATGCATAAAATAAGATCTGTGGTTAACAAAAGTTTATGGGAGCACGAATTTGGGATCAGCAGGATAATCTTAAACGTGAATAACTTTTATGACTTTTTTTTAACTCGATTTTTAGAAAACGCTTCAAAAAGGCATAAAAGTGATTTAACGTTTGTGAAGATTATTATCCTGCTGGGCCCAAATTCACGCTCCCATAAAATGATGTTAACCACAGAGCTTATTTGAGGCATTTAAGTGAAATCCCCATTCTAAAACCCCATAGACTTTTCCACTGACTAACCAAAATGGCGGCGATTTCTGGTTAAGCCTACCAAAATACGCCATCCCTGCGGTACTCTATTGAGAGTTGATTTGAGTGACGTTGTGGACCAGTGATGTCATTTGTGCATGAATGACATCACTGGTCCACACCTTCACTCAAATCAACTCTCAATAACTGTCAAACTAAATGAATGCCTGCCGTTTTCAGATAATGTGTGAGATCATGTGCTATTAGGGTTAGGTGATGTGTGAGATCATGTGCAAAATAAACCAGCATTGTTGAATGAAATTGTATTAAAGCAGAGTGGATTGAGAGTGAACTGCCCCGACCAAGACGATGGGACAGAGAGATAAGTCATATACATGGGGAGTGAGAGATGGAGGGAGGATAGGATAGGAAGTGGTGCAGGGAGCAGACATGGCTGACCTGCTCCATCTCGTTGCGGTAGGTCTCTGCCCAGTCCTACTGACCTGCTCCATCTCGTTGCGGTAGGTCTCTGCCCAGTCCTCGATGGTCTTCTTCTCCCTCTGCGTGGTGCTCAGCTCCTTCCTCAGCCTCTCCAGCTCCTCCAGCAGCGAGGTCACTCTGTTGGCATTGCCCCTGGCCTCCTCCTCCGCCCCGCACAGCCGGCCCAGCTCACCTCGCATCCGCTCAACCTCCACTGCATGGGAGCTCTCCAGGCCCGACAGCCGCTCGCTGATGGACCGATTATCCTTGTTCTGGAGGCACGGGATGAGAAGAATTAACAAACGAATAGCTGAGTTTCCATCCAAGCATTTTTTGGGGGGAATTATAATAGTGTATATTGAGTTAGAAAAAGCTGAACGTAAACTGAGAAATTTGACAAAACGTCCTTAATATTGCAAAATAAGTTTTTACACGTGTACGGATCAGATTTAGTTGATAAATAAATCATGCAATAAATAATGGTTTTCACGCTCTCTGAGGTTGGCTTAAACGCCTCACCTGCTCGTCGACCTTCCTCTGAAGCTGCATGATCTTGTTCTCCATGCCGACGTTGAGCTTCTTGAAATGCTCCACAGAGCGAGCCTCGATCTTCAGCTTCTTCAGCTCGTGCTTGGCCCTCATCCTCCGGATGCAGCACTGCAGGTAGACGATGGCGCGCAGGCAGCGCTTGTACCAGCGGCGGGCCAACCAGCCGCGCACGTGCTTCTGGATGACCACAGTCTTGTGCTCCCGCAGCAGCTAAAGGGAGAGAAACAGAGAGAGCGAGAGGTTAGTGGATCTTTATTCTAACTGCTGAACAGTGGGAAATACTGTAAGAATATGAATAAAAAATCATAGTTGCTTGCATGTTACATGTTGGCATGTTTAACTTTTTGTGCTTTCTTGCCATACCAATGAATCTTAATACATGTAAGATAGACATACATTCACTGCCACATTAAATGGTTTAAAGAGTAATGTTCAGGCTTTTCCAGGATTTCATTTTCAGCTCCCATTAATTTCTAATGGAAGAATTTGCTTTTTCTTTCAATAAAGCATTATAATACAGCACTTAAAGTGTGTGTGTGTGTGTGTGTGTGTGTGTGTGTGTGTGTGTGTGTGTGTGTGTGTGTGTGTGTGTGTGTGTGTGTGTGTGTGTGTGTGTGTGTGTGTGTGTGTCTGTGTGTGTGTGTGTGTGTGTGTGTGTGTGCGTGCATGTGAGTGCGTGCGTCTCTTACCGCCTTGTACTTCTGCCGGGCCATGTAGGCTCTGAGGATGGTCTGCATGGCCAGAGCAGCAGCCTGCTTCTGCCTGTAGCGCTTCTTCTCCACATACATCCTCTGGTATTTCTGGATGATGGTGGCTGCCCGCGTGCGACGCATGAACGTGACCAGGCTGGGGTGGGGCGGTCGAGAGATAGAGGGGTGCAGGGGGAGAGAGAAAGCAATGTAGAAATGTGAGAGATTCTGTGTCCATTTCACCCCATACATGACTCTAATATCACTTTAGCCCTAATGTTATTTACCCAGAATAGTGTATTTTATTTATTTATTTGCCCAATATACTCCTCTCAAGTTATTTTAAGTTACTTTGACTGTATATCCAATTCACTCACAAACAATCAACACATTTCCATCTAGCCAGACTGTGTCAGTTCAGCAGTTAAAAGGAGTCAAATGTCTCTCAGGGTCTGTCTTAGGGTCTGTCTTAGCTGGGATTGCACTGTGTGGTCCTCCACCATGGGGATCAGCATGTACAGGGGGTGGACAAAATGCCCGTAACACAACATTAAGAAGGTCATTTTGAAGTAATTAAATTACAGTTAGAAAAGCAGCTACACAATGAATCATATTGATTCGTAATATGAGGGAATTGAGTTTCAAAGAGGCCAAATATTCAGTGCCTGATTTGCAGGCACATCAGTGCATAGAGGTTGCTGGCTGACTGGGATCCCAGAACTGTCTGAAAATGTGGCTGGGGAAAGTGAATGAGCAAAGTAGTTCATATATATATATAATAAGTAATAATAACTCAACAATACCAATACCCCTACACTCAAATACCCATTATTTTCAATGGTTTGCACCATATATTTTCGCCGTGCAGAGCAAAGCACAGGCATGATGCTGTGCCCAGCTTGACCCCCTGGCACCCAAAGTTCTACAAAGCTGGACTTTAACACCCCGTGTTTTGATTAAATCCTCATACGACAAATAAGAAACACAGGGAAAGAGCCAGCCAACAGCACAAAACTATGGCCTCAAAGGTACTATTAGGTACTTGATATTCCCATATTGTTACTCTAAAGCGCCTGGCATGGTTTTGCGCAGCCACGACTTGCCGCCGAGCGGCGACAGCGAGACTGTGCATACTCGAACGTAACTCGTCCAAAACACGTCCAAAACGTTATCTTGTCGTTTACCAAGAACTTGCAATCATGTCGGTGGGGGGACATTTTATTGTCTCTCCATTTCAAAACTCATTCCGGTGAGCCTGCAGAAGGCTTTGCTAGATGAGGGACAAGCACTGTTAAATGAGGAAATGGCATTTCCTCATTCCTCACAACAATGAGTTGACGCCGCGGAGTCACATTTTCGAGGAGCTGCACGCCCCCTCCGCCGAGCTGCGCTGATAGGACGCCCAGCTGCGGCGACCCCCTCAGCGCAGTCAGCGCCGTCGATTTCGCTCGAGCATAATTTGCGCTTAAGTGTCTCTAGTATTTTTTCAACACCCTATACTACAGTATGTTATCCCCCTGTACTATGTACTCATCCCGCTGTACTACAGTATGTTATCCCCCTGTACTATGTACTCATCCCCCTGTACTACAGTATGTTATCCCCCTGTACTATGTACTCATCCCCCTGTACTACAGTATGTTATCCCCCTGTACTATGTACTCATCCTGCTGTACTACAGTATGTTATCTCCCTGTACTATGTACTCATCCCCCTGTACTACAGTATGTTATCCCCCTGTACTATGTACTCATCCCCCTGTACTACAGTATGTTATCCCCCTGTACTATGTACTCATCCCGCTGTACTACAGTATGTTATCCCCCTGTACTATGTACTCATCCCCCTGTACTACAGTATGTTATCCCCCTGTACTATGTACTCATCCCGCTGTACTACAGTATGTTATCCCCCTGTACTATGTACTCATCCCCCTGTACTACAGTATGTTATCCCCCTGTACTATGTACTCATCCTGCTGTACTACAGTATGTTATCCCCCTGTACTATGTACTCATCCCCCTGTACTACAGTATGTTATCCCCCTGTACTATGTACTCATCCCCCTGTACTACAGTATGTTATCCCCCTGTACTATGTACTCATCCCGCTGTACTACAGTATGTTATCCCCCTGTACTATGTACTCATCCCGCTGTACTACAGTATGTTATCCCCCTGTACTATGTACTCATCCTGCTGTACTACAGTATGTTATCCCCCTGTACTATGTACTCATCCCCCTGTACTACAGTATGTTATCCCCCTGTACTATGTACTCATCCCCCTGTACTATGTACTCATCCTGCTGTACTACAGTATGTTATCCCCCTGTACTATGTACTCATCCCCCTGTACTATGTACTCATCCTGCTGTACTACAGTATGTTATCCCCCTGTACTATGTACTCATCCCCCTGTACTATGTACTCATCCTGCTGTACTACAGTATGTTATCCCCCTGTACTATGTACTCATCCCCCTGTACTATGTACTCATCCCCCTGTACTATGTACTCATCCTGCTGTACTACAGTATGTTATCCCCCTGTACTATGTACTCATCCCCCTGTACTACAGTATGTTATCCCCCTGTACTATGTAAGTCAACACATCTCTTCACCATGGACACAAATTCCTGTACATTTACTAGACTCGGTGAATTGAGGAGGTCTGACTGTGATTGGCTGAAAGCAATGTATGGCCCACTCACCAGCGGGCCTGGTATCCCCTGGTGAACCTCTGGATGGTGATGGCAGCGCTACGCTTGCGGAGGAACTTCTTGCGTGCAAGCCAGCAGCGGATGGTTTTCTGGATGCGGATGCAGGCGGCACGCAGCTTGTCCGCACGCAGCTTCTCCAGGTACGCTACCTGGCCAGCCCGGAAGAAGATCTTGGTCTTACCAAACTGGTATTTATCCTGATCCTGAGGGAAGACGGGGTGGATAGACAGCAAGATAGAGATCGATAGATTAGATTGGAGGAAACATTCATGATCGCTGTGAGGAAAATGTAAAATAGAATACAAACATAGCAAATGGGCTTTAGTCAGAAAGGCTGAAGTTTAAATGCATTTTTTTAACTCTTTCCCAGCCACAGCCTGCATGTTTTCCCTTTTTACATTCCCAGCCACCGCCAATGTTTTTGATAGTTTTCACTAAGGCTGTAATCGAATATTCAGACATACAAATATATGTTCATAATGCTGACATTCAAAAAATAATAATAGCATTTGATTATTCATAATTATTACTAATAATAATACATTATTGGTAATAATAAATGCTAATACAATTATTATATATAATATATGATATATAATATATGTGCATATATATGAGCCATTCTCACTATATATATATATATATATATACACACACATATATATACACCTGTATACTGTATATAGTTAGGTCCATATATATTTAGACTTGGACCAGTGGCGGCTGGCCAATAGAGGGCGCCAGGGCGCCACCCCACCTATACCCAAAGGAGGGGAAAATAAAACATTATATATATACGTATATATAGGCTATATATTATTTTTTTATGAGCGAGGTGAATATTAGATAGTGAGTATATAATCTGCAATAAATATGTAGATTCATAATGATCTACATGTGTACTGTTTTAGGGTCAATATTTTCTTGCACCAAATTGCCACGGACGCCATCTGGGGACTTCCGGTTTACTTCCGGTTTCCACCAGTGCAGATCCAGAGCCGTATAATAGAAGAGTTCCGACATCTCCATTCACACCAATGGACCAGTTTTTTTTCCAGGAAGTAGAAAGTGGAACTCTTGAGTAAAAGAAGCATCACTGTCGAGTTGCAGCAAAATAGACAGTTTGTGTTGTACTTTGAAAGGGTTTTTCATCCCTTGGAATCAAATTGTACATTATCAGCTTTATTTTAGCATGCAAAAGTAGCACGAGACCCATTCCTGGCTGTTCATTGGCTAATGAGTCTCGCATTTTGGTCATCCGCTGACGCCACTCTCTTACTAGAGGACACTATGCAGATCATTAGAGTATCAGGATCTGTGAAGTTGCACATGTGCTGTTCACTCTCAAAAACAAAGGGATTTGGGAGGGCTCTGGGCGTACGTATCTAGCGACCAGGTGGAGGTGGGGTCAGGTATATAGTGAGTGTCGTGACGTAGGCTACTTAGTGAGCAGTATATATAAACACAGCAGTCCTCCGCCGACGGCTTTGTTGTCTTCCTGCAGCACGCGCGCGAAGCAAAGAAGTTTGTTTTCAACTGCCATAAAACACAAAAGACGTTTTGCAAGAATGGAGAAAGAAAATTCTGTGAAGTCACTCAAAACGACACCGTTTGAGAGACGGACTTTACAGGAGACGCATCGAGTGAAAGAGCTTGGACCAGATCACACTGAGCTCGCCATTAAACAACAGGCTACAGACAGAGGAAGAAAATACACTCTGTCTTTTTCAGACGTTTCTAGTAGCTAGTAACGTCCGTTACTACGGTACTTGCTTGATTTAGGGCTGGAGTGGACGATAATTCAATAGCCTATTATTGTTTGTTGTCTTTCAGTAGAATCATCGTGATGATATGAAGTTATTTTAATAGTGACATTTCTGCTGTCTAAATTGATGATGACAAGCAAATGTTACTTAAAAACTGATCAAATGAGGTATGGCAGGAATATTATTTGAAAATATATATAAGGTTTGTTTGACATCACCATTCAGTTCAATGAGATGAACACTGATTTTGCATACGTGAAACATATGATATTGATAAGAATCCTTATGATTATCATTGATTTCAACCCCATCGTCCACGCCTATATTTGGTATAGCCCTCCATGGACAAAAATGCACCAGCCGCTACTGACTTGGACACAATCATCAGTTTGGCTCTGTACACCACCACAATGGATTTAAAATTAAACAATCAAGATGTGCTTTAACTGCAGGTTTCTATCTTTAATTTGAGGGTATTTACATCTCAATCAGGTGAACAATGTAGGAATTACATTACATGTTAAGGGACCAAAGTTACATTTTAACGGACCAAAAGTAATGGACAAACTAACAATCATCCAATCATCCAAATGAGTTCTGAAGCATTTGGGTGAATATGACCAGATAATATTGACAGAAATACGTCCGGATACAGAATAATCCTGCTGCTGTTGTCAGTAGTCACATCATCAATAAATGCAAGGGAATCAGTTCTATGAACAGTCATACATGCCCCCACATGGACATGTATGACAGTTCCATTTCCATTGACAGCTATACATGCACACGTGGCATGTATTGATGATGTGACTTTGATGTAGTTTTAAACATGTTTTCCATTGTTCTCAGGTGGGACAAGGCCCAAAATGATCACTGTAAGCGGAGTATTGATCACTATAAGCAAATTATTTAAACAGCATGTGTATAGGAATGATTCAGGACCAAGCTTTTTGATCAATATAAGCGGTTGATCACTATAACCATGATCACTATAAGCGGATTCCACTGTATGTCTCTCTCTCTCTCTCTCTCTCTCTCTCTCTCTATATATATATATATATATAAATAATATATATATATATTTATTTATAGAGATGTTAGAATGACCCTAACCCCAACCAATCATCACTCCTCATGTCCCTCCGGCCGATTAATTCATGGATGTATAAGGAATGAATCCCTTGACTGTAAAATAGGGTTTATCGTTGCCGATACCAGCCCTTTGACCAGCAAGCCTTCCATATGGGATAAATCCTCTATCCTCTCCTTCTGGTTTCTGGCGGAGCTTCTTCTATGTTTGGAAGTGTTGTACTATTTCACAAGCTGTGTACAGTAACAGTGCCCCCTACCGTATAACAGTGAAAACACAGATTGCCGAAAGATTCCGTCAATGGCGGGGAAAGAGTTAAGAGAAAAAGTGAAAATCCTGATATTGCATTTAAAATGTCAGTCGGCCCCATGATCCAGCTGTCTAACCTTCACAAGTTTCTCCAGAACGTTCCTGCAGGTCATCTTCTTGTCAGAGAGAACGTCCTTCTGCTTCATCAACACTCTGTAACGGCTGAAGAACTCCTGATAGGTCCACCTGAGACACGCACACACGTACGTTAAGGTGAAACATGTATATGTTAAAATGCGCATGCATGCGCAAGTTGACACACATGCGGGAGCGCACGCACACACACACACACACACACACACACACACACACACACACACACACACACACACACACACACACACACACACACAGAGATGAACAGTCATAGTTTGTCACATAAGTTGATAAGGTAAGGTAAAGGAGATTAAGATAAGGTGAATAATTAAATGCATATTATGTGTATCAAGGTTCCCACCGTAGTCCTAATGTAAAATGAGATGCCCTTTCCATAACTAAGTTGGAAGGCTTCTATGACCATTTTCTTTGTTCCTGGTTTGCTAATGTCTTTCATCTAAGAAAAGTAGCAGCTGTGGAGAAAACAGCTTCAAATGCCCATGTAATGCCATAAATGTGTGAAACAAGTTGTAAAGAACATGTTGTTATTCCTGTGAAGTGACCCATGTGAAAAATACCATCTTATTCTCTGCCTGATAAAGAATGACATTGACATTTCCTGACTTTCCCTGTTTGTAGTAAATCTCCCAAAACGCGACGATATTCCAGAACTAGAAATAACCACCTCGCGGTCATACTGTATGCCTCCGCCAACAAGTCAAGTGACAGTCTACATCCATGTCTGTCCAGTGTCCACACTTGAGTCATAAAATATATGAAGTGAAGACTTTGAAGGAATTTAATAAAAGGTATTAAGTGTATTTTTGGAAGTTATCCCTATATTGACATGTATGATTCCAGTGAATAATTTCCAGTGAGAAAAACGCTGTCTTCACTCAGAGACTATTTCTTACAGAGGAGTACAGCGGACTGATGGACAGCTTCGTCAATTGTCACACGGTGCAACGACAATTACATGAGACTCAATATCAGCAAAACCAATGAGCTTGTGGTGGACTACCAGAGGAACATGAGGCCCCCTGTCCTGGCTGTCATACAAGTGAAGAGGGTGGACTCATACAAGTATCTTGGGCTCCAAATCAATGTCAGTAATGTGATTATTAGGTCAACTTAAAGGATTTTGGTGTCTGAAAAAGTGACTTCCACCATTTTTGTAGAATGACCCAAGATTGTTTTTTCAGCTACAGTGGTAAGCAGAACATGATGTCACAGGTAGGTTGACATTTGAACTTTTAGATATAAAATGTCATCACTTCATCATTTTATCCAATAAGACATTGTGGTTTTTTTAATTGGCGGATGAATTCTTGAGTTATGTCCAAAAATGCCTTTTGTGAGGTCACAGTGACTTTGACCTTTGACCACCATGTTGTCATAAGTTCATCCTTGAGTCCAACTGGATGTTTGTGCCAGATGTCAAGAAGTTCCCTCCAGGTGTTCCTGAGATATCACATACATGAGAATGGGAAGGGTTGACCGTGACCGTGAGCACCAAAATCGAATCAGTTCGATCAGTTTGAGAAAATTTTGAAGAAATTCCCTCAAGCCGTTCCTGAGATACCGCATTAACGAGCATGGGACGGATGGACGGATGCATAGAAAAACCCATGACCAGTGAGAACTCAAGTTGTATGTTTATGCTGTGCAAACAATCTTCCCAATATAAATTATAATATAATAATATATAATATAATAATATAAATGTATGCTGTGCAAACAATCTTCCCAATATAAATTATAATATAATAATATATAATATAATAATATAAATGTATGCTGTGCAAACAATCTTCCCAATATAAATTATAATATAATAATATATAATATAATAATATAAATGTATGCTGTGCAAACAATCTTCCCAATATAAATTATAATATAATAATATATAATATAATAATATAAATGTATGCTGTGCAAACAATCTTCCCAATATAAATTATAATATAATAATATATAATATAATAATATAAATGTATGCTGTGCAAACAATCTTCCCAATATAAATTATAATATAATAATATATAATATAATAATATAAATGTATGCTGTGCAAACAATCTTCCCAATATAAATTATAATATAATAATATATAATATAATAATATAAATGTATGCTGTGCAAACAATCTTCCCAATATAAATTATAATATAATAATATATAATATAATAATATAAATGTATGCTGTGCAAACAATCTTCCTAATATAAATTAGCATTTGACTCCACGCATTATGCAAGTGTTTTTTAACGACATGCAACACAATACAAAACAGTGTAAGAAATGGTGGCAGCGTTCCTGAAACGCCTCTCTACCTGGATGGGAAGCCTGCAGCTGAGATGCGGATGGTTTCCAGGACCCCACAGGCTCTGAGCTGCTGCACTGCACGTTTGGGATCAAACCTGCCAACAACAAATAACCACCATCAATATGGCATGCTATTATTAATCACACTCGAGCTAGGACGGGAAAAGTGAAACTGGTGATTTGAGTTTCATATCCAGTCATTTAAAACGGTAGACAAAGCAGACAAGGAGCTTGCACATGATCTCCTACAAACACGTAGGCACTTTGTACGGCTGGTAGCACCACGTTGTAATGTTGACTGTTCATGATGTATTCTTTTTCTTTCTTTCTTTTCCTGTGTCTGAGCCTGTTTGTCTTGTTCGTATGTTCTATACAAATTGAAAAAAGGAAGGAAAAAAAGCATTTATGTGCTGCACCAATTCAATAAAAATAAAGCATTTGCTCAATGACATCATAGACTCAGGAACAAGCCTGAGACTCACGTGAAGGGCAGCTTGTAGTCGTTGGGTTTGATGCAGCGGACGTAGTGAGGGGTCATGTGATGATATATATATATATATATAGACTCACGTGAAGGGCAGCTTGTAGTCGTTGGGTTTGATGCAGCGGACGTAGTGAGGGGTCATGTGATGATATGTATATATATATATATATATATATATATATAGATATATATATATATAGACTCACGTGAAGGGCAGCTTGTAGTCGTTGGGTTTGATGCAGCGGACGTAGTGAGGGGTCATGTGATGATATATATATATATATATATATATATATATATAGATATATATATATATATATATATATATATATATATATATATATATATATAGAGATATATATAGACTCACGTGAAGGGCAGCTTGTAGTCGTTGGGTTTGGTGCAGCGGACGTAGTGAGGGGTCATGTGATGATATGTATATATATATATATATATATATATATATATATATATATATATATATAGACTCACGTGAAGGGCAGCTTGTAGTCGTTGGGTTTGATGCAGCGGACGTAGTGAGGGGTCATGTGATGATATGTATATATATATATATATATATATATATATATATATATATATATATATATATATATATATATAGACTCACGTGAAGGGCAGCTTGTAGTCGTTGGGTTTGGTGCAGCGGACGTAGTGAGGGGTCATGTGATGATATGTATATATATATATATATATATATATATATATATATATATATATATATATATATATATATATACCGTAAATTCCGCACTATAAGCCGCACCGGACTATAAGCCGCAGCAGCAAAATTGACTGTTTGTTACATATATAAGCCGCACCGGACTATAAGCCGCGGGTGTTTTAATGTTTTTTTTTTTATTTTTTTTTATTGTGTTTTAATGTTTAATTACCATATGTAAGGGTTCGTGCACAGAGGGGATTGTTGGGAAAGAGATGGCTGTTTGAGGAAGCTCCCATTTATTAACATTTCAACAAAACAACATAACACAACACCACCTGTGTTTTTTTTTACAGTGCACACAGTGTCCGCGGTGTGGTGAAAAGAGGGCAAGAGAGGAAATTAAAACAGAAGTGGATTTATAGTTAGAAAGAGTGCTAAAGAAGAGAGAATTCAGTTTTTTTTTTTTTTTTTTTTTGAAAAAATCCATAGATAAGCCGCACCGTTATATAAGCCGCAGGGGCCAAAAAAGGCCAAAAAACGTGGAAAAAGCCGCGGCTTATAGTCCGGAATTTACGGTATATATATATATATATATATAGAGATATATATAGACTCACGTGAAGGGCAGCTTGTAGTCGTTGGGTTTGATGCAGCGGACGTAGTGAGGGGTCATGTGATGATATGTATATATATATATATATAGATATATATAGACTCACGTGAAGGGCAGCTTGTAGTCGTTGGGTTTGATGCAGCGGACGTAGTGAGGGGTCATGTGATGATATGTATATATATATATATATATATATATATATATATATACATATATATATATACAGTATATATATATATATATATATATATATATAGACCCACGTGAAGGGCAGCTTGTAGTCGTTGGGTTTGATGCAGCGGACGTAGTGAGGGGTCATGTGATGATATGTATATATATATATATATATATATATATATATATATATAGATATATATAGACTCACGTGAAGGGCAGCTTGTAGTCGTTGGGTTTGATGCAGCGGACGTAGTGAGGGGTCATGTGATGATATGTATATATATATATATATATATATATATATATATATATATATATATAGAGAGAGAGATATATAGACTCACGTGAAGGGCAGCTTGTAGTCGTTGGGTTTGATGCAGCGGACGTAGTGAGGGGTCATGTGATGATATGTATATATATATATATATATATATATATATATATATATATATATATATATATAGAGATATATATAGACTCACGTGAAGGGCAGCTTGTAGTCGTTGGGTTTGATGCAGCGGACGTAGTGAGGGGTCATGTGATGATATGTATATATATATATATATATATATATATATATATACATATATATATATACAGTATATATATATATATATATATATATATATAGACTCACGTGAAGGGCAGCTTGTAGTCGTTGGGTTTGATGCAGCGGACGTAGTGAGGGGTCATGTGATGATATGTATATATATATATATATATATATATATACATATATATATATACAGTATATATATATATATATATAGACTCACGTGAAGGGCAGCTTGTAGTCGTTGGGTTTGATGCAGCGGACGTAGTGAGGGGTCATGTATGTGATGATATGTATATATATATATATATATATATATATATATATATATATATATATATATAGACATAGACTCACGTGAAGGGCAGCTTGTAGTCGTTGGGTTTGATGCAGCGGACGTAGTGAGGGGTCGTGGCATTCAGAGTCTCCATCAGCATCTGCAGAGAGTTACGGAACTACAGGAGAAATGAGATGAAGGGAAGACGCATATCATCATCATATATTACCATCAACATAAACATTCATTCATTCATTAAAATGACAACTTATTTTATATATATATATATATATATATATATATATATATATATATATACACATATATATATATATATATATATATATATATATATATATATATATATATATATATATGTATATATACACACACATATATACACACACAGTCAGGTCCATGAATATTTGGACAATCACATTGACACAATTGTCATAATATTGGCTCTGTACACCACCACAATGGACTTGGAATGAAACAATCAAGATGAGCTTTAAGTGCAGACTTTCAGCTTTAAGGGTATTTACATCCAAATCAGGTGAGTGTAGGAATTACAACAGTTTCTACATGTGCCCCCCCCTTTTTTAAGCACCAAAAGTAATTGGACAAACTAACATACTCATGCAATGGTCCAATGGGTTCTGAAGCATTTGACTGAATATGAGCAGATAATATTGTCTGAAACACTTCAGAATTTATTCTGCTGCTGTTGTCAGCAGTTGCATCATCAATAAATACAAGGGAACCAGAGGCCCATACCACGAATGGAGGATAAACAGATCCAGGATCTGTCCACTTGATCTGGTTTGACTTAACCATACAATTGCAAGCGAGCTAAATGATACCACGAAGGTGCCTGGCAGAAAATAAGTTCTTTACAGGACGTAAATGCACGCATGCTCGGCGCGTTATGGCTTTGTAGTGGATTGATTAAAAAAATCCTTTTCAGGGTGAGTTCTAAAGCAAAAATAAAGCTGGAAATAAGGTCCAGGTTGTAAAAAAACTGAATTGTCCTTTAAACTAGCGTAAGTCTGTCATTAGTCTACCTGGCAGCCAACAGTCTTCTTGTGCTCCTTGCTGGTGGTCCCGCTCTGGCTCTTGTCAGGCTTGACATGGAGGCGGGTGCGGGTTGCCGCCCTGGGGGCCTGGCCAGTGGGACTGGTGGCTTTCTCTTCATCCTGGAACAGCTCTATCAGCAGGTGAAACTGGGAACACAGCCGGCACACAGTCACAAACAGCTGATGGCAGGAGCGGACACTACAAGATGACGATTAACCGTCACTCGGAGAACAGAGATTACACCCTGGATTTACGATAAATCAAGCAAAATATACAGTATACATGGCATGTGTTTGGGCTTTCTTACAGACTGCATCTATGCTTACAAAGCACGGTCACATGATGCCACACGCCTGAACAATCTTCCTGGAACCACAATGGTGATATTTCAAAAATCCTGTCTAGTTATATCAAGAGAGTAGGGGCAGTATGACTAAAGAGTTTTAACCTTATGTTGACAAGATCATGAAGACAGATGAAAAGTTGTTTCAGCAGACGGGTGGTTAGGTGTTGCTTGATTTGTTGAAGTAGTGTATGTTAAGATCATTCAGATCACATCAGAGTGATTACAATGTTATAAAAAGATCAATGTTATGAAAAGGTTATGTTGCTTCACATATGACGACACGCTGCCGCCATATACGACTGTAAGGAAATATTATGCCATGGTAATATATCAAATCATAGCGTACAAAGTGAACATGCATAGCACATGTTGCCATATAACCAATGAGGTTATATGAAGGAGGATGCTGTGTTATGTGGAGCATCAGGTCCTTGTGCTGTGCTCAGAGCGTTGCCATGCTGCTTCTCTCTCCAGCTTAAGCAGGCGCAGTAACAGCAGCACCACTCTGAGAAGATAAAAACACCATCCTTCCTTTGTGCCCCCTTTCTTTCATTTACAATCCCAGTGTTCCTCACAGCTTCTTAAACATCAAATTCAAGGACTTTACAGCCCAATTAGCTCATGTTCAAGGACCCAACAGCAGATCAAGGTTAATTACTATTACAACACTGAGAATTTTTATAATGAGAACTAGCAGGCTTTACAGAAGCTCACAGACAATTAAAAAGAGAGGTTTGAATGTGTGAACACTCCCACCTGTGCTGTTACATGTGAAGTAAAGAAAATCTATACAAATGTAGGCATTGTAAAGTGCTTTCGATAAAAGTGCTATATAAAAATGCAGTCCATTTATTTAATTTACCAGTCCAGTCCATATCAAAAGAACTTCCAATTTCTATTATTTTACAAAAAATATAAATTCAAGCACTTTCAATGTCTATTTATGTCTATTTTCAAAACATTTAACGCTATTTCACTCTCAAATTCACGATTTCCCCACCGGCTCTGTTAGAGTGATGCTAACTCTGTGCTATTAGAGTGATGCTAACTCTGTGCTGTTAGAGTGATGCTAACTCTGTGCTGTTAGAGTGATGCTAACTCTTGTGCTGTTTAGAGTGATGCTAACTCTGTGCTGGAGAGTGATGCTAACTCTGTGCTGTTAGAGTGAAGCTAACTCTGTGCTATTAAGAGTGATGCTAACTCTGTGCTGGAGAGTGATGCTAACTCTGTGCTGTTAGAGTGATGCTAACTCTTGTTCTGTTTAGAGTGATGCTAACTCTGTGCTGTTAGAGTGATGCTAACTCTGTGCTGGAGAGTGATGCTAACTCTGTGCTGTTAGAGTGATGCTAACTCTTGTGCTGTTTAGAGTGATGCTAACTCTGTGCTGTTAGAGTGATGCTAACTCTGTGCTGTTAAGAGTGACAGGGAAGGAGGGAGGAAGGAGCTAGAGGGAGGAAGATAGATAGAGAGAGCTACAGAGCTGTGAGGTGGGCCAGCGTTGGAAGAAGGCCTCTGTTTACCTGCTACTGGCGGGGAAGGGTTGTCATGATGGGGACAGAACCAAACATACATGGACAACATATGGAGACACACGATGACAAAAGAAACAATCACATGAAAAGGAAAGGTTAAGGGAAACCAAAAAGGTCAAAATCATCATCACCACAATCACCACCATCACAAAACTAAAAGACATGACTATGATTCAAATTGAAACAGAAATGAAACCAGCAGGCAGTCTGGGGATGGAGGTGAGGTCGAATGATGGGATGATGAGTTTTGTTCAGATTGCAACTGAAAACATTTTGCGATGCATTTCTGTTGCTTGGCGGCCTGGACCGTTTCCAGTGTGAAGACATGAGGGAGTGGCTGCTGTTAGGCTGGTTATCCGCTGTGAATTTCAGCATATGACCAGATCCCACACACAACGGTGGGATAAGCTTGGCTAAGAACTAAAAAGAGACTTAACGAGACTAAATCTCATTATGAGGTCATTACCATTTATACCCCACTGTGTTAGTCTCACTGTTTTCCATGGCAACACACAGACTGTGTGTGTGTGTGTGTGTGTGTGTGTGTGTGTGTGTGTGTGTGTGTGTGTGTGTGTGTGTGTTAGAAGGTTGTGTTAGAGATTAGAGGAGAGGAGACATGACTTTAACCCTTACCCCGCTCTGCTCTTGGTGTGCTCTATAACAGAACAGTCAGAGAGCACTGTGAGCATTTGGACCAACACGCTGCATCGTGTGTGTGTGTGTGTGTGTGTGTGTGTGTGTGTGTGGGGGGGGGGGGGGTGCAGTCAAAACAATAGCAAGATTTAAAGGCTTAGACCCCTTTAAAACCGGGTATTAACGCACTGATCCTGACCTGAACCAAGACTAAACACACATGCACACGTGTGATGTCATTTCACTGGATGGTCAAAGAGAAGATACAACTAATGCTTATTGCGACTGTGTGTGTGTGTGTGTGTGTGTGTGTGTGTGTGTGTGCGCGTGTGTGTGTGTCTCTCTGGTGACTGGATTCCCCTCATATGATGTAAAGAGTCAAGCACTGCAATGTTTAAGTCAATTCTCTAATTGAAATGATTGGCAGGACAAAATCTAAGAAGAACGGTTGCTAACCTAAGCCTATGGGTTGACAAAATTATTATTTCTTCCCTCTCAAATTAAACATACATTTGAAAATGTGGATACACTTGTAACACCATTTCTCATTTATTTACATACAAGCTTCCAAAACACAAGTAAAAAAAAGTATTGGTATAAGTGTGGAATACTCATGTGTGTTAGTTTGTGTGTGCATTCAGCTTCGTCTGTTTTGTGTAAAGAAACTCTCACACAGTAGATTGTAAGGGAAGAGGACAGACTGTATAATCCCTGCTGTCTTTGTCAACATTACCTTCATGTGACCAGTGGGGGGCGCTGTCTCACAGAGTCTCGAGGTGATGCTTTGACAACCTGAATTCTGTTTGGTCAGCTTTGTTCACCTGACCTTTGTCACCCTGGGGGGCAACATTTCTGTCTCACTGTTTTCTCTTTCAAAGTTCTTTTGATTGGATTCACTCATCTTATAATACAGTTTTATATATTAAGCCCCCCCACCCCCTTGGATTCCATAAGGAACACAGACCTTTGAGTTTGTACATTCAGTGTGGGTGGCCCCGCCCCCCGGTGGGAGCCGGTACTTGCTCTATCCATCAAGCTCTACTGCCAGCAAGTCATTCAAGGGGAGATATAAATTCCTGTCTTAAAGCAGCTACGAGCAAGATTTTCCATTGTTATTAAACAGTATAATTATAATATTGATGCATCACATCTTACCTATAATAGTAGCTGAGACCAAAGCCGTGTGAATCGGAGATTGCTCTCTTGATGATTATAGAGTCTGTGTCTGTCTACCGGCTGGCCGGATAAACCTGGAAGTGAAACGAAACGGGAGCAGCTGCCTGCCTTCGACCGTTTCGCTCTGCCTAGCAACAGACCATAAACACGGAGAACGCCATGCAGGGGCTTGCTACTCTCGCGAACATCTCTCGTTATATTCTAACGGTTTGTTTGGAAGTAATTTTGTTATTTTGTATGGTCTTGACTAATTGTCAAGACAACACTGGCCGATTCACTCGGGGTTCAAGCGAGACTACTCGGCGTTGGTCTCGTCTACTATTAGAGGTAAGATGTGATGCATCGATATTAAATTTAGACCGTTTAATAACAATCGAAAATCTTGCTCGTAGCTGCTTTAAAGTAACAGTTCACCTAAAAATGAAAATTATATCATCATCTATACACCTCACACAGCTGGAAAGGAAATCAGTCACCATTGACTTCAGTACAATACAACTGAAGTCAGGTGACTGGTTTTCTCTCCAGTTGTGCTGGCATCCTCCCTGTGTGTTATATGTAGATGGACAAACTTCACCTGTGTTTCAATAGCGCAGTCACGTGACATATATTGCCCCAGAAGTGAGTTTCCCATTAATTTTCAAAAAAATAAAAAAAAATCCTTATATAACGCGTTGCAGGAACCAAGCCAACCCGTAACCTGCTGAATCGTGAGTGACCATGAAACATCTCTCTATTTTTTGTTTTTGGTCCAACTGAAATGTTTTATGGTCACTCACGATTCAGTAGGTTGGCTTGGTTCCAGTTTTAAAACTAGTCATATAAGGATTTTTCGAAATGTTAAAATATGAGTGGTTTTGGACCCGTGACTTTTCCAAACCGTGGCACATGCCTTGGACAGGAACATGTTGCTGATGGCATGATGGCCCAGCTGGCCTGACATCACAGGTGGCAGTTCCATTTCAAGATCAGTGGCCAGCTGCTTTACAAAAACTTGTCTAGTGTGTGTGAATATTATTATTACATTGTTATTCATTTTATTTTTAAATCCCATTGCTACTGTATATACCTATTATACCCCTCACACATATTAATGTAATGTGCTCTCCAACCTGCACCTTGATCTTTAAAGTGTAACTAACCCCCAAAACACTTTTTTTCAGCTTTTAACCAATATATATGACTTTGGGGGGTGGTGTGTGAAGAATTCTGGTCAAAATTTCTACATTTGAGACCAAACTGTTGCCATTCTACCATTTGTATCATTTTTCAGCAGCATAACTGGCATAAGTGCCCTCTATGGGTGGAACACTGCTTTTTTTGTGCCCTCAAATGAATGGGATATTTGGTACATCCTGACGTCACGGTGGGTTTAGCACATGCCCCACTCATGTGAAAAATTGTTTTTTTCCCCATTGCTTATTACTGTAGTTCACGCGGCGCGAGCCCTTTAAGAGCAATGCATTCATGGGTAATGCCTATTGTGGCTAATGTTAGCCGCTAGTTAGTTATGTTACATGGCAGTAAAACGCCACTAAATGACTAAATTGATAGAACTTTTAACCATTTCGAGTAACACTGTTTCCATACGGATCACCAGCGTTAGTTTTTTGTTTATAACGTGGCTATAGTCATAACGTTTTATATCTCGGATGCGTTATTTCGAATCCCACATAGGTTACGCCAAACCCCACATAGGTTACGCCTCGAATCCCACATAGGTTACGCTAAAACGCACATAGGTTACGCCTCGAATCCCACATAGGTTACGCTAAAACCACCACCACAAAGCGTGTGGGTTTCAGGACGAAACAGTCTCGAGCCACTATCGTCATCTTTAGAGCACAATATTCCTGGAATGCAAGTTTAACTAAACAGTTAATGTCCTCTGCATTCTACATAAAATTAAGATATTACGGGTTGTTTTATTTTGTATGTTACATACTTATTGGCCAAGATATGTTACTTTATGGGGGAGGAATTCTGCCAGGTAAGGAGGGGAGTGTGGGCGGCCATATTGTCTGCTGGGTTTTCAGATCGAGTGGAGAGCCGTTTTTCAGGAAATCTGGGGTGTAAGTCCCCCTTTAAGGAGAGTAATTATTTGAAAAGGTTGTAAGGGTCTGCCTTTGACTGATTTTGTGTGTGTGTGTGTGTGTGTGTGTGTGTGTGTGTGTGTGTGTGACTGGGTGTTTTTGTGTGCACGCGCACACGCTCCACTCACCTTGCTGAGCTTCAGCACATGGATCTGCTCCTCATTCACCGTGTCCTTGTTCTTCTCCAGGAAACCCTCACACTGGTATTCTACCTGCTCGACAACAATGAAAGCACGTCTGTGTTACCATACTTGTGAGAACATTTCACTGACTTATTACTGTGACTCTTCAGGTCATTCAATTCTGATGGGAGATTACAGTTTTCCTGCTTCCCCCTGCTTCCTGAGCACATTCCTGCAGGTATTAACCTCACCTAACTAGTTCAAAACCTGTTAGCTTAAATTGCCCTGTTTGCATGTGAGGACTGATAGATTTTATTTTTGTTCTTCAGTACACACCAGACATACTGGTCTAGATCCATGTCTCACCAGACTCATAAATATATGCAGTGACGATTTTTAAGGCATTTTGTGTGTGTGTGTGTGTGTGTGTGTGTATATATATATATACAGTATATATATATATATATATATATATACATATATATATGTGTATATATACATACATATATATATATATATATATATATATAATTATTATTCATTTTTGCAAAATGGACGTTATCACTATGACATGTATGATTCCAGTGAACAATTTCCAGTGAGAAATATGCTGACGCTGTCTTCACAATTTTTTAAGCGGTGTAGCCACTTCTATAGACGGCTCTGTGTGTTGGTAATCAAGATGTTTGTAGGCGAGATTTGGCCACTTCTATAGACTACTCTGTGTGTTGATAGACGAGATTTGGAGGAGACTCACCGAGATTTGGATTTGTGCGCACCGAGATTTGGGGAAAGAGGGGGTGTGTCATGTTGCGAGACTTGGGGGAGACTGTCTGTGTGGAGAGTGTGTGTGGACAAGGAAGTGCCATGCGCTCGCGGTTCAGACCAGACAATACGTCAACACAAGTCAGTGCTGCTGCTGCTGTGTTTATCTCTCCTTAAATTAACTTTGTCTCACTTCTCACTTGCACGACCTATCAGGGCTCGACACTAAGGACCTCCCGTTGTGCTCTGCTCATTACAATGAACAGCAATGAAAATGACACGAACGCAAATGAAACCTCTTTGACAACACACACACTCACCCTAAACAAACATATGGGCAGAGAGAAACACAGGCAGAGAGTGGAGCTCACGGTGCAAAAAGTGTCTGAATCTGATCTAAGGCTTTACCTTAGTTTCAGTTTAATTTCAGTCGGAATGCGCGTTTCTGCTCCTTTCATATCAGCCCCGCCTCTCTCTCACTCAACGCTGTGTGTCTGTCCCCACGCTCTCTCTCTCTCTCTCTCTCTCTTCCTCTCCATCTGTCACTCTCTCATTCACACACGCTTTACCATTATATTACACCATTAAACTGGCAAATTAAAATGACAACAATCACGTTAAAGATCACCCAACAAAAGCAACCGATGGTGGACTCAATCGCAGATAGCCTATATATTCGTCCCATCGCCCAACCCTACTGTATAAATAATAGCGAACCGATAGATAGATAGATATAGATAGATACTGTAGATAGATAGATTAGATACAGATAGATAGAAATATTAAAACTTCCCTTTTCAGGTGAATTTCAATAAGAAGGTTGATGATTTAACATCTAATCATTTGTATGATGTTTTATTTATGTTAAAGGTCACTTTGAGTGATTTTAACTAATAATAATGTAGAAAAACAAAAGATTTAAATTTGGGATGGTTCAGGACACCTTAGATTTATTTTGGGACGGTTCCGCGACAATGGTGGAAAAAGTTAGTGTCGAGCCCTGCATCTAGCCTCTTAACTTTGCTCTCAAAGTGCACCATTTTACTTACATGCATTTTACTTGAAAATGGACAAAATCCCCCCCCCCCCCCCCAAACATTTCTATTGTACATTTCTATACGTTAATAAATATCAATGAACCAAATTAAACCAAAGGTCACCATTTTTATGCATGTCAGCCGCTTCTATAAGTCATTATATGTGTGTACACACGAGATGCATGGATGAGATTGAACCTATAGGCGCCTCCCCTCAGTTCAAATGTGGAAGAGAGAGTGAGAGTGGATACAGAAGGCACCACGGCTCCAGATGTACGCGCGCCTCCGTCCTGCAACATCTGCACCGCTTACTTCAACACCTGGGTGTTGGATTGTTATTTCACAGGAGTACAGAGGACTGATAGAGAGCCTCGTCACACGGCGCAACGACAAGCTCAAGATATCTTCAGATTTTTGTATGAAAATTCAAATCATGTTTTCTTTCTGTAAACAAAATATGCAGTGTGCTTACATCAGCAGGGCACCAAACAATTTCAACCAATAACATCATGACATCCAGCTGTCAAACAATCTTTACGGCTAGAAGAAAATTCCAAGAATGCTTTGCAACATGGCTACATAACATTAATAAATGTTAACATATAGTGTATGACTGCATGGAAATGTTATGCCATTGGTAATATGATAGCAAATCATAGCGTACAAAGTGAACATGCATAGCACATGTTGCCATATAACCAATGATGTTATATGAAGGAGGATGCTGGGTTATGTGGAGCATCAGGTCCTTGTGCTGCTCAGAGCGTTGCCATGCTGCTTCTCTCTCCAGCTTCATTAAGCAAGATGACCACAGCACCCGCCCTCCACAGCCACCAAGGTGCACTAACAGCACCCCCCCTCCCCCCTCCACAGCCGCCGAGGTGCACTAACAGCACCCCCCCCCCCCCTCCACAGTCAGCCACCAAGGTGCACTAAAAGCACCCCCCCTCCCCCCCTCCACAGCCACTGAGGTGCACTAACAGCACCCCCCCTCCCCCCCTCCCGCTTTGTGCCCTGTTTCTTTCATTTCCAATCCCTTTTTCTCCAGGGGTCCTACACATTTTGAATTAAAAAAAGAAATACTTTTCCAGATCTCAATCTGTTTTGAATATTTTGTCTGGTGTTCAATATGATTCATTCATTTTAGTCGGTATTTGATATAACTAGCGCTTGATTCTTAGGCTTGCTCGCTGCGTGGGCTCGCTAGGCCTCGTCCGCCCTGCAGCTTGCATATGCAGCTCGGCTGCTGTGTGGCCTCGCCTGCTCTATTGGCGCGCACGCAAGCGTGTGTGTGTGTGTGCCCCTTAAGTTTACATCAGTGCCTATGACATCATCAGTGATGTCATAAGATGATTTTGCTCTTATGACATCACTGATGCCATGTCACAATGCCTCCTATGACATCATCAGTGGGACAAAAATTTAAACAGATTGCCCTAAGCCCCTTTTATAGAATAAGATAGATAGATAGATAGATAGATAGATAAATAGATAGATAGATAGATAGATAGATGTAGGGCTGTAATGAACGATTATTTTCATTATCGATTAATCTGTCGATTATTTTCTCGACTAATCAATTTGGTTTCGTCTATAAAATGTCACGAAATGGTAAACATGCCCATCAGTTTTTTTCAAAAGCCCAAAATGACATCGTCAAATGTCTTCTCTTGTCCTGACCAACAGTCCACAACCCCAAAATAATCAGTTTATAGAAGACAAAAAAAAATCACATTTAAGCTGAAACGAGTTTTAGTATTTTTTCTAAACGATTAATCGATTATAAAAATAGTTTGGGAATCCAATTATGTTAATTTTCTGCAGATTGACTAATCTTTTAATTGACCAATCCGCAGTGCTAATAATGCATGTGGAAAAACTGTGGATACAAAAGGCTCTACAAGAATATAAATGCTATAATTATGTGTGTATCAGACTGAACCACAACACTTTCCATTTTTTTTAATTCCCAAACTATTGATCAAATACATTTTTGATACTTTTCCAGATGTGCGTAGGAACCCTGTTTTTCCACCCAAAGTGCCTTTAATGTTCCCCATGCAGCATCACACACACACACACACACACACACACACACACACACACACACACACACACACACACACACACACACACACACACACACACACACACACACACACACACACACACACACACACCCACACCCCTTGGTGCGGTTAAGCATGATAATAACCCTGTGATGGAGAGCGACAGGGAAGGAGGAAGAATGGAGCCCAGATAGAGAGAGAGCTACAGAGCTGTGAGGTGGGCCAGCGTTGGAAGAAGGCCTCTGTTTACCTGCTACTGGCGGGGAAGGGTTGTCATGATGGGGACAGAACCAAACATACATGGACAACATATGGAGACACACGATGACAAAAGAAACAATCACATGAAAAGGAAAGGTTAAGGGAAACCAAAAAGGTCAAAATCATCATCACCACACACAAAACTAAAAGACATGACTATGATTCAAACTGAAACGGAAATGAAACCAAGCAGACTAGATTTTTTGGCAAAATGGAAGTTATCACTATAATGACATGTATGATTCCAGTGAATAATTTATAGTAGAGAGAAGCGTCTGCACATCCACTATGCAAACCAGGTGCTAGACTAACAAAGCTATACGTTGAAAAGAAAAAAAAAAAAGAAAAAAAAAAAAAAAAAAAAAAAGAAAAAAAAGTCTGCACTCTGGAGCATACTTGAAGACTTGGAGTTTATTAACGTTTCGGTTCAACAACCTTCATCAGAATGGAGACAAACAGGACAAGCATTCACATATATGGAACAGCCCAGCCAATCACAGCATCTCACCTAATAGCCCACAGGTGTGCTCACTAATTGTTCAGAGGGTGTGTCCATAGGTCCTGCTCCATCATCACACTCCACACGACCGACCACAAAACACATCACAAAATAATGCAAAATGCATAATACAAAAAACAATGCGAACACAACACATGTTTTCAAGACAATGGGGAAGAGACCAAACGGAACTCCACTACCACTGAAACATAGTTAATACAATACAGTAGAAATAAAGTTAAGGAATGTCAAAATTAACCAAATTGCAATGAATAGGATTCAAAAGCCTGGCAATCAAGAAATTAAGATAACATAGGTAGAAATTTTTAATTTTTTTTAAAAAACCTAGCAATCAAATTTTTTTGAGATAACCTAGGTAGAAAGAACAGAAAAACAAGAAAAACAATGCCATACAATATCCCTGTAATTGGAGGGAGGGGGGGGGGGGGGGTGTAGTTTGGCCTACAGAAAAGGTCTGAGGTCAAAAGACTCATTTAGCCCTCTAGCAACACTATCCAAAGTGGAGATCCAAAAAGCCTCTCTCTTGAGAAGTAAAATATTGATATCTCCACCTCTAGGTGGCGTCATGACCTGCTCAATACCTATATATTTGAGTGATGAAATGGGGTGTTGTGCTTGAGCAAAATGTAAGGCCACTGGATTCTTGAAGTCTTGTGTTCTGATGTTACTCCTATGTTCAGAGATCCTCGTCTTGATTTGTCTAGACGTCTTACCTACATAGACTAACCCACAGGTGCACATGATCATGTAAATAACATTTGACGTAGTGCAAGTGATAATGCCTTTTATCTTGAACTTTTTCCCAGTAACAGGATGGTTGAATGTGTTACATTTGTACGTGAAGTTACATTGTGCACATCTGCCGCATTTATAATTACCATCTGGGATCTGTGTCAAAAAATGGGAGGGTGTGGGCTGACGTAGGTGTGATCTGACTAGTTGATTCCTCAGATTGGGTGGTCGTCTGTATACAATACGAGGAGGAGCTGCAAAAGAATCACGGAGAGAGGGGTCAGACTGTAGAATGTGCCAGTGCTTTTTGATTATTTGTTCAAAATGGCGACCCAAAGGAGAGTACTGAACAAAACAGTAAGTACGCTGTTCCCTAGTTCTCTCCCTGGAGGTCAGACACTCCAATTGGGAGCTATCCTTGAATCGATCAGCGGCTGGTTTGATCCAGTGGTCCGGGTAGCCACGCTGCCTAAGACGGGACTCCAGATCTGTTGCATGGACGTGATAAGACTGATCTGTACTACATATCCTACGGATGCGTTTGAACTGGCCCACAGGTAAACCCTTTTTAAGGGGGGTGGGATGAAAACTGTCTGCATGAAGGAGGGAGTTACGATCAGTGGGCTTTCTATACAGATCTGTTCTAAGACTGTTATTTTCTTTGATGATCAGAATATCAAGGAAATTCATTTTTTCTGTATCAAAGGACATTGTGAAGTTCAAATGCTCACTGCTAGAATTTAAAAGAGCATGGAAAGCTGTCAACTGGGAAGATGACCCTGTCCAATGTACATAGATGTCATCTATAAAACGTTTGTACATTTTGATATATGGCAAAAAAGGATTCTTGTCAGGGTTGAGGATGTAATCATTTTCTAGAAGACCAACAAACAAATTGGCATAATTGGGAGCCATTTTGCTCCCCATGGCAGTGCCTCGTTTTTGTAAGTAATAACTATTTTCAAACAAAAACACATTATGTGTGAGCACCAATTCAGTCAGATATTTTAGGCAGTCAGTACTAGGAATATTTTCAGTTCTTTGATTAAGAAAATGCTCTATAGCCTCTAAACCTCCAGAGTGTGGTATACAAGTATACAAGCTTTCAACATCAAAACAAACAAGAATAGAGTCTTCTTCAATAGTATCATGAGATTGCAGAGACTGAATGAAATCGCTAGAGTCCCTAGTGTAAGAGGGAAGTGTGAATACATGAGGTTTTAAAAAGTGGTCTATAAAAGCAGAGATTTTTTCTGTGAGACAGCCAATCCCTGAAATAATGGGTCTACCAGGTGGAACCGTATCAAAGACCTTATGAATCTTAGGCAGGGTGTACATAACAGGGGTCACAGGATGGTCAACTTTCATGTATTCATATTCATGTTTATTTATATCACCAGCTTCTAAATACTGCAAAAGAACAGAGTGGATGTGATCTCTGAACTCTGAAGTGGGGTTCTTGGTCAGTTTCTGATAAAACTCTACATTTGTAAGTTGTCTGTGAATTTCACCTATATAATCAGCTCTGTCTTGCAAAACTATGGCGCCTCCTTTGTCTGCAGATTTAATCACAACAGACATGACCTTGACTCTGACTCCAGCAGCCATTCCATCAGGAACGAATCGGGCCCCTCCCCTTTTTTAGAGGAGCGCCACCAGAACACACTCCCTCCCAGCGGACGTGGAAGTGGTGTAGGAGGGGCCAGAGGAAGAAACGCAAGCGCCCAGAGATACCACAGCCCGGGCCCGTGGACACTGCGCAATCGACAACCAACGTGATCAACCTGTCCAGTAGGTCTCTGTCTGATCCCTGTTTAGAAGCCCTTAGTAAGGGCCTTTCTTTCGTACCCACCACATACTGTCATGACTTTGAGACTCTGGTTGATTTCCATAAGTTTTTTCGAAATTTAAGACTAAAAGAATTTTTCCAGTCTAATAGAGAAAATGCACTGTTGGGTGTTAATTCTGATGCTGTTCAGCAGCCTGCCCCAACCCCGCCTGAGCCGGCAGAGATTGAGTCTGACTTGGGTACACAGAAGTCTCTTTTTAGAAAGAAATCGACCTTTATTCCTCCAAAACATAGGAACGCGTCTGTAGACACGTACTGCAGGTTGGTGGAGAGTGAAGTTTCACAGCTCTTGGGAAAGAAGCGGCAGTACCAGGTTGTCAATAACCTCCCAAAAGCACAACGTGAAGCCCTACAAGATCTCAAACAAGACCAATCTGTTGTGATTAAATCTGCAGACAAAGGAGGCGCCATAGTTTTGCAAGACAGAGCTGATTATATAGGTGAAATTCACAGACAACTTACAAATGTAGAGTTTTATCAGAAACTGACCAAGAACCCCACTTCAGAGTTCAGAGATCACATCCACTCTGTTCTTTTGCAGTATTTAGAAGCTGGTGATATAAATAAACATGAATATGAATACATGAAAGTTGACCATCCTGTGACCCCTGTTATGTACACCCTGCCTAAGATTCATAAGGTCTTTGATACGGTTCCACCTGGTAGACCCATTATTTCAGGGATTGGCTGTCTCACAGAAAAAATCTCTGCTTTTATAGACCACTTTTTAAAACCTCATGTATTCACACTTCCCTCTTACACTAGGGACTCTAGCGATTTCATTCAGTCTCTGCAATCTCATGATACTATTGAAGAAGACTCTATTCTTGTTTGTTTTGATGTTGAAAGCTTGTATACTTGTATACCACACTCTGGAGGTTTAGAGGCTATAGAGCATTTTCTTAATCAAAGAACTGAAAATATTCCTAGTACTGACTGCCTAAAATATCTGACTGAATTGGTGCTCACACATAATGTGTTTTTGTTTGAAAATAGTTATTACTTACAAAAACGAGGCACTGCCATGGGGAGCAAAATGGCTCCCAATTATGCCAATTTGTTTGTTGGTCTTCTAGAAAATGATTACATCCTCAACCCTGACAAGAATCCTTTTTTGCCATATATCAAAATGTACAAACGTTTTATAGATGACATCTATGTACATTGGACAGGGTCATCTTCCCAGTTGACAGCTTTCCATGCTCTTTTAAATTCTAGCAGTGAGCATTTGAACTTCACAATGTCATTTGATACAGAAAAAATGAATTTCCTTGATATTCTGATCATCAAAGAAAATAACAGTCTTAGAACAGATCTGTATAGAAAGCCCACTGATCGTAACTCCCTCCTTCATGCAGACAGTTTTCATCCCACCCCCCTTAAAAAGGGTTTACCTGTGGGCCAGTTCAAACGCATCCGTAGGATATGTAGTACAGATCAGTCTTATCACGTCCATGCAACAGATCTGGAGTCCCGTCTTAGGCAGCGTGGCTACCCGGACCACTGGATCAAACCAGCCGCTGATCGATTCAAGGATAGCTCCCAATTGGAGTGTCTGACCTCCAGGGAGAGAACTAGGGAACAGCGTACTTACTGTTTTGTTCAGTACTCTCCTTTGGGTCGCCATTTTGAACAAATAATCAAAAAGCACTGGCACATTCTACAGTCTGACCCCTCTCTCCGTGATTCTTTTACAGCTCCTCCTCGTATTGTATACAGACGACCACCCAATCTGAGGAATCAACTAGTCAGATCACACCTACGTCAGCCCACACCCTCCCATTTTTTGACACAGATCCCAGATGGTAATTATAAATGCGGCAGATGTGCACAATGTAACTTCACGTACAAATGTAACA
Source organism: Poromitra crassiceps (assembly GCF_964638095.1). Taxonomy (NCBI): domain Eukaryota; kingdom Metazoa; phylum Chordata; class Actinopteri; order Beryciformes; family Melamphaidae; genus Poromitra; species Poromitra crassiceps. The sequence continues at coordinate 37,226,310 of NC_139645.1, forward strand.
CATTCAACCATCCTGTTACTGGGAAAAAGTTCAAGATAAAAGGCATTATCACTTGCACTACGTCAAATGTTATTTACATGATCATGTGCACCTGTGGGTTAGTCTATGTAGGTAAGACGTCTAGACAAATCAAGACGAGGATCTCTGAACATAGGAGTAACATCAGAACACAAGACTTCAAGAATCCAGTGGCCTTACATTTTGCTCAAGCACAACACCCCATTTCATCACTCAAATATATAGGTATTGAGCAGGTCATGACGCCACCTAGAGGTGGAGATATCAATCTTTTACTTCTCAAGAGAGAGGCTTTTTGGATCTCCACTTTGGATAGTGTTGCTAGAGGGCTAAATGAGTCTTTTGACCTCAGACCTTTTCTGTAGGCCAAACTACACCCCCCCCCCCCCCTCCCTCCAATTACAGGGATATTGTATGGCATTGTTTTTCTTGTTTTTCTGTTCTTTCTACCTAGGTTATCTCAAAAAAATTTGATTGCTAGGTTTTTTAAAAAATTTAAAAAATTTCTACCTATGTTATCTTAATTTCTTGATTGCCAGGCTTTTGAATCCTATTCATTGCAATTTGGTTAATTTTGACATTCCTTAACTTTATTTCTACTGTATTGTATTAACTATGTTTCAGTGGTAGTGGAGTTCCGTTTGGTCTCTTCCCCATTGTCTTGAAAACATGTGTTGTGTTCGCATTGTTTTTTGTATTATGCATTTTGCATTATTTTGTGATGTGTTTTGTGGTCGGTCGTGTGGAGTGTGATGATGGAGCAGGACCTATGGACACACCCTCTGAACAATTAGTGAGCACACCTGTGGGCTATTAGGTGAGATGCTGTGATTGGCTGGGCTGTTCCATATATGTGAATGCTTGTCCTGTTTGTCTCCATCCAGTGAATAATTTCCAATGAGAAACATGCTGACGTACAGAGAGGACTGCTAGAGAGCTTCATCCCATGGTACAACGACAATCACCTGAAGCTCAATATCAGCAAAGCCAATGAGCTTGTGGTGGACTACCAGAGGAACACGAGGCCCCCTGTCCTGGCTGCATCCAGGGAGAGGAAGTGAAGAGGGTCCTATTAGGAGCAGATTGCTCTTTTATAGAGCGCCGGCAAAGACTAGGGGCGTGGCATCAAAGAGAAAAGTCTTCAGGTGACACTCTGACGTGATGGATTGCTTCTAATGAGCCAAGCCGAAGAGGGGGCCTCGCTGAACTCAAAAAACGAGAGATTACCTTTAAATCTTTCATTACAGTGAAGTTGACCTTTAAACTTTTAGATATAAAATGTCATCATTTCATCCTATTATTTGTGTGAAATTTGGTCATTTAGTCAATTCATTCTTGAGTTATGGCCAAAAATGTATTTTGTGAGGTCACAGACCTTTGATCACCAAATTGTAATCAGTTCATCTTTGAGTCCAAGTGGATGTTTGTGGCAAATGTTTAAAGGAAGGAATTCCCTGAAGGCGTTCCTGAGACATTCTCCTCGGCTGATGAGCAAATGTAATGCTTCAGTTCTTGGGCATGGAAATAAATCAAGCTGAGCTACCCTCTCATATATTTATATATGATATATATATATATATATCCCTCTCATATATTTATATATATATATATATATATATATATATATATATATATATATATATATATATATATATATATATATATATGTGTGTATATATATCCCTCTCATATATATATATATATATATATATATAACCCTCTCATATATTTAGCAGTGGAGTTTTCACAGAGGCTTTCGTCCTATATATATACTGTATGTGTGTGTATATATATCCCTCTCATATGTGTGTGTGTATATATATATATATATATATATATATATATATATATATATATATATAAAACCCTCTCATATATTTAGCAGTGGAGTTTTCACAGAGGCTTTCGTCCTGTCCAAAAACGCCTTTTGAAAATACCAATATCGGTCATTAGAACAGTTTGATTAGAGATTTTTCAAAGGGATCCCATTTTAATATCAGGGGAGCGCAGGGGAAAGCCTGCACTAGTCCTTGACCCATTTATCTGTAACCTAAGGATGAGGATCTAAAAACAGACATGGGAAATACTGGGTCAAATGCCACTTCATCAGGGGATATAGAGCATATTACATTGCACTGGATTACACACACACACACACACACACACACACACACACACACACACACACACACACACACACACACACACACACACACGCGCACACACATGCTAGCAAGCACACACACATTTTCATGGCTAAAACTTTGTGTCGAGACAGTGGTAGCAATAACAAAAGTCCATCATCTATCCTACAACTGTCTTCCACTGAAGCCTATTTGCCCCTAATAATGCTGTAGTAGATCGAGCTGAGAAGGAGTAATGTAACAGAAACATCTACTCATTCCTTTTCTGACTCAAAGGAGAACAAAATGAGCATTTTCTGAGCAGTTCCTGAGTAGAGTTGGAGCAACAGTGCAGTGAAAGTGGGACGACACTGAGCAACAAAAAGCACCGCTCGTTCCCATGTCCTCAGTGCCTACGGGCCAGCTGGGCTCGTCAAAAGAGGAGTTTGCATGTTCTCCCCGTGCTCCTCTGGGGTTTCCACCAGATAGGAACCCCTCACCGCTCACACACACAAGGCAAACACAAAACAAATACAGTGTCGGTCGAGCCCACCTTGTCGGCAAAATGCTGGACGATAAAGGCCCGGTTGGACATGCGTGGCTTATCAAACAGCGAGCAGGTCTTCAGGTGGGTGTTGTACAGTTTCTGAGCCCACGAATCATCAGAACCTTTAGGCATCTGCAATACACAGGACAGGTAGTTTGATCTAAAGTGCTTTACATAAAATGGATGAAAGGAAAAGAGGAGTGTTACAAGGGAATAGGCATTGAAAAATGTTAAACCGGTTCGATATTCGCCCAAAGAACGTATCAAACCGGTATATCGGGGGGAAAAAAAAAAAAAAAAAAAAATTGTGTAGCCCATAACCCTTGTACCCCGCTAACCCGCTAACCCTTAACCATCCACTGGTCCCTTGACAGGGACCTTGATATTAGTTCTTATTTTTGATAGTCTTAATTAATTAAAAAAAATTTTTTTATTGATTCTTATCCATTGGTAACTTCATCTCTCATACCTCATATCAACATTTCATGCTTACTCAGAATTTTAACCCCTCGAATGCCAGTTTACTGTACTTACTATACAAAACAATTTTCAGTTGAAAACACAAAATATGATTTTTTTCCCTTCCCATGAATGCCACCTGGTGGTGGGGTGGTGGGATTATCATAGCTTTGGATTGGTCACATTTTTCGCAGAGGAATTACTTTCTTCCAGCTTCCATCTTTTGAGAATTGCAAATTTGCATTTTTTCCATGGTCATGGATCTTGATATTAGTACTTGTTTTTTATATTTATAATTAACCATTTACTTATTTTTTATCGATCCATATCCCTTCCTGACTCCATTCATCCTACCTCATATCCGTAGTTTAACATCCGGCTGAAAACACACGCTTGAACGACACCATTTAGGCCATGAGCGAGAGAGCTCAGAGCTGGCCTCCACGGATGACGCTCTGACCGCCTCCGCCGCCCAAGAGGCTCCTTCGTAGCCTGGGTAAACCCATCCCCCACGTGACCTGCTCTCAGACCTGTTCTCAGTCACTAGTGACTGGGAACTGAGAGAGCAGGTCACGTGGTGGCTGGGTTTACCTAGGCTAGCTCCTTCGTGGGCATCGGATTTACTGTGCCTCGCTGCTTTTGCGTGTCTCAAAGCGGAAGTCATGGAAAGCTCTTAGAACGCCATGATCACGACAAGATTAGAGATCTAGAGTCAATTTTCGATGCCAATTCCAGCGATGCTATTCACGAGTCTCTACAACGAACGGGCGCGGAGATACGATGTACTTTCAAATAAGGTAAGTTTTACAAAAAAAACATGAAACTGCCCATTTTCGACTTCGAGCTAGTTTTCACAAAAAACACAAACGAGCTTCATTCATCCATCAATCTCGGTCTAAAGGCTTCAAATCATTAGTTTGCACCGGAAAATCCGCGTTCCCAGGTCATGTGACCATGTTTCCATGACGATCACTGTAGGGTATATTTCATGTAAATCTCCATGCAATTGGTTGCTGTGCCTACACTGGGCAAATGGGGGGGGGTCGGGGGGGGCTGAATTTCAGACCTTTCGCTCCAGGATTTTCCAAATTTAACTTACGCGATTACCGCTTCGATCCGGCTAGGGGGACCAGCGGGGTATAAGGATGACTGTAATGCGACTGCAGTTGGTGGCGATAATGCACCTCTAAGCTGGTATGCCAACCAGCACTAACACTGAATAAAAATAAGCAGAACCATTTAACTGTTTTTATTTCTCATAACTATTCAGCATAACTTAATTCAAACATCAACATAATAAAGAAAATAAGACTTTTGCCTACTAGTGCAACTTGACAGGAGGCTAATCCCCCCCCCCCCCCCCCCGTTTTTTTCCGGTTCGCACGTGATCAAACTGGTTTGGGCTCGTACACCGAACCGAACCGGTAAAACCGGAAATTGACCCATGCCTACAAGGTAAAATATAAGCTCCAAAAGGTCACAGTGTAAAATTATTAGCACATTTTTTACTTTGTGAGTGAATTCATATGCTTCCTCATTAGGTCCACATACGACACATACGAGGTTTTAAAAGGGTACGGTGGCGCAGTCGGTAGCGCTGTCGCCTCACAGCTAGAAGGTCCTGAGTTCGATTCTCGCCTGGGACGCTGTGGGCGCTGGAGTTGTGACCCCCCCATATCTTCAGTGCCTACTGCCCAGGTGGGCTATCTCGTCGAAAGGGCCTATATGTGTGGAGTTTGCATGTTCTCCCCGTACCCCCCAGGGGGTTCCTCCGTACATAACCCCCCACTAAAAAACATGCAGAAGATCGTCATCCGACCAGTGACGACAACATCTGAAGTTGGTCCCCGGGTGCTGGAAAGAAAAAGCGACCACTGCTCCTGGCCTGCCCCCTGGAGGAAAGGACAAGCCTGGATGGGTCAAATGCAGAGGACATATTTCACCGGCCACCGTCAGCATGAGTGTGTGTTGTGGCCGCATGCATGTGTGTTGAAGTGTTCGTGTGACAATAAAAGACGGGCTTGTCCATCTGAAATCGTCTTTAAATCGACACCCTCCCAAGTCCCAGAAATGTACATCTCTGGTATGGCTCAGAAGTGAACTGCCATCTCTGCAACACCCAGAACCCCAGCCTGCAGCACATTCTAACTGGCTGCAAATCAGCTTTGACCCAGGGCCGGTATGGATGGTGCCACGACCGGGTGCTGCGAAAAGTGGCGGAGGTTTTGGAGGCACGCAGACTTGAAGTGAATAAGACCAGCCTGTCAACATCCCAATGGCGGAAACACTTCACCAAGGAAGGAGCTGAGGCACAGAACATCAACCAGAAGGAGTCTGTCCTCACACCTGGATGTGAGTGGAACATGGTTGTTGATTTGGACCAGCCAGCAGCTGAAGTTCCCACTTGAGATCACCACAACTTCCCTACGACCACATCGTTCTGTGGTCGGCCTCTGTCAGGACCGTGATGATGGGTGAACTCACTGTCCCATGGCAGGAAGGCATGGAGGCAGCCTACGAGAGGAAGAAGGAGAAGTACAGAGAGTTGTCTGCGACATGCACAGAAGCAGGGTGGAGGCATCCACCTACCCTGTGGAAGTCAGCTGCAGAGGCTTCATTGGAAAATCCATCCAACATTTCCTAAAGATCCTCAGAGTTACTGGGTCCAGGCAGAGGAAGGCACTCAGGGAACTGGCTGAGGAGGCGGAGCAAGAGACCTTCTGGCTTTGGTTCAGGAGGAACGACGCAAAGTGGGACAAGAAAGGATCTTAGCTGCAGGGAGCGGTAAGGAGACGTCCATACCACTGCTCCACCACCTGGAGATGTTCTGTAGGGACGCTGCCCCACCACCTGGAGATGTTCTGCCCCACCACCTGGAGATGTTCTGGGATCAAAGGGGCCAAACATCTGTGAAGGGTGGCTCCCAGCTGACGACCCTGCAGCTGACCTGATGGCACGGGCGGAGGTGCGACAGGCAGCAATGCTCTGCAGGTAGCAAATACCTGTGCTTCCATCTGACACTTGACTGTACATAGGTTAAGACTACATTCTTATGCCTCTTACAATGTGTGACGTTTATATTTTTTTCATGCCTGAGTGTGAGCAACTGTAGCATGACTCAAATTCCCCTCGGGATCAATAAAGTTATTCTGATTCTGAAACCAGTATGTTTCTGGGCCTGGCTATCTTGAGTGAATTCTGTAAGTGGGTTTTTACTAGTTTTTATTAAATCCTAACTTTTTCCTAAATCTACTTTGAACCAATCTAAGTGACAGACTGGAACTAAAACCATGAGACCGGAGCATGGTCGTGGTTTTATACTGGGTTGCCTTATGCAGGTGAACTCTATTTGTGTGGGTGTGGGGAGACCCAGGTCTAGTGTGTGGTAGGAGGCATTAACAGGTAGACTGTCAAAAAATGCAAAGCAGAACGTGGGTGTGAAGGGACAGATGGGCTCATACTTTCCACAACAACCCACAAGCAATCTGCTCAAAACTCTCTGCATAATGCATGATGCTACTAGACTCACTTTGCTTTTCATCTCCAGTAGATCATGAGAAAGTCATTAGCTCCATCAATAGAGTTGTCTGGGTGGTCATGTTTTCACATGTTTTTCGGCAAGATATCTAAAAAGTTATTAACGGATTTGCCCAAAACTTAAGCAGGTCTTCATGGATCAACTTAGAATTGATTGATTTTCCACGCCCACTGGCCAAAGAAAAGAGAACTCCCGCACACTGTCGCCACTTGCACTCCACTGGCCAAAAGGGGGCGTGGCAACAAGCATGGCCAATCACAAAAAGGCGCCTAACTTCCAAATGGACTCATGTAAAATGACAAAACTTTGTAGAAAGTTTGGACATGGGGCACTATCAGTGGCGTTTTGAGACTGCAAACAACGGTTGTTACAGCCAGCTTATTTTAGAGTATTTTACAACGGCTTCGAACACGACTCAGCCAATCACAATCAAGGACCGGAACAATCCGTTTTATAAAAAAACATGTTAACCCTCTATAATAAATTATTTGATATACTGTATTTCTAGTATAAACTGTCATTTGATTTAGTGGGTGAAATTAACCCATTGATACCTGATGCAGCATTTCATGATGCAGTATATCCCTCATTTGTGTGTGTATCCCACACACAAATGCTGCATCAGGTATCAATGGATTACAACATTCAAAGCGCCTGAAAGGTACCCTGCACTCCTCGTCCAGCAGGTCCAGGATGCCCATCTTGGCCTCTATGAGGTTGATGCACGGCTGGTTGTCGTAGAAATCAATCAGAGTCCAGGGGATCTCCTCCCTCATGTACTCCTCCTGCTCCAGCTTGAACACATGCTACACACACGCACGCACGCACACACACACACACACACACACACACACACACACACACACACACACACACACACACACACACACACACACACACACACACACACACACACACACACACACACACACACACACACACACAGAATTGGGGGTGGGGGGGTTGGTTCAAAAAAGGATCAGATGCAACAATACAATCCCCTATGGATAATCCAGGTTGAGAAGTGGCATACAGTATACAGTATATGGAAACCTTGCTTAGACGGTAGAAGGGGTGAAATATGTGTAATTAAGCTTATACAGTGGGCACGCTCCCATTATAAATGTTTGTTATGTGTGCAGTTTTCAACAGGTAAAACACATGCCACTCACCATATTGAATTGTTGCTGGAGTTTCTCATTGGCATAGTTGATACAAAACTGCTCAAAGCTGTTGATCTCAAACGTCTCAAACCTGGTAGGAAGGAGAGGAGGGAAGAGCAGAAGTGCTGGTGAGCCAACTCACGTGATTAATGGAGGCTACATTGTAATCTGGGTCCAGATCATGTGCTGATCCTGAGTCAACTAAGGCAGTGGTTCCTTACGGTTTCTGTACTAAAAGCAAAATATACTAATCAGATGGGCAGGGCCGTGGCACAAAAATGGGGGTCCGTGCCCCCCCCCCAGTTTAGGGGTCGTTAACTCATTGAGTGCCACCAGCCACTTTCGGAGTTTTCAGAGCGTTTTCAGTGATTTCTCGAGGCCCACAGAATATTGTGTGATATTACTATGTAAACACCGAACACGCACAAAGAACGAGCTGGCTCTATTGTATCATCAGCAAAAAAAAGTGTATTGATACCATTTTCCGTTCTTTAGTTATGAGCCGGAGAAGATAGGTCGTTTTGAGCAAATACAGGCGTTTCAAATTATTAGCTGAGATATTCCGCCTTTTGTGAAATGAAGCATTTCAAGCACATTCACGGACTCTGAAGATAATATTTTCTGATGTAGTGACGTGGTGTAGTTGTGTGATGCCCTGCGTGCCCCACCCCCCTCTCCCCCCCTCCCCCCCTCAACTGCAAACTCCTCCCTCCCCACACTAACACACAGCCACTCTATTTTCGGAGCGCTCCGTGCCTCCGTTTTTGTTCCCAGCGCACACAGAAATGCCAAACGAGACTGCAGGGAAAGGTTTCGCCCTTCGGCGTCGGGTGCTGCCTTTCTGGCGGCTAATCGTGTGGATAAACTATGCAGACAGACAGACAGAGGCAGAGGGGCTGAGTTGTGTGCGCGGATTGACTTCTGTCCGCAGCCAACGTCAGCTCCCGACAGAGCAATCTATATGGCTCTGGCTGCAGCATGCATCGGTTTCTCTTTGATCACGGCTTTTTCCAGCTGTTTTCAGGACCTTTCTGTAATCTGTAGAGCACTGTCGCCACCTAATGAGTCGGTAAAATAGGTTATAGACCTCCAATAGCTACAATATTTGTACAGGAGATGCAGAAGGCTTTGATCGACGTCCCACCGTCAAAAAATGCATTGGACGTCGAAAGACGTCCTTGGCACTCTACGTCACTATTCAATTGGACGTCGAAAGACGTCCTTGGCACTCAATGAGTTAACATGAAAAAGTTTGAGAAACACTGAACTAAGGAAACACTTGGTCAATCAATAATACAAATGAAATCAATACGATCACAATATATCTCTTAATTGTGTATTGCATACTCCAAATCATTTTCGACAAAACACTATATCGGTGTGTCATCCTTTCTTGTATCGTGCCACGGCATATTGTTTCAAGCTTGAACTGTCCTACAGTAGAGCATGAAATCACCACACACATGCATACGCTCAGACATACCCATAGATGTCCAGGACCCCAATGAAGGAGTGCTGCTTGAAGTTGGTGATGAGGGCCTTGTTGACGTGCTCCACGATCCAGTTGAAGAGCTTGGCGTAGATGTGTTTAGACAGCGCATCGCGGGCGTTGGTGGCCTGCAGGCGGGGGATGGTCTTGATGTATGTCTCCGTGGCTGTCTTCAGCTTTCTGTGGCACAGCCAATGGGACATGTCCTCGTAGGTCACGCCCACCAGCTCGCAGAACGCCGTCAGGTGGCGGTTGTTGGGCTACAGCACAGAAAATGGATTTGTATTGTTATTGTCCAGCAGAAACCCAACAAAATGTCAGCTTTTCAGCAACTGAGAGAAAGCGGCCACTGACGGAGTCGGCCCACTTATTTTTCAGTCGGCATTGAGTCTACCCACTTCTAAATCCCCTCTGACCCGCATCCATTCAAGTAGTGTGCTGCATTTTTGTTCTCTTTTCTTCCTAAAGGCATGGCCCGCCCTACCCTGCCTCGATTGGTTGGTTGGATAAGCCAATCAGAGGCAGAGTAGGGTGGGTCCTTTCCTTTGCCTTCCTAGGATAAAAATGCCGGCTCACTCTCCTGCGGCCTACCTGCCCGACCTGAGGTGAGAAGATGAAGCTAACGCGAGCTACTAATGCTACACAAAGAATTGCCATTGTCATATCAGTACTTTGCTATATGGTGTTTAAAAAAATCTGTTTGCTGCATGCCGACAGTACCAGGTGAATGTTTATTACAAATAAACTCACCTCTCTGACTGAAAGACTATATCGCCTCATCGTGAAATGAATATATCTATATTCATGCTTTGGCCTGTGTAATAACAGTAATATTTTACAGCATTTATCCTTTGCTGGATAGGCCGCTTAAAAATACAAAATAAAATGGCAGGTGGGGGGATGGGGGTTGATTGGGGGGCGTAAATTACAGTCTACCAACTTCTCCAGGGAGCACCACACCAAGACTGCTGGTTCCATTGTTTACAGTTCCGACGACATCTCATATGCAGTTATCTGTTTATAGAGATTAGCCGACATGTCGTCTGGACCGAAAACACCTACAAAAAGTATATTATATTATTATTATATTATATTATTATATTATAATCGATACTACAAAAAGTATGGATGGATCAACTCCAACTGGATCCTCGCGTCAATCTGACTGTAAACAATGACCGCGGCGCGGCACTCTGTGTTCCCAGATTCTCTGAGTGGTCACACATTTCTTGTTTTATTGTTCCTCCTTGTTGAGTTTTGTTGTCACATACATGACGTTTCTTTTATCCAGTTCAGTTGAATGTATGTTTGCATTTTTCCCTATTGAGTTAAATGAGTATCTTGTTGTTTTTGTCTGACCTGCACATTCGTTTGGACAGATTCCCTTTCTGTCCCCTTATTATAATTATAAAGCGCAAATATAGTGTATAACTATAGACCTTATTCGATTGATGTCACTCACATACGGGCACGCCCGACATAGCGCTGCAGCTTTAAGTGACAACCTATGTGAGAGCAGCGTTTATAGGAAGCTAGCCGCCGTTAGCGGTACCTGTATCGTTCCAATTGTGTTCGGATGGTGACCTGCGTTAGGCATGGCTGTAGTAATGACAGCAATAAAGTCCCCGTGGTTTGTTTCTATCTCTACCGTCCACAGACGTGAAGGGAGCGAGACTGAGGATACGTCAGCAGCACAGGAGATGTGTGGATAGTTAGGAGAGACAGGTGAAACTTTCTGACAGCTCCTCACAGCAAAGTCTGTTCACCTCGTTTTTTCTTTTGTTTATTATTACAGGCATTAGCGGCAGCATACAAACAACAACTCTGGGGTTTTTATTGCTGTCATCACTATCGCTATTTTGTAATGGAACAGAAACGACAATAAGGCCGTTACTATAGTTGTCAGCTGCAGGACGGTATGTCAACAATATGGCGCTGTCCGGGGTTAGCGGATAAGGTCTATAGTCTTTAAAAAAGGCATACATTTATCTGTAGCTTCCTATTTTAGATACTTGTAACACCGGAGGGAAACTGCCACTGTACTGCCACTTCAGCTAACTGAAAATTAGCTCGTTAGCAATAGACCAATGAGCAGATTTCTCCCATAATGAGAAGCAGCATGATCAGGAACACAAAAAGGCAATTTATCATGACAAATGACAGGGAGATATGTGCTGTACTGTCAACACATGTCCTGTACTGTCAACACATGTCCCATCGCTGTTAATAATAATACTGTCCTTACAGCAATGAGGCTGCTGTCTGCATCTTTCTCCTTGATCTCCACGTTTCCCAGATGAAGGATAGCAGCCAGAACCTGGAACAGCCCCATCTGATTGGACTCATTAATACCTGCAGACAGACACACACACACACGCACGCACACACACACACACACACACACACACACACACACACACACACACACACACACACAAACTCTTATCTTACCCCCAGCAAAAGCATGCTTGAGCCTTAACCTATCTCAAATTCCCATAACTGTACGATAAACCCCAAACCTCAAGCTTCTTCCCTGGTGAGGAATGAGGATTGACAACAAGCTGTTTTGTGCCAGACCTGCTGGACTTGTGAGGACCTGATCTCACATGCAGCATTAGATCCAGACCTGCTGGACTTGTGAGGACCTGATCTCACATGCAGCATTAGATCCAGACCTGCTGGACTTGTGAGGACCTGATCTCACATGCAGCATTAGATGGGTAAATCTCATGATCTGGAGCCAGGAGGAAATTAATGACTTTTGCTGTGCGGAGGCTGACTAGATGAAAAAATAACAACCTGCCTGGCTGCAAGGAAACAAATCTCTGGCTGTTGTAGACAAAAGCACACAAGACCAACAACAACAACAGATATTTAACTGGCTTTTTGTAACAATATATTTCCACATTGGAAGAAGTGTTATTATTATTATCATCATCTAATATGATTTTTACCCAGACTGTTAAGAATA
>NC_139645.1:37243617-37246117 GCF_964638095.1 Poromitra crassiceps
AATATCAGATCCAGCTCTCTATTGGTAGGTAAGGGTGTTCCCCAAGGGTCAATTTCTGGTCCAATTTTATTCACCCTTCTGAATACTGCAATGTCCATTTTTGAAAATAAGAACAAATTAGTTCTTGGAGTGATCTTTCTTGTAGCCAGGAGAGATCAGCCTGCCACTGAAGGTGTTTCTCTCCAGGAGAGATCAGCCTGCTACTGAAGGTGTTTCTCTCCAGGAGAGATCAGCCTGTCACTGAAGGTGTTTCTCTCCAGGAGAGATCAGCCTGCTACTGAAGGTGTTTCTCTCCAGGAGAGATCAACCTGCTACTGAAGGTGTTTCTCTCCAGGAGAGATCAGCCTGCCACTGAAGATGTTTCTCTCCAGGAGAGATCAGCCTGCTACTGAAGGTGTTTCTCTCCAGGAGAGATCAGCCTGCCACTGAAGATGTTTCTCTCCAGGAGAGATCAGCCTGTCACTGAAGGTGTTTCTCTCCAGGAGAGATCAGCCTGCCACTGAAGGTGTTTCTCTCCTCTGGCTAACCAGAGTGCTTGGGGGGGGCGACGGTTCCATGATAGAAAGCAGCTAGCTTGGTCAAGGTCCTTCTATCTACCAGTGTTGCAAGGGAGTCCAGCTCCATGCCATCCATGGAACCAGCCTTCTTTGCCAGTTTGTCCAGTCCGCTGGCCACCAATGACTGGTAGAACATCTGCAGCATTTTACTGCAGACACTGGAGGACATGAGCCTCTGTAAGAAGTAGAGCCAGCTCTAGCCCTTCTTGTAGAGAGCATTGATGTTCAGTGACCAGTCCAGTTGGTCATCCAGGAAGTACTCCCAGGTACTTGTAAGAGCGAACTACCTCCACATCCACCCCGTGTGTGTGTGTGTGTGTGTGTGTGTGTGTGTGTGTGTGTTTGTGTGACTTACCGAGCTTCAGAGCCTTGAGCTCAGGCAGATGGGCTGATGCACACAGCTGGTAGAAGATATGGTAATTCCTCTCCTCATCTGCCTGGAAGCAGGAAGATACACACTGTGAGAGAACTAACCGCCACAAAGACGCACAATGTGAGGGAACTAACCAAAGATACACACTGTGAGAACTAACCGCCACAAAGATACACAATGTGAGGGAACTAACCAAATATACACACTGTGAGGGAACTACCCCGCCAACAAGGCAGAGGTCGTTATCCAGAGAAAGTCAACTGAGCACACAATATCTTTTTTACAGCGATGCCCTACTGCACATTCATACAGTTCTACACATTCACCCCGAGCAGCTGCCCAGTACAACCAGAGTCTTCTACTGAGCAGCTCCACTGGTGGAGTTGGGGGTTCAGTGCTCAAGGGAACGTTGACAGTAGTTGCTGAGGAAGGGGAGAGCGTTATTCATTCACTTTCTCACTCAAATGTTCTCAGTGGGAAATGTTGTGGTCACAAGCTGCTGTCCCAGGTGGTATGCTGCCTTACAGAGACCAACACTCCAGATTCACAAGCTGCTGGCCCAGGTGGTATGCTGCCTTACAGAGACCAACACTCCAGATTAACAAGCTGCTGGCCCAGGTGGTATGCTGCCTTACAGAGACCAACACTCCAGATTCACAAGCTGCTGGCCCAGGTGGTATGCTGCCTTACAGAGACCAACACTCCAGATTCACAAGCTGCTGGCCCAGGTGGTATGCTGCCTTACAGAGACCAACACTCCAGATTCACAAGCTGCTGGCCCAGGTGGTATGCTGCCTTACAGAGACCAACACTCCAGATTCACAAGCTGCTGGCCCAGGTGGTATGCTGCCTTACAGAGACCAACACTCCAGATTTTTAACCCTTTCTCCCGCTGTGCTCCCACTTGGGAATTTCTCCCGCTAATCTCCCGATTTGTAGGATATGTGTCTTGGTACCTGGCAACCCAACCCAGTCAGAGGCAGTGACAAGTGACGCACTGCGCTCGCTCAAGCAGCTCTTGGGTGAGGCGCTCTGCCATACAGTATGTATAGTATACATACATACTGTATGTATACTGTAGAGTATGTATACTGTACAGTATGTATGTATACAGTATGTATACTATACATACATACTGTATGTATAGTATACATACTGTATACATACATACAGTATGTATAGTATACATACTGTATACAGTACATACATACAGTATGTATACTGTACAGTATGTATGTATACAGTCAAAGAAATGGATGAAACAGGTCCCAAGAATATACATTATAGGTACCAAATTGCAGTCCACTTGGTGCGAGACCATGATGGCAGTATACAGTATATTGGGGAACACATACTGTATCTAACAAAAAATATCCTAAATGAAAAATAAATAAAGCTTGACATGTAAAGCTGGAAACAAGTCTTTGACCTGTGCCCTACATCAGCACTACTACAGTAACACACACACACTGCTGGAGCCAGGACCTGTGCCCTGCATCAGCACTACTACAGCAACACACACACTGCTGGAGCCAGGACCTGTGCCCTACATCAGCACTACTACAGCAAC
>NC_139645.1:37251117-37256117 GCF_964638095.1 Poromitra crassiceps
GAAAATATAGAGGAAATAACAATAAATGAGTGATGGCAGTTTATTGATCCTCATAGAAAATTCTCTTTTTGGCAATCACAAGTCCAGCTGTACTAAGGTGGTGAGGTGAGGGATCCAGACCTCATCAGGATAAAGATGGAGGATTTCAGGGGTGACGTTTAGAATAATAATTAGGATTGTGTTGTGAGGACTAAGGCAGGGTAATTGACTGTAATGGTTAAAAGAACGCACGAAAGTCAATGGAATATCCACTAGAGCTGTCACGATTCCTCGAGTACCTCGAATAACTTGAATAATTAAATTGATCGAGGCCAAAATGATTCGCCTCGACACGCATCTGAGTAATAGAAGAGAGTGGGTAAAATAGAAATTCCGACGGAACCTTAAGGCAACACGCGAGAGCGCGTTACGTCAGTATGTCACTCTACCTGAAAACATCAACAAACGGGTCCACCCGAAAATGTGGCTACACTTTCCCAAGATAGACTCAGACAACACTGGTTGCAACATTTGTGATGTGAATTGCAAAGCTGGCCAGGGAAACACCTCAAACTTGAGGAAGCATGGTCAAACACAAGATATATTTACAGTAGCTAAATGCTGAAGACTGTAACGTATTACTAGATAGGCTGAGGGTGAATGAAGCAGGCAGCGCACCGCAGGTAACGTTAGCAGCACCTCCTCAGCTGTAACGTTGAGAGAGGCATCGACTACAACATCAGGTAACGTTATTTAATTAGCTAGCGTTAGCTGGATAAGTTGTTTCACTGCCGTTGTAGTTGTTAGATAACGGGGCTTTTCACTGTCTTCACAACGACTGCAAAACAGAGATCGTTAACGTTAACGCGTTAACGCTAACGTTGCTGCAGTAATTGTCAAGGGTTTAACAGAAAGTATTTCCTCAGCCTGTATAGTAGCTATCAACATGAAATAAAAAGCATTTGACAGCTTAAACCCGTGGCTTTTTATTTGGAAGGGTTACATTTGCCGTAATCTTTATTAACATTTCTTAAAATGCATTAGAATATTTTTATTTTTATTTTTTTGGGTTAAAGATCTTTTTTTTTAAATTAACATTAGAGCAAATATAATACGAAAAGCCAAAGGGTTAAGCTCTCAAATGCTTTTTATTTTATGTTTCTATGTACTACAGAGCCTGAGATATGAAGGCTTTAGTGAATACCGACCGCTCTCTCTGAGAAGTTTGGACCGTTTTCTGTGAGAAATACAAAGCTCAACCTATTAACGTTAGCGGCTAATTTAACAGCGTTTTGTGTGTGTGTGTGTGTGTGTGTGTGTGTGTGTGTGTGTGTGATCACACTAGCCTGTTGGTGTGTGAGAGAGAAAGAGAGAGTGAGTGTGTGTGAGAGAGAAAGAGTGTGTGTGTCATGCAGCTGTAAGGTAAATGAAGGATGTAAACTAGCTAGTAAGCCATTCATTCATATTATTTAACGGTTGCTGTACACTGGAAGAACTCAAACGTCAGGTTGAAAAGATGAATGGTGCCACTGCCAGTTCTATGCAATTTAAAAATAAAAATGTTGTTTTTTCTAAGAAAGAAACTAATGTAGTTGTTTATTTGAAGAGATTTATCTTATTTTTTGGTGTATATTTACGATAAGCCTTTGAAAACACAAAAAAGGGTTCTTATCCGATTACTCGATTAATCGATGGATTATTCGGTAGAATACTCGATTACTAAAAGAATCGATAGTTGCAGCTCTAATATCCACACTAGCATAGCAAAACAATGGTGTGTGTGTGTGTGTGCGCGCGTGTGTGCGCGCGTGTGTGTGTGTGCGCGCACCCATGCAAACATGTGAACGTGCGTTTGCATGCTCGCTTGCTCACCTGAAACACCACTCGTGATTTCTCCAGCAGATACGTCCTCATGTTGGCCCCGATGATGCGGTAACGGTTGTCAAAGCCGATCTCGATGTACTTCCCGAAGCGACTGCTGTTGTCGTTTCTGGTGGTCTTTGCGTTTCCTATGGCCTGCGAGTGAGAGGAGGACAACGATGTGCGTCAGAGAGCAGCAACATCCCACACGCCTGGCAACACGTACAGCATGTACAGTTACTCCACAGTCAACTTCATGGGTTCATTTTTGTCCGTGGCTCCTCCCACTGAGCATTCTGCCGTTTGTCTTTAGAATCTAAAGACAAACAGCAGAGTGCTCATATGGTGGTACTTGGAGAGCCAATTACTTTTTCAGGTGGTACTTGGTGTAAAAAGGTTGAGAACCACTGCTTTAGATTTGCTGATGTGTTTGGATTGAAGCAGGCACATAGTGGAGGAAAAACTCTTATTTAATCACCATTTGGCCTCAAGTGTATAGCTCACAGAGAGGACGAATATCTGCTCAAATTGTGCTTTGATACAATGGCAGTCTTCTCCATCATTAGAGGTACGATGGTGAGGCATTCGCTACGAGTTGGCCTCACAGTAAATAATGTCTTCCAGGCTATCATAATCATCACATATGATATCATCATATCATAATCATCACATATGATATCATCATATCATAATCATCACATATGATATCATCACATCATAATCAATCATATCATAATTCTCTGAATGGTTTGAAAAACCTTCTGAAAAAAATCTTGCCGAGTAAACTAGAGTAATGTGCGAGCCTTCCATTGTAATGGTTATTGAACTTGTGTGTTTTTGTTAACTGTTCTATTTGGTTTATTTGATGCTATGTGATGTTATGTGTTCTATGCTATGTGTTAGCGTATGTCCTGTTTTTATAAGATCAGGAACCATGTCGCAAGTAAGTGTTTTGCACTTTTACATGTCTATCCCATGGATTTCTGTCTGCTATTTTCATAAATAAAACCAATCAATCAATCAATCAATGATGGCTTTGACAAAACATTTGCGTGACTGGAACGTTGTATTCAAACTAGGGCTGTTGAAACGAATTTTGATATTCGAATATTATTCGAATTTAATAATTATGAACGAAATTCGATTATTATTATTTTTTAAAAACGAATATTTTTTATTTAATTTTTTTTTTTTTTTTTTTTTTAGAACACTAGAACAGTGACAAGTTCTGACAACATACTTGAAGAAAAGAGTGTTAACTGAAGTTGACTGTTGAAGCTGCTATACTGAATGTAAACCTGTAGCTCTTAAGTGATCTAATGAACACATTAGATCTGCCCCTACTCTGCCTATTTTTAAATCCAAGCTAAAGACTTTTATGTTTACTCTTGCTTTTAACTGCTACTAAACTACTGCCTCTCTCGGCCTGTAATTAAAAAAAAAAGATTCCTGTACATTTCCAACAAATGGACTGTGCATGTAATAATAATACTGAAGAATGCCTTGTAACTTATTTAAAACAGAAATAATGTTTCATGTTTGTTAATTTGAGTATATATTTTAACTAAAACTGTCGGCTGTGTTTTTTATGTGTTTTTTTATATGTGCATTGCTTTGCTGCTTGTTTTTTCGATTTTTTTTTTTTGTAAAGCACCTTGAATTGCCTTTGTGTATGAAAGGTGCTATATAAATAAAATTTGACTTGACTTGACTTGACTTGACTTAAGTGCAATACGTGACTGATTTTTTTTTGTTCATGGCTCATTGTTGTTTTGGCAAAGTTTACTTATTTGTTTATTGATAAGGAGCTCAAACAAAGGCTGTGTCTTTTTTTATTATCAATTATTTTATTTTAGCATTTCAGACAGCACCAATACATCACTGATGAATATTAACTAAGCTCTGGTTATCTGACCTATTTTCTAATGCAATGAATGTATGTACATTGTACAAGGAACATGTTTTCTTAAATAAACATCATTGCTGGACTATTTGTGATAAGCCTAATATTATTTTGAATATTCATCCACCATTCACTTTTCCATCTACATTTGGTAAAATGCTTAGAAAAAGTTTTACTTGGTCAAACCCAAAGATTCAGCTATATTTTGAATCAGAACATAACATAAGAGAAGACAACAATTCACTCAGACCAAAAAAAAAAAAAAAAATTTTTTTTTTTAAAATTCAATTAAAAATTAATTAAAATATTCGAATATAATTCGAATATTAAAATGTATAAAGCACTGAAATTCGAATTTGATTATAGAGGGAGATTGACAGCCCTAATTCAAACCAGCATGTAAGAGCCATGTCAAATCAGCAAGCTAGTGTTTCTCATACTATGAGTCTGAACCCTGAGAGAAGGCCTGCGGATGGTTTCAGGTGGGTCTCATCATGACAGCAGCACTGCTTTGTTTTATAGGACAATTTTGTCGATTTTCAACCAGCTTTGTATCATTACAAATCATTGCGAATGAATAATGTTTACCTTGCCTCTATGTTGCCTGTGTCGGTGCAGATCTAGCTCACCTTCAGAAATAGCTCGGGTAGGCATTTGTTTGGCTGGGCGTCGGGCACGTGGTGGGATTAACGTGGGCAAAATGGCTGACCGCTTTAGATTAGCCAACAAGCTAACACTAAGCTACTGATGTTATCAGACATGATAGACATTAAAAATATTAATCAGGGTTAGGGTTTGGGTTAGGGGTAGACCCATGGCCGAGCCGAGCACTTCTGGTATGGGGAGCTGAATCCGTAACCCGAGAAGAATCCGTACCTACACCTGCACCAAGGGCTCCGCGCTTCCAGAAACTCCCTTCTAGAATCTCGTCCAACTAACGTAAAACACATCAGATGTCCCCATTTGGAGGACATTCTGTCGGTAAGCGAATGGAGAGCTGCCCAGTCCCCCTACAGGCAACATGGATACTGTATTAGTGACATTGTAATGATAGAAAGCTCATTGAAAATCTGTAAAGTAGTCCTCTAATGGCCCCGGGGGTGCTGGCACACAGACTGACTGTAAATAGCATTACTGTACATAGCATAAAATCAAGACACTAATCCAACATTAAAAGCGGTTTTGAATAGGTGAGCTAGGGATTTGAACTGGGGCAGATTGGTGCAGTCACAGATGTGTTTTGGGAGTGAGTTCCAGA
>NC_139645.1:37261117-37296117 GCF_964638095.1 Poromitra crassiceps
TTCAATGTAAAATAGCACTACCTCACAAAATTATAGAAAAATAACAATCAATCTCGTTTATTAATGACCCCAAAACACCATGACATGATGACAATATATTACAACTTCTCTCGCCATAGACTGGGCAAGATACACCGGAAATATTACTTTGACCCATCTAAAATCATGTGAGCAAGACTCTACCAAGATAGGGCCCATTGACTCTTAAGAAGACCCACAAGGTGGTTCTGAGAGAAAGATGTGCACGCACGCACGCGCGCGCACGCACGCACACACACACACACACACACACACACACACACACACACACACACACACACACACACAGAGACCACCAGGAAGCTATTTGTGGCTCAGCTTTGACCTACAAACCTCGAGACGGGAGGGAGGGGAGAGCAACAGGAAGACTAGAATTAAAGCTAGGAAGGTAACTCTCTCTCCATCACACAGGCACACACACACACACACACAAACACTAGTGATGCACGGGCCACAGTTATAACCGCGCTGACCGCGGATATCCCGCCCCGTGGGCAGGCCAGATCATAAAAATAAACATTCTGATTAATAGCGGATGGGTTGCGGGCTGTTGAAACGATGTATCATTAATGAGGGAAAATAATATTAATTACGTTCTCTAGTCTATGAATGTATTTTAAGCTACATTTTTCGTCAGGCACATTCTTAGTCGCCTATTGTAAATCGCCCAAAGGACCCACGGCCGTAAACCAAACAATAGCCATGTGGACGGCTCCACTTTTAGTCATATATGGTCAATGATGTCACCCTCAAAAAGGAGTTTCCACTGAAGACATGTTTGAAGAGAAGTATGAAGAGTTTGTATTTTCCCATACAATGAGGCAATCAAGTAAACTAAACTTAAAGCTATAGCGTAGGGCTGCTCGATTAATCGAATTTTAATCTAGATTACGATTTGGGCTGTCCACGATTATGAAAACAAGATAATTGACATCAAACGATTTTGCGGCTCTTGTCTCTCTCGTTCTGTCTTGTATTGTAAATCAAGTGCACCCCTTCCTTTGCTCGGCCCCTCCCCCAAAGCCCAAAGCACACCAGCTCGAGTTGTGACTGTCGTGTGAAGAGCCACATTTCACAGAAAGAGAGCCGCTGGTCGAGAAGAGAGGTGAAACAACGTATGTGGGGTGGAAACACTATGGTTTCACCAAGTTTAAAGGTCCTTACACTGCGCATATCTTGCACTGTTTGTTCCAAGTCTGTGCCTGTGATTGACAGGTGGGTCAAAACTCGCATCGCAATTCCGTGCTGTATATACGGTATATACAGCACGGAATTGCGATGCGAGTTTTGACCCACCTGTCAAGATATGCGCGGTCGTGGCAGCACCCCGCAACACAACCTCTCCCTCTGTTTAATCACTTGAAATCCACTCACAAAGGGGTCTATGACCAAGAAATAATGCTAAATGAACAAAAAGACAAAGCGCCATCTAGTTACTCCTGCCACAACACAGTCATCGATTCAGGACACTCTTTACAATGCGACCGCATTGATATGATGCATGAATATGCATTCAACAGCTAACGATCTCACAGATAAACATTAACAATAGCCTATTATGAACCTAAACGTAAGTCGCTTTGGATAAAACTATCTGCCAAATGAGTAATTTAATGTAGCCTAATGTAAACGAACGTTACTCAATAGCGTTCTCATTTGGTTAGATTTGAGGTTTAAGGACTACTAGATGTTTACCAACATATTGAATGTAGATTAATAGTTGCAGTTGGTTGTGGCAGTTCACTGCAACATAGTAGGCCTACATATACTGTATATTTATTTTAGTTTTTATTTTATTTCTAAATCTTTGCACTTTTATTATTTATTTTCACTTATTTATTTTCAATTATATCTAAAATCCAAAGACATCCAATGTTAAATAAAAAGGCAGTGTCAATGTTCAATAAATGCATGATGTTCTCAATGTCAATGATGTCAATAATCGTGTTAAATAATCGTGATCTCAATATCAATCAAAATAATCGTGATTATGATTTTTGCCATAATCGAGCAGCCCTACTATAGCGTTAGCCGAGTAAGCTACATGAGGGCAAGTGGTGGACTGGACATAATACAGCATGGAAGTTTATTTGGAGTCTTGGACTGCAGCGATCGCACCAACGGCAGCAGAAACCGTAATTTCGCTCCTTTTATAGCGTTTTATATCGTTGGGTGCATTGCGGGCGCGGATCTATAAATAGTATGAAATAATTTGCGTGGATTTATGGCAGGCGGACGGTTCATGCATACACGCGGATTAGGATGGCATAAAAGCTAATCCGCGCATCTCTAACGCACACACACACACACACACACACACACGCACACACACCTGGCCATCTGTTTATAAGCCTCCTCTGCCACGGCAAAGATGTGTGGATCCATGTCTCCCATGTTCTGGCCGCTGTAGGCGTTGATGATGTCTGCACCATAGATGGGCAGCATCTCGTAGGGGTTGATGGCCACCAACACGATACCTGCAGCACACACAGAGGGACGGCATGAGCCTGCAGGAGGGCTGGGCAGCACTGGCAACATGTCATGACACTTCTTAGCCTGCAGGAGGGCTGGGCAGCACTGGCAACATGTCATGACACTTCTTTGCCTCAGCATTGCAACAATATACATTATGGATGCAGTATTTTCTTTTTCAAGTATTGAAAACAATCATGTACAGGGGAGAAAATAAGGTCCTGAAGCTCAGAATCTGCTCAGTTTAAATTAAACTGAGTTTGAATTACACTGAGTTTGAATTAAACTGAGCAGACTAAAAAGTTTTTCTCATGAGTAAAACTTGAATTGGGATTTTGCATGACTCCAGAACTGAGTTTGGCCTACCTCAGTACATGTAGATGAGTTTGGCCTACCGCAGTACGTGTAGGTGAGTTTGGCCTACCGCAGTACGTGTAGGTGAGTTTGGTCTACCGCAGTACGTGTAGGTGAGTTTGGCCTACCTTAGTACGTGTAGGTGAGTTTGGCCTACCTCAGTACATGTAGATGAGTTTGGCCTACCTCAGTACATGTAGATGAGTTTGGCCTACCTCAGTACATGTAGGTGAGTTTGGCCTACCACAGTACATGTAGATGAGTTTGGGTGAGTTTGGCCTACCACAGTACATGTAGATGAGTTTGGCCTACCTCAGTACATGTAGGTGAGTTTGGCCTACCTCAGTACGTGTAGATGAGTTTGGCCTACCACAGTACGTGTACGTGAGTTTGGCCTACCTCAGTACGTGTAGATGAGTTTGGCCTACCTCAGTACATGTAGATGAGTTTGGCCTACCACAGTACATGTAGATGAGTTTGGCCTACCACAGTACGTGTAGGTGAGTTTGGCCTACCTCAGTACGTGTAGATGAGTTTGGCCTACCTCAGTACGTGTAGGTGAGTTTGGCCTACCTCAGTACATGTAGGTGAGTTTGGCCTACCGCAGTACGTGTAGGTGAGTTTGGCCTACCTCAGTACATGTAGGTGAGTTTGGCCTACCTCAGTACATGTAGATGAGTTTGGCCTACCTCAGTACGTGTAGGTGAGTTTGGCCTACCGCAGTACGTGTAGGTGAGTTTGGTCTACCTCAGTACATGTAGGTGAGTTTGGCCTACCGCAGTACGTGTAGGTGAGTTTGGCCTACCACAGTACATGTAGATGAGTTTGGCCTACCGCAGTACGTGTAGGTGAGTTTGGCCTACCGCAGTACGTGTAGGTGAGTTTGGCCTACCACAGTACATCAGAGTCCTGCGCGGGTCTGATTTTCAAGACCCGGTTCCGCCCGGCCCCGCGACGTGCAGTACCGACCCCGCTCCGCGAACCCGCACATATGATCAATCAGTACCGCAACCCACCCCGCCCCGCAGACATGAGACCCGCCCCCCGACCCGGAACCGCATATATATAATAACCGTTAATCTGCAGTGCAAACATTTTGTAGTGAACCAAACGAAACTGCCACCGTTTCACACGAGAGGCGAACAGCAGTCTTTCTGGCCGAGACTCGTCAGCTGATGTACGTTAATTAGCTTTTAGCAGCTGCTAGCTCACTAACCAGCTGGATAGCTCTGCTATCAGACACACAGACAGTTACAGCAAGCAAAGTGACTTACCAGCTATTTCCAATATGTCCGGTATAATCCATACTGCCTTTATGATTGCTGTTGGAGGAACGTAAATCCACGTTGGGATGAGACCTCTCCACTTTCACGCTATCCATCCATGACCTGTTGTTGCCTGTTGCTATGAAAACAGCCAGTGTGTATGTTTGACTGGAAGCTAACGTTAGCCTACTATATTATCTGTCCGACTCGTATTGTCTCCAATCAATCACCTTGACCGCAGCTGAGTTTTGAATGTTTTGTGCAGTCCATATAGCATCACACATTGCACAGTATGCGCATACTTGAAACGATGCCGGTTATGTAAACAAATTAGCGAAAACGTGCGTCAGAAACTTTTCTCCTGTTCGAGTCAGACCAGCTGCCAGACACCCCCCCCCTGCCAGACACACCCCCCCCCTGCCAGACACACCCCCTGCCTCCATCTGAGTGCAACAGAAAAACATACAAGGCTCATACGTTGTCGTTGTTCCACCCGCCGCCCGTCCGCATTTATTAATTTTTACCCGCCGCCCGACCCACCAATTTACAGAAGTGTATTTTTTACCCGCCCCCCGCGTTTTTTTGCGGGTACCCGGCGGGGCCCCGCGGAACCCCGACCCGGTGCAGGACTCTGCAGTACATGTAGATGAGTTTGGCCTACCTCAGTACATGTAGGTGAGTTTGGCCTACCACAGTACATGTAGATGAGTTTGGGTGAGTTTGGCCTACCACAGTACATGTAGATGAGTTTGGCCTACCTCAGTACATGTAGGTGAGTTTGGCCTACCTCAGTACGTGTAGATGAGTTTGGCCTACCGCAGTACGTGTAGGTGAGTTTGGCCTACCACAGTACATGTAGGTGAGTTTGGCCTACCTCAGTACATGTAGGTGAGTTTGGCCTACCGCAGTACGTGTAGGTGAGTTTGGCCTACCACAGTACATGTAGATGAGTTTGGGTGAGTTTGGCCTACCACAGTACATGTAGATGAGTTTGGCCTACCGCAGTACGTGTAGGTGAGTTTGGCCTACCGCAGTACGTGTAGGTGAGTTTGGCCTACCGCAGTACATGTAGATGAGTTTGGCCTACCGCAGTACGTGTAGGTGAGTTTGGCCTACCGCAGTACGTGTAGGTGAGTTTGGCCTACCGCAGTACGTGTAGGTGAGTTTGGCCTACCGCAGTACGTGTAGATGAGTTTCGAGTCGAAGAAGCGAACTTTGAGGTTGTGCAGTATGGCCGGCTCGTGCAGGTAGCTGAGCGCTGTGAGGTCATTCTCGCCCACCAGGATGTCGGGGTTTCGCAGGTAAGGCAGGTTCTTCGTCTTGGGGTCCAGCTTGTGTTCGATGTTCTGAGGATGACCGAGACGACAGAGAGACATAGTAGGGATGTAAATGTTAGAGCCAACTACAAGGCAGCTGGGCGTTGGGTTTGCCACAAAATGTTATTCTGTAGAGGTGACGGCCCTCTTATTATCTTATTATTATTATTATTATTATTATTATTATTATTATTATTATCATCTTATTATCTGTCTTTTGGTATTTGTCATTTTGGAGAGACTTCGTTTATCCAAAGCACTAGGACCATGAATTCACACATTCAAACAACAGGTGGAGAACCAGCAGGAATTGGACCACTAATTCTGGCAGTGTTAGCACTGTGGGATGGTGAGATACATACAGGGGTTTATTGATTAGAACTTAACATTTTACGCATTTATTACGCTTTTTAGCCAAAATTGGCTCTTGCGAGGACTTAACATACGGTATTACCTTTTGGCCCGTCTCCTTAACAAACAAACAAAGCAAAAAAACACACCTTCCAACTAGAGACTATAATTAAGACTGTTATGATGCAAGAACCCACATAGAAATCAACAGCCCCCGGGCTGGAATTAAACGCCACTGCTGCATAAAACAAGGGACATGTAAACGTTATTAGTCAGTGCTGACCTCTCCACCTAAGGTCTTTTAGACTTGTGAAACCCTCTTTCAGTTAAATTGCCTGAACTGTAACTGCTACAGTACATTGGCCAAGCCTGCCCTGGATCCAACCCTACAGTATGAATCACAGTTTTGTTTTCACTCATACCCACTTGTTAACCACATGACTACGTCAATGTCTTAGTTCATGGGACTGGAAGTGGTTTTGTCCGAGGGGGGAAAGCACTGCTGTGCACGGGGTATCTTCCGGTTTTTGGGGCGAAATTTGACTGTACGCTAGCAAACACAGATGGTGTCAGATGGACTGTCAAGAGATTTAAGAAAGACTGACAACTTTAAAAAAAAAAAAAAAAAACTTTATATTGTGTTGCCCCTTAAACATTGTTATGCAAGATGTGATTATTCTGATTAACCAATGGCAGAAGTCCCCACACACATTGATCAGACGGTATTTCTATAGAGACATGTTCTAAGAAACATCATGATTCAGGCTACTGACACCACAAGTGTCAAGCAGCGGCCATTTGAACCTGCATTGTTTTCCATTGTTACTCTTTCCCTGTGTTGATTCAGCTGCAACGTCTTCATGCACATTCCTCATCCTCACATTGTCACAATCAGAATCAGAATCAGAAAGACTTTAATGATCCCCGGGGGGAAATTGGGACAAGTTCCAGTTGCTCGCACTCAGGCATGAAATATCCACATAACACAACATAGCATAACACAGTATCCCACAGTATCTCCCTACACGGTGCTCTCCTATATTTTATTTCATTTTTATTTCCTTTTGTTTTGTGGTAAATAAAAACTTGATGTCATTCATCACATGTTCTGATGGGTATTGGGTGGGTGATATGAGTGGGCAGGTGGGATGAGGGCTCATGCATCCTGGCTAATGTCTGTCAAAATGTCTTGTACCTGTGCTGAACTAATGGTGTCAATAAAAAATTGATCACAAAAAAAGAAAAAAAAAAAAAAAAGTGCTTACTGGAATTAAATTAAATCAACTTGCACATTACGTGTGACATAACTAAGGCACAGCTAACCTATCAGCTGACTCAGCTGACTGAGTGTCTCCGAGGTGCTCTTCTTAGTGAGGCGTTCAATGGCCACAGGCAGGAATGATGTTAAAGAGTCCAATGGCCACAGGCAGGAATGATTTCCTGTGCCTCTCTGTGGTGCATCTGGGTGGGATCAGCCTCTCACTGAACGTGCTCCTGTGTTTGACCAGCACGCCGTGGAGTGGGTGAGAGTCATTGCTCATGATGGAGCGTAGCCTGGTCAGCGTTCTCTTCTCCGACACCGCTGTCAGAGAGCTCAGCTCCAGCCCCACAATATCCCTTGCCTTACGGATCAGTTTGTTGAGTCTGTTGGCGTCCGCTGCCTTCAGCCTGCTGCCCCAGCACACGATAGCATACAGGAAGGCACTGGCCACCACCGACTCATAGAACATCCTCAGCATGGTCCGGCAGACGTTGAAGGACCTCAGCCGTCTCAGGAAGTACAGACCTTCTTGTAGAGTGCTTGTCACATGGCTTCTACACGTCATCTTTCTTGACTTTGTAATGCACCATTAATGACATGCATGAGAAGCAATATGGTAAAAGCCCTTTCTCATAGGATACATGCATTAAATCAGTGCTAGTAAATGAGAAGTATGAAGGTTACTAGGGGCTAGGAGAGGGAACGGTGTGCCGCTAGCTGTTGTAATCTAAACTGAAGAATTACATTTGGTGGCATTTCCAGCTCCTCGGGGCATTTGTGGAGAGTGCCAACAGTAAAACCAACAGCCAATAATGAGATGCAGAGTGTGTAGTCTGCTTCAGCCCGTGGCCACACTGATCCGTCAGAAAATGGACAGAACGGATAGATTTATGTCCGTTGCATGTACAAGTAACATACTTGTACAGCAGGTGGCGGTAAGCACCTTAAGGGTGTCAGCGACCCTCCTATAAACCGAGAGAAGAAGAAAGCTGGTGTCAGCTAGCTGTTAGCTCTGTGCGCTACGTTACTTATGTGGCAATAGACCCTTTTACTGTTTGTAAATAGTGATGACGTATTTGGTGGGCGGAGCCGAACTCGTTGAAGAAAGTTCCAACTAGCGGTTCAGCTGTCATAGAAATATGGAAGATCCCGACGCCTCCTCCACGTATTTTAAAGCTTAACCAGCAACAGACAGGTTACCTGACACAAATAAGCTAACTCTTTCAATGGGGTGAGGTTTCTTGACCCGTACTCACTGTCAGGATGGGTCTAGGATCCAAACATCGCCAAAGTTGCAGTGCCGGACATCGTCATATTCCTAGTGGGAATGTCCAGCGTCTATACGCATACGGCACAAGACGTCTTTTTCCTGTATTCCGGGGATCTCTCTCGTTTTGGCTTGAGTTCCGCGGAGGTTTGCGTGCGCAACTAACCCTGTGACGTCCACCATAAAAGAGTCTAAAAAATGCCACTGAATGACCAGATTGATGTATTAGTGGTCGGCCAGTTTGATCCATGCTGTTTCCATGAAGCCCGCCAGCTTTGATATCTGTTGGATAGTTGTTGATATTTATAACGTTAAAATAACATTACGTTATATTGATGTGGACAACCCACTCAGCCATTTCCACTCTGAAAACGCCTCCTTGACTCTGATTGGCTAAACGGACGGTGACTACCCGACCATCCGTCCACTCGATATGTCCATTCAGAAAAAGTTCAGCCCTCTTGAACTTTCTGTCTATCAAAACGAATGCAAATCTGCTGGACACGTACACTTCATCAGTGCTCCACGGACAGATGCACAGCTGTGTTCAAAATGAACGAAAGTGAACAGAGAAATGAACGCAGACGGACAGACACCACGGATCAGTGTGGCCCCGCCCCCTTAGAGTGTAAGAGAGAGAGAGAATGCACCAGAAAGAGCTAGAAGGGAAATACAGAGTCTGCATGCTTTTCCTCCTTACCGCTCCATCTTCCAGTGTGAGCTGCAACGAGCTGTCGCCATTTTTGTAGTCCTTCGTCAGCTCAGCGGACTTCCACACCTCCTCCACATCGGGGATCCACACCCGAGCACGCTGAGAGACAGGGAGACAGATGGATAAAGAGGTCAATTAGGAAAGCAGGATTGTCAGTAGGCACGTTTACATGAAGCGTAGTCATCAGATTGTAATAGGTTTAAAAGCCCAAACAGATTCTGCTGGTTTTATTCTTCTGGTTTTATTATTTGCAACTATTGCTTTTATACTTAGTTCTTATACCTGGTTTTATTAATATCTATTTCTTTTATAGCTGGTTTCAGTATTTGAAACGGTCTTTTTTTTTTTTTTACCTTTTTACCTTTTACCATTTCCTTTAGCACTCCTGTTGCTAGATGTGAATTTAAGCACTTTTTGCATGAGTATGTACTGTGTATGTATGTATGTATGTACAGTATGTACTGTGTGTGTATATATGTATGTATGTACTGTGTATGTATGTATGTACTGTGTATATATGTTTACTGAGATGATGTGCTGTGTATAATGCGGTGGCTTGGAGCGCAAGACAAGTTTCCTATGGGACAATAAAGTATAATCTTATCTTCATCATCATCAGGAAATAAATGGGAGCTGGGGCTCTGTGTCACACATAAGGCTATAGTTCAGTGATGATGTCACTGATGTCATCATCAGTGACTGATGTCATCATCAGTGACTGATGTCATCAGTGATGTCATACATAGGCATTGTGACATCATCAGTGATGTCATAAATTCACTCTCTCACACACAGAGCTATGGTTCAGTGATGATGTCACTGATTACATCACTGATGATGTATCAGCGATGCCGTGATGTCATAACTAGTTTAATGCTCCATATAAACATCTCAATCAGGTGACACGGGATTTCTGTTCACACCAGGCGGGCACATTTCCTTGACTGCTGGTGGCTGAAGACTGCGCACATCATTTTCCCACCTTCTGATCCGAAAGTTGAGATGGAGCCTCCGACATATCACCAGTCTGAGTTTGTTCCAATGAAGGAGAGCAGGTATGAGGGACCACCCGTGGTGGTCCAGCACACCACCGTGACGATCGACCGCACCGAGCCGCTGCCCCGGGACCACATCATCTGGTCCCTCTTCTGCCTCCTGTGGGGAAACCCCCTCTACCTCGGCTGGGCGGCCTTCTGCTTCTCAATCAAGTCCAGGGACAAGAAGGTGGCAGGAGACCTGGAGGGTTCCAAAAAGTACGGCTGCGTCGCCCTCTGCCTCAACATCCTCGCCTTGACCCTGGTGATCATCTTCATCATCATTATCTGGATCCATATTCACGCCGTCATGCACTACATGATTGAATTCAGCCGTCAATTTTAGTGTTTTCTCAGTTTGTTTGTAGTCGTCGTTTTGATTTGATTTGATTTGTAGTTGTCTACATTGTTCACAGGCAACTTAAAAATAGGACCTACTATCTTTCAAGCCAACAGTATCGTGTTTTTTTCCTTCCCATTTCCCATTGGAGGTTCAAAAATCTTCATTGCCGTACATGAGACTGCCATGGTAGTCTATTATCCAGTTTTGATATATTCACCAGACTGTCTAATTGAATCCAGGTGTTCTGCAGGTGTCTTGGCAGCTTGTCATGCTGATTTCTGTTTAAAAGTTTGATTACATAATAAACGTCTTGTTTCTAAAAAACAACATCTCAATCAGATCAAATGGGCTGAATTTTAATTGGTTGCAGAGGGTAGTTTAAACCTTTTCATAAACCATTAGGGTTAGGGTAGTTTAAACCTTTTCATAAACCATTAGGGTTAGGGTAGTTTAAACCTTTTCATAAACCGTGGTGAAACTGATTATTC
Source organism: Poromitra crassiceps (assembly GCF_964638095.1). Classification (NCBI taxonomy): domain Eukaryota; kingdom Metazoa; phylum Chordata; class Actinopteri; order Beryciformes; family Melamphaidae; genus Poromitra; species Poromitra crassiceps. The sequence goes on from NC_139645.1 coordinate 37,272,020, forward strand.
TGGCTGCGTTCTTTCTGCGCATGTCCATTAGGGGTGTCAAAATGAATCGTATAATCGATGCATCGCGATGCGGACGTGTCAATGGGACGTGTGAATCCAATCGAAGACAGATGAATCGTTGAATCGTTTATGTTTAAATTTCTGTTGACATTCAGATTTTAAAGCACTTTCTAAGTAAAAAAAGGGACTTGATATTTATCTGACTGCTTGTAGTAATTGATGAAAAAGTAGCCATGTGCAGTAATAATACAGAAAATTGAGGATTTGATACTTGGAGCTGCAATACTTTGAGCTGTATCGAGATGCATCGTGATGCATCGTAGAATCGAATCCAATCGAATCGTTGACAGATGAATCGTAATCGAATCCAATCGTGAGGCCAGTGAAGATTCACAGCCCTAATGTCCATGATGCCCTCCGTCTGGACGCAAAGGGGACCCCTGCCTGTCTGTGGCAGGACTCAGGAGACGAGCTGTGAGAATAGGACTCAGGAGAGGACTCAGGAGTAGGGATGCAACGGTATGAGTTTTTGACGGTATCAAAACCACTCAAATTTGCCGTCATACCTTCCCCACAGTATCATGCAGCCAGGGGGGGGGGGGCACATAAGCTGCACTCTGCAAGCGACCTGAGCACTTTGTTTTGGGGAAACAGCTGATACTGTGGGGAAGGTATGACGGCAAATTTGAGTGGTTTTGATACCGTGACGTTTTCAAACCGCGAGAGCTGTGAGAAGTGTCATTCGTTTGACTCAGTTGGCAGAGCGGTCAAGTTGTTGTAGCCTATTCATCACTTTTGCGCATGTCACAGAGCTGTTCATGTCACAGAGCTGTTCAATTACAACGTCGGCGGATGTAAACACCAGATCCCATGTAAACAGGTGACCCGGAATCTTCAAACGATTAATTTAAACCAGATTGAGGAAAAAGTGTGCATGTAAACACAGCTACTGTCAAAAGAAATGGGTTACCACCACAAAACAAATATTTCTTGATTATACTGGTTCAGTATATGCTGACAAGGCCGCAGGGTCAATAAGAAAGTCAACTAGATCATATCTCTCTATATCTTAAGATTATTCTTCACAATAATAGACTGATATGAATTGACGGTGATGGACATTTGCAGACTGTTACAACCCGGCTCAAGGAACTAACAAAAAGGAGGGAGTCATGCCAAGGTAACGAGTTACACACACACACACACACACACACACACACACACACACACACACACACACACACACACACACACACACACACACACACACACACACACACACACACACACACACACACACACACACACACACACACCCTGTGTTGCTGTCGTAGTGTAAAACGACCTAAAGGAAGAGAAGGTGGTGACATGAAAGTGAGTGAGAAAAGGAGAAAATACTATACACAACAGTATAATCCTAATGTTAATTTAAAATTAGATATTCCTCTAAATATGGCTAAAAAACATCCAAACGTCCAAATAACATCCACATTAGTCCCTTCCTTGCAGCACCCCCTGCTTAAAATGACGTCCAGGGGGCCTGCCTACGGCCCAGGTGGGCTCGTCAAAAAGGGCCTTTCTGTGTGGAGTTTGCATGTTCTCCCCGTACCCCCGCTAAAAACATGCAAAAAAAGCCTACTACTCAATGCAATTTCATGCAATAAAAATAACAAAAATACATCATTGGCTCTGTTTATGGGAAACCCAAAAGTGCTCATTGGCTCCCTTTGGATCTTAGAAGAGCAGAGAGTTCCCCAAACTTTTGAGTAGCCAGTCAGATTGAAAAAGTAGCCGGATCATGTTCGCGGCGTTTGTTCCAGTGGTCCTTTTCCCAATTAATAAACAAAACTCAAATATGTATCCATGAGTGTGACAATTGAAATAATACAAATAAACATTCTTATAAAGGCCCAATGCTCAATTTAATTATAAATAAAACAATATCCATATTGCAAAACACAAACAGGCAATGTATATTTTTAAGAACAAAGACAATACTAATAACTGTATGTTTCCCCCAGGATTTGGAGAGATTGTGGTGGGTAGACCTTGCTTGGATCCTCTTGGGGGGTTTGAGGGGCCATGCCCCCTGTAAGATTTTTTTTTACATTTTAAACTAAAATGCATGAATCTGGTTCACTTTGAGAACCAATTTAAGAGGCTAGATCAGGGGTGGGCAATTATTTTTCATGGGGGGCCAGATTGTTGCCGGGGGCCGAACAAATATTGTCATGCCGTAACCCAGGAACTTTGATGATAGAGAGGACCACAAAAGAATTTCCTCGCCACCAGAGGGCCAGATTCTGCTGAGCGTTGGGGGCCGAATGGAATAACTCATTTTAAATGAACAGTTGTGATGTCATTATTCAGTCTTAAACACCAATATTTGATCCTTTTCTCACTCACTCCTATGTCACCACTTGCTATCCCTGCAGGGCTTGAAATTAGCTTTTTTGACCACCTGCCAATATGGCTGCTAGAAGTTACCAGCCAATTAGAATTTCCACTAGCCAAAATGTTTTTCTTGAAAAAAAACCAGAATATGAGTGGGTTAATTTAAGCATAAGCATCAGTAAGTGGCCCGGGATTCTCAAAGCCTGTGTTGAGGGTCACACGAACAACAATGCACTCTTGAAGCTAAATAAATCCAAAACCAACAAGTTTATTTTTTTACTTCAATGTAGAACAGTCATTTCTTACACATGAGATTACTTTTAGCCTTTTAGTCATAAAGATTATTGAAAGATATTCCATATTCCAGACTGAAATGTTATAACAGAAGTGGAGTATTGGCCAGAATGACATGAACATTTGGACACTTATTCAGCGGGTATCTTGTATGTTGCATTCGGGTGCAGTGTAAAAAAAAAAAAAAAAAATTACAGTGTATACTATAAAGTAACCGGTAGGCCAGAGGCCAGAGGCCAGTAGGCGGAGAAATCACCGGCTACCGGGGCTTGGGGAACTCCCTGGAAGAGCCACCAATGAATGCCTTGTTCTTAGAGTGTACTTTAAGAGGTGCCGGTTTCTTACTTCCAGATAAAAACTCAGGTTCAGTGTTTGACTTGTGCCACGACCCCACCAGAGCAAACACTAAGAAGAAGACTATATGATTTCACACAGGTTTGGTCCACAGGAGTTCATCTCAACGATGGGCCAGTAACCTTGTATTGCATGGGAATACATTTGAAACACTTGGACCTCGGCGAGTAGAATACACTAAAGTTCTGTTTTCATGGGCAATCATTCTGAACATTAGGTCTGGCCTTCATGATCTCACAACTCACAACTCATAAAAGCACTTAAGACAGACACATTACTGTACCATGGTGATTCATGACGTTAAAGGAAACAGGCTGTGAATTGTTGCACAAATAGTAGCTCATATGTGATAAACTGAAGAATTCAATTGTGGCCAATGTGTGGTCATAACTCCTCATAACTATGTGTGCTGGTCACACATATGTGCCCCCACACCCATGTATTCATTCACACACTCGTGCACCTCTGCAGAGCTGTTTCAGCCCTTACACACACACACACACACACACACACACACACACACACACACACGCGCACCTCTGCAGAGCTGTTTCAGCTCTTACACACTCGTGGGCGGATGCAATCAGCTGATCGCAGACATGTGAAAAACAGTGATGAGAACTGCCAGTCACATGGCTGAGGAATCTAGCTCACAGAGGTACACACACACGCACAGACACACACACGCACGCACACACACACACAGACACGCACGCACGCACGCACGCACACACACACACACACACACACACACACACACACACACACACACACACACACACACACACACACACACACACACACACACACACACACACACACACACACGCACACTAGGGCTGGGTCGGTTTGAAAATTTTAAAACCGGTTCGATATTGCCGTCTAAACCGGATCGAACCGGTATACCGATTTTTTTTGTAATTAATTTTTTTTTTTTTTTTTTTTTTTTTCCAAGCAGGGCTCCCGAGTGTGGCCCATAACTGTCTGTAGTGCAACTTCAGTCCACCTGATAGCGATAATACACCTCTAAGCTGGTATTGTCAACCAGCAATGATACTGAATAAAAAGAAGCAGGACACCTGTGTAACAAACACACCCTGTATTTATTTCTCATAACTATTCAGCTCAACTTTTCTTCTAAACATCAAAATAATAAATGAAATAAGACTTCTGCCTATAGTGCAACTTGAGAAAAAGGCTAATAAAAACACAAGCAGTGCAATCAGAATGGATTGGCTTACAGCTGAGCTGCCTTATAAACTTCAAAACTCACAAATTCACACAATATAGGGCCTAGGCATGGGTCGGTTTGAACATTTTGAAACCGGTTCGATATTCCCCAAAAAAACGTATCAAAGCGGCTGCAGTTGGTGGCGATAATGCACCTCTAAGCTGGTATGCTGCCAACCAGCACGAACACTGAATACAAATAAGCAGAACCTTTTAACTGTAACAACACACTGTTTTTATTTCTCATAACTATTCAGCTTAACTTTTCTTCAAACATCAACATAATAAACAAAATAAGACTTTTGCCTACTAGTGCAACTTGAGAAGAGGCTAATACGAACAATAGTGCAATCAGAATGGACTGGCAAAAAAAAAAAAAAAAAGAAAGAAAAAAAAACAATTTCGGTTTGCACGTGATCAAACCGGTTTGGGCTCGTATACCGAACCGAACCGGTAAAACCGGAAATCGACCCATGCCTAGCGCACACACACACACGCACACACACACACACGCACACACACACACACACACACACACACACACACACACACACACACACACCTTACTCATCATGGTATAGGAGTTCACTGACTGGATGACTATGCAGTGGTTGAGAGAACAGTCAGTCTCAGAGGTACAAGGCATTCCTTATTGTTGTTGTTGTCTTATTGGGGCCCTCATAACCTGAGCGCCCCAATAACTCAAGTATCTCATGATTCCCATCGTCAGAGCAGAAACCTTCAAAACAGACATTTGTTTTGTTCTTCCACTGACTTCCTGTAGATTAGGAGTTACAGCAAATATCTGACACATGAATACTACACTTTTCTGGGGCTCTTTGGACCCCTTGAAAAATAGGATAGATTACACACAACCATACCGTGTGAAGAGCCAGATGACATGGGCTAGCCAAGCTGAGTAATCAGTGCCCCGATTGGTGGGATCTGAGTGAGTGAGTGTGTTCAGTGCACGCACGCACGCACGCACACACACACACACACACACACACACACACACACACACACACACACACACACACACACAAAATTGTATTTAGACTAACCCAGGAAAACATTTTTTCTAGTACCTATATGAAGAGTAAGCAGCTGAAGTAAATGACGATGATGACGGAGGGGCGAAAAACATTCCGGACCATATTCCAACAACGCTGCCTCAGATTCTGCACACACACAAAATTCACAGAAGTGTTGTTACCTGAACCGCTATCAGACCAAGAGAAAGATCACATTGTAGAGCAGGAGAAAAACTGATCAATTAGATTCAGATCATCTGAATCATGACATCATGGTCACACGAGCGAGCGAGAGAGAGAGAGAGAGAGAGAGAGAGAGAGCGTGAGTGTGTGTGTGTTCTGAGACCAAGATGAACAGATTTTTAGCAAATTACGTTAATTTTCACATTAAAGCCCCAATCAGTAACTTTTTCACCTTTATATAACAGCTTTTTAGTCATTGAGGATGGTAGAGTGACTTGTCACAGGGAGAATGTCACCTCTATTGGTCACACAGCACCCTCCAAAGGCCTCTCCTGGGACTAAGCAGTTTGGTGCCTGCGTCCCGGAGGCAGGATGCACGCATGCGCAGTACAGCGGGAGCGTTGTGTTCATGAAAACAAGGAAGTAACTCGGTGTGGATTTGCTACGAAAATGACGTTTCACGTAACTATGGATTATTATTTCATCACGTAGTGAGTACCCGATGTCACAACATGTACATAGAGCTTTCTGCCGCTGTGTTTCGTTGACTTTGAACGGCGATATCAATATCGGTACTATTGCACCCAGATAGTGCAGTTTCTCCAATAGCAAAACTTGGAAAAGTTGCTGAATGGGGATTTAAGGTTACATTATTTGTTAATGAACTATTAGGGGTGCTCCAAAAAAGATAGATTCTTGAAAGGATCACAATTCTTAATGCCACGATTCCTGGATCGATTCCCAACTCCCAAGAATCGATTCTTCTTCGTATGTCTCTCAATGTATTATTTTTTTAGTTGCACATGAAGGCAGCACTGCACCGTGGAACCAATGGTGTCCGTTGAAAAATCGGCTCTGCCGTTCTGTAAACGCAGAGCCACAAGCCAATCTAGCTGGCTGTTATGAAAAGTCACATAAACAGATGGAATTAAAATGTGTCAGACGATGGTTTTGTACACGAGAGATAAAGATACAGTTGCAGCAGACAATAGTGCTAGCTAGCGTTAGCTGGCTGGCATGAATGAGATGGCTAGTTTAGCATTTTACTGTCGATGGCTAGCGATGTTAGCATTAGCAGCAACGTTACAGCGTATTATGACAACAGTCGTGAAAGCGGCTAGCTGCTCGCAATCTTCAAAAAGACCGTTATCTGGCTATCGTTATGCATGCTGCATTGTAGGGGTGCACCGATCGATCGGCACGCAATCTGTATCGGCCAATTTTGACCTCAAATATGTGATCTGCTGATTGCAGATATTACTTTATTGTCGCCGATTGCATAGCCGATCATGCTGCACGTGAGAAACATGAGGCAGCCCATTTTCATGTCTTCAATGTCTATCGTTTAACTTTCATATTGTGCTCTAACGTTTATATCATTGTGTTGCAAAGCACACGCTTTGCTTTCGTCAGTGTACTCACCTCCACACACCACACCAGACTGTCAACACACCCCTTGCCTCTTTGAATCACACAAATCAGCTGGTGATTAGAGCAGACTCAGCAGAGAAGTTACCTCCAGTCCTCCCGCCTACCGAGGCATTTGCATGCTGTTAAGTCCGTGTTTGATCCATATGTGCGTGTATCCTCGTAACGTTAATAGCGCCGGTTAGCTTTAGCCGCTTTAGCTTAATCGATAAAATAGTTTACTTGGGTCGAAGTTATTTTTCTTGTGTAACAGGGAAATCCCGGAAAATGGAGTATTTTTGTTGAGTGAACTGAACTGCATTGAACTGGTAACATGGAAATCCCGAAGTGGAACCATTTTTGTTCTTTTATAAACTGAACTGAGGGAACTGGACTGAACTACGAGCCATTTAGTTCAACATGTCTTGTGCTCCAATTATCTCACACACAAAAAATCATGTTGGCGGTTTCCTTTAGCCTACACCAGTGGTAGCCAACACGGTGCCCGCGGGCACCTGGTCGCCCGTGGGGTGGCGCTGTGTTTTTACACAAACAAGACAAAACAGACAAACAGGCTCAGACACAGGGGAAAGAAAGGAAAAAAAAATTATTTGTTTTTCTCCTCCCTTCCCACAATAACACACAAATGTAGAAAATAATTGGTTTAACAATGCATACATTTTAAAAACGTTTATTGTCTGTGTATAATTTATTGTCTGTGTATAATTAATTATTGATTAACTATTTTGATCCACCTGAGCTGGGGTCAAAGTTTAGTTTTACGTTACGTCACTACGTCATTCACTCTGCGACAGTGTGACTGCCAGCTGCCAATTATTATATCAGTTGGCTAAGCTAAATGATGGAAAGCAAGAACAATGGCAGAAAAGCGAAAGAAAAAACATTACCAATTTCAAGAGGAGTGGGAGGAAGAGTTCTTCTTCACAACAGTGAAAGAAAAGAGTGTATGTCTCGATTAAATGCATAATACTCATTATTTAAAGGTAAATCGAGGAAATTTCAACAGGTAGCCCCCCACATGACTCTCTACCCTTCAGGTAGCCCTCGACCTCAAAAAGGTTGGTGACCCCTGGCCTACACAGTATAAAATATTGATGTAGAAAAAAAAGAAAATGTGCTGCACTTTCAATTTGATGCATGAAATGTAGGCCTATATGTAAAATGGAAACTGTTCTATAATAGACTGCTATAGCTGCTTACAAAATAAATAAATATATATATATATATATATATATATATATATATATATATATATATATATATATATATATATATATATATATATATAGGTGATCGGTGGATGATCGGTTGGGCAGATATTTCTCATAGGTGATCGGCGGCAAAAAACGTGATCGGTGCACCCCTACTGCATTGCATTTATAAGTTAGCAGCAGCTATCTGAATATGCGGCTATGGTTTCAACAATCTTTGCTGCCTTTATCAAACTAATAGCAGCTAACGTTAGTAGTCTGGTCAGTGATTTTCACTGGATGCATGCAGGGCACTTGTTTAACCATAACCTGATGCAGGTGTTTATTCAGAACACTGTCATCAGCCTGCCTTACCATGTTACACTGTGGGATATGTCCACCACATCAGCATTATGGTAACATAATAAATAAAATAAAACTATTTGTATAGCATCTTTCTTAACAAGGTTACAAAGTGAAGAATTAAAAATCTTTTTTTTTAAAGAAAAAATAATATTTTTGAATCGTTTTTACGCTAATGGTGAATGAATACTAATGAATTATTAAGAGACCGTATCCATACTTCTCACAGATTCAGGTTTTATTTTTTACATTCAGGAAGTCTATTTGCAGATGCAAATCCATAAATTCACAGTTGCCTGCCTCTGTCTCCACCCCTCTCTCCCACCATCAGTTAGTCTTTTTCACCTTTTTTGTCCCCAGAGGAGACCGTCCCAGAACCCAGCAGCCTCCTAGCAACACAGAGAGAGAGAGAGGGAGGCAGAGAGACAGGCGGCTTTAGCTCAGGAGGTAGAGCGGGTCGGCCAATGACGCAAGGGCTGGCGGTTCGATCCCCACTCCCTCCCAGCTGCCGTCGCTGTGTCCTTGGGCAAGACACTTAACCCTCCTTGCTCCCGATGGTGTGTAGGCACCCTGCGTGGCAGCCTGCCGCCATCGGTGTATGAATGGGTGAATGTAGACTATCTACTGATTGTAAAGCGCTTTGGATAAAAGCGCTATATAAATGCAGGCCATTTACCATTTTACCATTTAGGAGGAGAGAGAGAGAGAGGGAGAGCAGGAGGAGGAGAGAGAGACAGAGGGAGATCAGGAGGAGGAGAGAGAGAGAGGGAGGCAGAGAGACAGAGGGAGAGCAGGAGGAGGAGAGAGAGAGAGGGAGGCAGAGAGACAGAGGGAGATCAGGAGGAGGAGAGAGAGAGAGGGAGGCAGAGAGACAGAGGGAGAGCAGGAGGAGGAGAGAGAGAGAGGGAGAGAGACAGAGGGAGATCAGGAGGAGGAGAGAGAGAGAGGGAGACAGAGGGAGAGCAGGAGGAGGAGAGAGAGAGGGAGGCAGAGAGACAGAGGGAGAGCAGGAGGAGAGAGAGAGAGAGGCAGAGAGACAGAGGGAGAGCAGGAGGAGAGAGAGAGAGAGGGAGGCAGAGAGACAGAGGGAGAGCAGGAGGAGAGAGAGAGAGAGGGAGGCAGAGAGACAGAGGGAGAGCAGGAGGAGGAGAGAGAGAGGGAGGCAGAGAGACAGAGGGAGAGCAGGAGGAGGAGAGAGAGAGGGAGGCAGAGAGACAGAGGGAGAGCAGGAGGAGGAGGACAGATTAAAAATAGCAACAGCAGTGAGTTTTGAGCAGCATCACACCTCAGAGGCATCGCCGCACTGCTGAGCAGCACAACACACACACACACACACACACACACACACACACACACACACACACACACACACACACACACACACACAAGCAAAGATGTCAAGCACAATTACCCTGAATTAGTTAGCACTGAAATGCAATCAACTAATTTACTCAGAGAGAGAGAGAGAGACAGACAGAGAGAGAGAGAGAGACACAGAGAGAGAGAGAGACAGAGAGAGAGAGAGAGAGAGAGAGACAGACAGAGAGAGAGAGAGACAGAGAGAGAGAGAGAGAGGGAGATGCGATGAAGCTGCAGAGGGATTGAATGATATTTATAGCAGTGAATTCTCCTGGGTTCAAATAGAGGAGAGATGAAGGGTGATACACACACACACACACACACGGGGGGGGGCATGTTTTTCCACAAAGAAACAAGCTGGTAAAAAGTGTCTGAAACCCAGATAAAAAATGTGACGAGTCAGAGGGGAGCCGCCCGTCTGCCTGGTGGACGGGGGTGGATGGATGGATGGGTGGAAAGAGGAGGAGAAGAAGGCTGAGGAAGGGGGAGCACAGGCATCATAACACCTGTGACATCAGAAATCACATGACACAAAGGGCTTCACATTGAGCTCTCCCAAGCCCCAACCTCTGGTTAAAATGACTACAGCAGAAATCAATGTTTACAGCCTGCTTACAGCCTGTTTACAGCCTGTTTACAGCCTGCTTACAGCCTGTTTACAGCCTGCTTACAGCCTGTTTACAGCCTGTTTACAGCCTATTTACATCCTGTTTACAGCCTGCTTACAGCCTGTTTACAGCCTGTTTACAGCCTGCTTACAGCCTGCTTACAGCCTGTTTACAGCCTGTTTACAGCCTGTTTACAGCCTGCTTACAGCCTGCTTCAAAACAAAATTCTCTTTCTTTGGTCTCTATAGCTAATTTCACTGTTCATAACAAATGTTTTTATAGATGGACTGCACTCCATCCATCTACCATCAGGCTCCAGTATCAGCCTAGCTACCTAGCCAGGTAGCTAGATGCAGGGCTGGCCTAGCTACCTAGCCAGGTAGCTAGATGCAGGGCTGGCCTAGCTACCTAGCCAGGTAGCTAGGCCAGCCCTGCATCCACCAGGCCAGGCCCAGCCTCTAGTAGTCCAGCATCCACCAGGCCAGGCCCAGGTTCTAGTAGCCCGCAAACCTCCCTAAGGTAAAATGCATTTTATTCTTGTACTTTTGGTGGCACTTTGGTTGGGGGACTATGGGAACTCGTGTCACAGCCGGGGTGGTGTGCCTAAAGGGGTGACCTCCCCACCGTGTCTCCCCAACGCTTCTACTGACACTCTACCCCACCAAGAACTGATTGTGCAGCTATCAAGCTTCCTTTGCGTAGTTACTACTGATAGTGTTGAACTACTTTGTCTATCATGTCTCTCTGTATTGAAAAATAGTTTTATTTTGTCTGAGAGTTCTCTCTTCTATATTGTCAAGTCTAAAGGGAATCATTCTGTGTTGACATGTAAAGAGTTCAGACGAAAATGTTTTATTCTTCTTTTACCGTTACTTTCGGGCAATGTCAAGCCAAACCCAGGCCCAGGCCCTGGTCTTGACTGTATTAGCACTCCTGAGGATTTTAAGGCTAGATCTGGCCTGGGAATTATTCATATTAATGTTAGAAGCTTGCTCCCAAAAATAGACGAGGTTCGAATCTGGGCCCATTCAACGGACTCTGATATTTTAATTCTATCTGAGACCTGGCTTAGTAAATCTATTTTGGATAAGGATATTGCTATTAAGGGCTACAATGTTTTTCGCTGTGACCGCCCCAGAAAGGGTGGAGGTGTCACTATTTATCTAAAAACAATATTCCATTCAAATGTTGTAGCCTCTGTGTCCATTAGCAAGCAATTTGAGCTCCTTGCTTTGAGGCTTGACCTTTCACAGGGTAAATTTCTTACAGTAGTTGGATGTTATAGACCACCTTCAGCCTGTAATGAAACACTGGCTTCCTTGACGCAGTATCTTTCTGGGTTTGATTCTGGTGAGATTCTTCTTGTTGGGGATCTAAATTATGATTGGTTGACCCCAAAGTCAGACTGTCTCAAATCTGTCTGTGATTCTCTCAATCTCACCCAATTAATTGATGGTCCAACTCGTCCAAATACAAAACATCCTGAGAACTCATCCCTACTTTATCTTTTTCTAACAAATGCCCCCCATAAATACTCAGGTATAGGTATATTTGCTAATGATCTAAGTGATCATTGTGCTATAGCAACAGTTAGAATGACAAAAATCCCCAAATCCAAGCCCAGAATCCTTCTAAAAAGAGATTTAAAAAAAAATTGTGATCAGGCATTTTTTGATGATCTGGCACAATTTGATTGGAATAGGATTCCTCTAATTGATTAAATGGAGCTGGCTTGGACCTTTTTCTATGATGGGTTCCTGAGTATTGTGAACAAGAATGCTCCGTTTCGTAAATTTAGGGTGAAAGGTCGGAATAATCCTTGGTTCTCTCCTGAGTTAAGTAGCCTTCTCAAAGAAAGGGATGTTGCCTGGGCCAAGGCAAGGAAATGTAGAACTGAGACAGACTGGCTCATCTTTAGACAGCTCCGCAATAAGTGTACATCTCTTGTTAAAGGAACACTCTGCCCATTTTCAACCCGCTTTGTATCATTAGAACATCAGTAGTATATCAGAAAACTGTAAACAGTTTTGAAGTCTGTCATTTAATTTGACAGTTATTGAGTGTTAAAGTGTGGACCAGTGACATCACTGGTCCACACTAACTCAAATTAATAACTCATTAACTCAAATCAACTCTCAATAACTGTCAAACTAGATGATGGTTTTGAAGTCATTCATCTACCGTAAATTCCGGACTATAAGGCGCACCGGAGTATAAGCCGCAGCAGCAAAATTGCCTGTTTGTTACATATATAAGCCGCACCGGACTATAAGCCGCGGGTGTTTTAATGTTTTTTTTTGTGTTTTTTTTGTGTGTTTTTTTTTTTGTGTTTTAATGTTTAATTACCATATGTAAGGGTTCGTGCACAGAGGGGATTGTCGGGAAAGAGTTTCTCGCCTTCCTTCAGGTCCAGGATGTAACACAGGATTTTGCCAAGGAAAGCGTCCATGTCACCAATCTCAGCTCCTCTTTTACATTGATCAGGCGAATGTTATTTCTTTTACTCCTGCTGATTAAGTCATCAACTTGCGTGTGCAGGGTTTCGATTTGTTTTTGCATTTTATCCATTTTTGGACTCACTGTGTTGTTTTTGTCCTCCAGTGCGCTGATGCGCTTTTCCGCATTAGAAACTCTGTTCACGGTTGCCTTATTTTCTTTAGTGAGTGAGTGGATGGACTTCTGCACGTTTTCAAACTTGTTTTCAAGCTGCTCAAAACCTCTGAGCGATGTCGGACTTAATCGATAGTGTTTCACGGAGTAAAAGTTAAGCCCAAGCCGTGTATCTCCAGCCTCCAGCAGGTGAGTCATTTCCTCATTCATGGCGGTGATTGCTTCGTCTCTTTTCTTTCTGCTTACTGGTTTTCAGTCTTGTGCTTCTTCCAGCAGACATTCGCCCCACTCTTTAAAGTTATTCAGTTGGTTCTGGTCACCTTATTCATTTTAGATCAGATCGCTAAAACATATTGTTTGGTCTGGTGTAGCAGCTGTCTAGCTGAGCGCCATGTTCACCGTGATGCCGGTTGATTTCCGCCAAATGATGTCAAGTCAAGTCAAATTTTATTTATATAGCACCTTTCATACACAAAGGCAATTCAAGGTGCTTTACAAAAAAATAATCGAAAAAACAAGCAGCAAAGCAATGCACATAAATGTGCAGATGAAGCTGTGTAACCTGTAAAATCCATCGATTTTGGAGGTCACCGAGTGGCCGTTTGCTGAAAAAATCCATAGATAAGCCGCACCGTTATATAAGCCGCAGGGGCCAAAAAACGGGGAAAAAGCCACGGCTTATAGTCCGGAATTTACGGTAGTTTGACAGTTATTGAGAGTTGATTTGAATTAATGAGTTATTAATTTGAGTTAGTGTGGACCAGTGATGTCACTGGTCCACACTTTAACACTCAATAACCGTCAAATTAAATGATAGACTTCAAAACTGTTTACAGTTTTCTGATATACTACTGATGTTCTAATGATACAAAGCTGGTTGAATATGGGCGGAGTGTTCCTTTAAGAGAGCTAAATCTGAGTTCTACATTTCTGAAAGCACAAAACACCTTAAAGACCCAAAGAAGTTGTGGAAAGTAATGAAATCCACTGTTGGCCATGTTCCAACTAGTGAACCCATTTAGTAAATGAATCCTGTATCTTGACTGAAAAGCCAGACATGCTAAACTGTTTTAATGAACATTTCATTTCAGCAGGATTTTTATTTGATTCTTTGTGTCCAGAAATCTCAAATGCTGTAGTACACACTGAAAATGCTCCCTTAGAATCATGCGGAGATAGTGTACGTGCTGACAATCTATTTAATTGTATTCCTATATCTGCCTTGGAGGTCAATAGAGCATTAAAGCAATTGGACCCAAATAAATCAGCAGGCCCTGATGGACTTGAGCCATATTTTCTTAAACTAGCTGCAGATTTCATTGCTGAACCTTTGTCTTCTATTTTCAATCTTAGTCTCGCCAGCAATGAAATCCCCAAAGTCTGGAAATCTGCCTTTGTTCTTCCCCTACTTAAAGGAGGGGATCCCTCAAAGGTGAATAATTATAGACCGATCTCCAAATTGTGTGTCCTTGCTAAGGTATTTGAAAAGCTTGTCAACAATCAACTAAAGAATTTTTTAGATTTAAATGGTATTCTATCCAATTATCAATCTGGGTTTAGGAAACAGCATAGCACCATTACTGCTACCCTGCTAGCTGCTAGGGGCGGCTTTAGCTCAGGAGGTAGAAAAGCGCTTTGGATAAAAGCGCTATATAAATGCAGGCCATTTACCATTTACCATTTACCCTCAAGGTAATAAATGACATCATTGAAGCGTTAAATTACAATTAAATTGTGGCGCTCTTCTTAGACTTGTCAAAGCGTTTGACACAGTCGACTAGGCCTGCACGATATGAGGAAAATCTGCGATGTGCGATAACATTGTTCAATATAGCGATGATGATACGACTTGCGATAAATACACAAATATTAAAGTATGCATATTAGATATACAGTTCCTATGTCTTTCTGCTTTAATATAGACCCCAAACACAGCCTATGCCCACTGAATAAAGAAATTAAATACACACTGACTGTAGCTGAAACTACACACAGCGTGTTTGGGCTTTGGCAGAGGGGCGGTGCTCACTGTTCCAAGGGGACGGTCTACGCTGGATTTACAACACAAGACAAAATGATCAGATGCTGAGTGGGAATGCATGACGCATGTAAATAAAACCACTTTTGTTATTCATTGCATTTCAGGCAGTCTTTGCGATGTGTTTATTGTGCATGTTCATATTGCGATGACGATGAAAATACGATTAATTGTGCAGCCCTACAGTCGACCACAGCATATTGATAAATACGCTCCACTACAAAGGAGTGTCTAAACAAGCAGCATCTTGGTTTGCAAATTATTTATCTGCTAGAATGCAATGTGTTCAGATGGCAGAAGCCACCTCCTCTTTTCTGACCGTAGCAAAGGGAGTGCCCCAAGGTTCGGTGTTGGGACCAATCTTGTTCTCTATTTATGTGAACAACCTTTGTGAAAATTTGTCAAATGCGATGCATCATTTTTATGCTGATGATACTATCATTTATTGTTGTTTGTCATCAGTTGTACAGGCCTATGAATTACTGCAGACTGCATTTGACGTGGTACAGTCCGGCCAGCAGAAATTAAAACTGGTGTTAAACACAGACAAAACAAAACTAATGATGTTTTCGAAAGCAGGTGACTGTGCTTTCCCTGACAGGGCGGCAGCTGTCAGCAGATCAATGCAAAGTGCACAGCAGGGAAGGGACAGTCATCAGAGGTACAAGGCTGCCTGGCCTGATAGCAATCCTGGTCTAAGGATCAGGACCGGATTAGGCTAACTCAGGGCTTAACGCCAGCTAATCTTATTCCAGTAAACTACACTGCTATTTCATTACATGCACACATATGGTTATAGGTACTTTACACCATGGTCTGGGTGAATGAATACTCGATTCTGATTGGCTGCAAGGTGTCCATTCATTTGTAATAATGTACAGTGATAATGTACACCTAGCTAAATGGTCTGTTCACCGTTCATATCAATGCGCCAGGATCACGACAGAGCCGTTTGAGCTCTATACCACCGTTAACGCTTAATATGGCACTTTTATAAGTTTAGAAAAAAATGGAGTCGGTCAAAGTAACTATTTAGATTACCCCTGTGTGCTCAGTTTATTAAAAATAACGGCTATTTAGAAATCTGATTTTCGTTCTGCTCAGCTGACAGAAGCCGGGCTCTCAGCTGTCAACTGTCAAACCCTCTGTTTATACGATACGATAGTATTGCGATATCGCCGATATTGCGATATATTGAATATTGCGATATATTGAATATTGCGATATTTCGATATCTCCTTTTCCTTGACCTCACCAGAAGTAAAACATGCAGTGTTTTTTTGTTTTGTTTTTGCCCCACATGTAGGCTACATTATTAAGCTTCTCTGGACTCAATACGCCGCTGCAGGTGCGGACTGCAACATCGGGCACTTCGGGCAGATGCCCGGTGGCCTGGCATGGCATGGCCTGCAACAATTTTTTGTTTTTTCGTAATATCGATACTTGGTGTCCAAATATCGATACAATATCGTCAAGGCAAAATATCGCGATACTATGGTGTATCGATCCCCCCCCCCACCCCTAACACATTTGTAGGTATTGTGACTACTATGGCTAATGCAGCAACTTGTACTGATGACATCATCAGTGATGTCATAAATCCCCTGATGACATCATCAGTGATGTCATAAATTCACTCACACACACAAAGTCCCAGTGATGATGTAATCAGTGATGTCAGAAATTGTGACATCATCGAGGGAGAGCGAGGGGGAGAGAGACTGAGGGAGAGAGAGAGGGAGACATTGTGCGCGTGCCGAGTTCAGAAATCAATATTTGGTGGAATAACCCTGATTTCATGCGTCTTGGCTCTAATCTCCACCAGTCTTTCACATCACATCACATCACATCACATCACATCACATCACACATTCCCCTTGATACTTTTGGGTGTCAGTTAATTCCTACGGCTTATTTGAAGAGTGTTGGAGGAGGATTGAGGTCTGGAGGTCACAGAGAAGGTGACATTGGGGAAAGAGTCTGTGTGGGGGTGGGAGGAGCTGAGACTGTGGGGCGGAGCATCTATCAGAAGTGTTTACAAATCTGCACAAAGTCAACAGCCGATTAGAGAGACTTAACCCTGTTAATACTGAGCTCTGAGCTTTCACTGCTGAACCGGAGTCGCTCTGGCCTAGTGTGAACTTTGCTGCATTTCTTGGCATCTGCTTTAGGGACGGGCATTTCTAGAAAAAATACTATTCGGGAACTATTCGACCCCCCCCCCTTCCCCGTAACACACAAACACACAGTTTAACACAATTTATCCTAATCCCCATTTCCAGCAAGGAGCTGGATGCTACTGTCACTACCCACCCCCCATAGGCTCTGAGCCACTCTGTCAGAGTGCTGTAGGATACTAGCCTGCTAAACCAGCCGGTCACGTGAACTCACATTTCATTTCGTTCTGGAGGACAGTCTGGCCTCAAGCCCTGGGAGGGTTTTAAGCAGAAACTGCAAAGTGGAAGAGCCAATCAGCGACTGCGCTCAGTGCCCTGTGATTGACAGCGCAAGTTGGCCAATCAGGAACGCCACTAGCACTGCACTAGCAAAACAATAATGGCTGCCTGTCTGCCTCGAGGAGTAATGTCAATGTTCGTCTAGTTTAAACAGCCATAAAGTGCAGTTATTGCAGAAATAGGCTCAATAATAACAATTAAACAAGTACAGGTGTTTGCAACAGTGGGGTTTCTCTGCGGAAAATGTGTTTTTGTCATTCTCCCGAGTGGATTTGGGTTTGACTGGATCAAACGCTGATTGGCTGAAGGAGTTGTCTGTCAAGGCTAGTACACCCGCCCAACTTCCGCCCACTGCAAAACACTGGGTGAAGGCTTCAGGCCAGACGGGAACGAAGAACGAAATGAAATCTGAGTTCCCGTGACCGCCGACCGGCTGGTTTACCAGGCTAAGATGCTACTGTCACTACCCACCCCCCATAGGCTCTGAGCCACTCTGCACATAGGCTCTGAGCCACTCTGCACGAGCGGGTCCGCAGTAGGTACGGCAACACCACTTGGACAAACTTGTTTCTATATGCTGAAAACGATTGGATCCCCGTTGTAGGGAGAGAGTCTGGCAAGTGAGACATAGGTTAAACCGAACAGAGCATTTCCCCCCTCCGCAATACCAGAATGGAGATCAGCGCTGCCAGACTCCCCTCTCAGAAGAAGGGAGGGAAGTCTGGCAAGTGAGACTACAATATAAGTGGCATTGCCAAACTCCTAAAGAGAAAGGTACCAGTAAAAACAGGGGAAAATATACGTTTTAAGACAATACGATTGTCACATAATTATTATAATTTTTTTAATAATAAAATGACTATTTGAAAATCATTGCACATCCCTAGTCTGCGTACGTTAGGTTCCATACGGTGCTACCCAGGACCTAGCTGCTGGTATTCACTCATGTTTTCCCCAAAAATACAATTTAAGGGCCTGTGTCCATCTAGCGTCTGATCTCAGCGCACAATAAAACAAGGAAGCAGTCTGAAACTAACGTTAGCTCAGTGCGGTAGTAGCTTGATAGCTGACAGCTAACATTAGCAAACAACACACATACAGTGATTTAGCTCAACACTCACCAGAAATATTAAGTGTCTAGCCAATCTGCTCCCACAATTGAGCCTTTCTGTCTCTGTTGCGATAGTTTCTCCATATGATTAGTTGCCAGAAAAGGAGCACCCGACACCAGCGTCTTTCTGAAAAGTTAAAATATTTTCAGCTGGAAGCACTGGGAGTCGGGCGCACAAAAACGCCGGCGCATTCTGAAAATAGATGCTGGACGCAGCGCACTTTCTCTAGACTTCCATGTGCGCCCGCATACTCTCCCCCCATTGGAAACAACTGAAAATAGACGCCGGAGCTGATGAAAAGACGCTAGGTGGACACAGGCCCTAAGTAACTATGTTTCAATAATTGGTCAACAAAGAAGAGCCATGAACATTTTGAGTTGCCTCACTTTGCCCTGCTGTGGAGAAGTGGCTAGAAATGAAGCAACAAACACTAACTATCATGTCTCTTTTCATATTATAGAGGGCAGAAGGCTGCTTCATACACATCAATCCACAGGAAAGAGATTAGAACCCAAACACGTTATGATACAGACCTTCTGCACCAGTGTGTTTTGTCCACATATTCTCAGTTAGGCGCTCAATGGAGTCCCAGACTCCAGAATCCTCGTCACATGACACCACTCATGTGAGAATCTGCTGTTTTTCTCCTCAGCTGGGCAGACGCAGCACGACACCAACACAGTACTTAGTTCAGAGGAGAGTTTGGTGGGAAAAAAGGAGCCCTGTTTGTCTTACTACACTGATGGTGTTCCAAATAGATTGTTGTCACAACCAGCATGCCAATGTGACACACACACACACATATATATATATATATATCTATATATACTGTATATATATATATATATACTGTATATAGGCTATATATATTACATTCATACACATATGATCACAGTCTCTTACTACAAGCTGTCCAGCCGCTAACAATATTAGTTCAGTCACTGCTGACCCTCGGAGGAGTAGAGCAGTTAAAGGCGGTACATTACATTACATTGTCAGACTACAGGCCTGAAAGGTCTGTCTGGAATATTGCAAAGAATAAGTTGACCAATGTTCTCTAAATAAGACAGTTTGCTCTCTTCCTTTCTCCTTTGATAGAGTCCTAGTTCACTTCACTAACAACAAACTTCTGCAAACAATGACCCTGAGAAATATGACTTATATGGCCTGTAAGACTACAGCAGTCTCCAACACATCAGTGGATGATCTGTCAAGAGGAGAAGATATTGCTTTTGAGCAGCAAGCCACACATACAAGCCACTGTGCATCTACAAAACTCAGGACATCGATGGATCTGAAACTATTTTAGGCTTCAGTGATTCATTGATGACTAGTTCCTGGAACAAAACGCTTGTTGGTAAGCACTGCAGTAAGCTATTACCCAAAACGTGTCGCTAGGCAGCATTAGCATAATTTAACATTGTTTCAGGAAGTAGTCGCACGCTGCTGAGGTCAGTGACATGAAGCTTTCTTCTATACCTACATGAGTCCATCAGAAGGGCGCGTCAGGAGGACCCACTTCCAAACATCCAATTCAAGAGCAGAATGACAAGCTGACAATACACTCCATCAGCTGACTCATCTCATCAACGAGTCACACGGACAGGCAGAGCAGCCAGCATTTCAAATTCCAAACCCTTTAACAAGTGGAGGAGGGGGGGACGGCAAGGACAACACTTACTTCAACAAACATATAATCCAAGTCCTGGTTCATCTTGTCTCCTGAAGCTTCTAGCTCATGCTGTAACTCTGCCTCCAGCCACACGCGCCACACGAGCAGACACTAATGGATGAAGCGCTGAGCTCCAGACCTTCATTGTGTCTGCAGACATGGCAGCGTCCTCCAGCCAGCCTCACAGCTTCTCGTGCTGTGGTGAAGCTCTGCCCGGATTGGACATTCCCGCTGTCCCTCAAACAGCCCGGCTTCCGCCCTCGATCACATGAGTTCTGAGGCAAACAGCCTGGATTTTCCCACAAACTTCTGACATGATGGGTCCAAATCACATTCTGTCTGATAGCTGCTGCACACAGCAGCAATGACATAGTCCTGTTCCTATAAGCTGGACTGAATAATAATAATAATAATAATAATAATAATAATAATAATAACAATAATAATAATAATAATAATAATAATAATAATAATAATAATAACAATAACAATAACAACAATAATAATATTAATAATAATAATATATATTTATATACTGCAAGATGCACAGATATCTAATTTAGAATACCCACTGTCGTGGAAATAGTCAGGATGATGAAAGATGCTAAAAGTGGAATAAAATAAGATCATCCTTCAAAACATCGACGACAAATAATAGTCATCGCCAAATGTAGTAAAAGATATAATCAAGATGATCATTTTAGCCATAAACGTGCAGCCCCCCTCTGTCTGCCTTGGTGTGTTTGCCCCCCCTCTGTCTGCCTTGGTGTGTTTGCCCCCCCCCCTCTGTCTGCCTTGGTGTGTTTGCCCCCCCTCTGTCTGCCTTGGTGTGTTTGCCCCCCCTCTGTCTGCCTTGGTGTGTTTGCCTGTGTTGGACAGGAGTTTTAATGACGAGATGCCAGTCCAGTGCTGCTTACACGACATGTCTCTCTCTGGCTCTCTGCACAATTACTTTAACCAGGTTACCGTGGTAATCAAATGCACATGCTCTCGATTAGGAGACTGCTGAGAAGAAAATAAAGCGCACACACGTTACGAAATCTCAAGATTCATTCATTATTTAGATATTCAAAGTAATATACTGTGCTCTTTGACCATGTCAGTCACATTATGTTATGTAAAGTTTAAACCCTGGAAGTTGTCAATTTATCTCTAATCCAATATTATGGCATTATTGCACTTGAATGAAAGATTTTACGTGCGATCGCGCTGAATCTTTCAGGAAGTGTAAAGAGCGCCCCCTGTGGGTGACCTAACAGAGCCAGATTTTTTAATTTGGTAACAATTTTAATTGCTGTTGCCATTGGGCCGATTGCGGAGTTAAGTTGGTTTGTTTAATTTTATTTTTTACTGTCATCATTTATTATGTTGTGTCTTTTTGTCGTGTGCTTTTGCTGTTTGTCTGACAACTGTAAATAAAAAGCTTGTTGCAAAGAAAAATCTAATGGCTCATAGCCTTACTTCGCTTTCCATCAGAATATCCTCTCTCCTCGCCTCTTACTCCACCTCACGTTTTTTTTCTTCCACTTTTTCATCCTGATTTGACGTAAACTAATTCAGGGAGAAGGTAAAAATACACAACAAAATAAAGTGTCAAGACCAATAAAATACACTGACTGCTTCTCCATTGGTTCCAGCAGTTTCCTCCTCCTCCTCAGTAAGTCGCCCTCACCTCTGACTCACCTCTCTGTCCCACGCTCAGGACAGACAGGAGCCAAACCAAGACTGGAGCACAATCTGTGGCAACATTTATGTGTGGCTGACTGTGTGTGTGTGTGTGTGTGTGTGTGTGTGTGTGTGTGTGTGTGTGTGTGTGAACCAAGCAGCCTCCTGCTCAATGAGGTTCTATACGGCTGACTCATACACACAAAGAGCAGAGTGTTCTCTGCCTCCGTGTTGGAAAAGTAACTCCCAGAGAGCGGCCTGACATCAGAAGCAGATTTATAAGACAGGCAGGGCAGAAAATTGACCTTTTGGTCTCCTGCATGAAGGCTATATTGGCAGGTAAACCAAAACATTTAGCAGCCATAAAAACAAGTTTTGCAACCAACAAGATTATTTGAGAGGACAGCCAAAATGATGGCTGGCTACCTGCCAAGCAGAAACAAACTTGCAAAAATTGACCAGAATTTGTTTGGTGGCTCATGGTCATTTAATTTCCCACCCTGATGATGCTCCAACAAATGACACATTTGACGTGTAGCTTAAAAGTTTCATTTTTCTCTTCCAAAGGAGTGAAAGGAGTGCAGCACTCCTCTTCACATTTCATGAATGAATGATGTGACACTTCATTGACCCCAGAAATTCTCACTTTGCCTTAATCCAGGAAGGTCAGAGGTCAGGGTTATCTACAGAATTGTGCAGCTAGGGATTCACTGACTTGCTCACGGACACTTTGGCTTGTTGCTGACATGTCATCTGTCGGTCTGTCTGGGTTGGTCTTTAACCACTAGTCAACCCCGCTGCCCCAATATCTCTAACATTCATTCAACAGCAGGTAGGAAGAAACGGGTAGGCTACATGCTGATGACAGCAAGGAAGGAACAGCTATAAAAGCTTCTACTATACAGGGTACTGTATATGCAGGACTCCTGAAGGTAAATTCTATTTAATGCCTTTTTTTAAGACCTTTCCAATATATTTTAAGACCTCAAAAGCCACTTTCATCACATCAGCGATAGCGGTGTAAATCACAACGCTTCATCATTATTCGATAATATAGATTATTTGGACAACAATACAATATTTGCTGATATCACAAAGTCTGGCACAATACGATCAATATGAGACGACCACATGCCCATTTAACACAATCGGCACAATAGCTACAAACTGTAATACCTCTCAAATGCCAATTAAGACTTTTTAATCTATCACAACCTTTATTGAAGCTCATCACACCAGCTGGCAACGTGGGTGGATGGGTGACTCATCATCTCCCTCTCTGTCACATACAACACAGACACGTTCTTCATCTCAGTCTCACGTTTGTAAGATCAACAGCAGCAGCAACCTTGTGAGTGTCCAGTGTTAACAGGAGGTTAGTTATACAGCTGCAGTATCATATCACCATCAGACAGTGAACACATGGCCTGTATACAGTCAGAGAGCCTCAGGTCTGACTCTCTCAGCACCCTGGATGATGATGCGAAGGATGCGAACTGTCCGCAGCATCTGAGCGGTACCCAAAGTGTCGGACAGACTCACAGTGACAGACAGCCCAAATAACTAAAAGACTAGCACAACAAGGCCACACATCATGAATGCCCAAGTCTGACCTATCGACTATACTGTTACGGTGAAAAGGCATCAAACCAGCGGCTCCATGATGGCTGGCACCGCCTTGCATCATTCCAGCCCCCCGGGCCTCCAGTCAGTGGCGGATGATGCTAAATAACAAGGCCCAAACGAAGGTCATATACGTTTGTAAACAAAGAAACGATGCGATAAATACAAACATTCGTAACAAACACGCGAATGGTGTTTGTGGGTGCTGCCGAGCGTGGCATGGGAAACGAGGCAAATCTCTGCCGCATCTGTGAACAGTTTGGCTTTGTCAGCTGCCTGCACCATTACAACGTTCAACCGAGATCTATATTTAGACATCGCAACCAATCACTGCACCTGTCAGCCCAACATGCTGCTCTCTGTGCGCTTTCAAACCCGCTTTCATTCATTGAAAGCCAGCGGCACCGAAGCTCGCTAGTGTTGTTAGATAAATGACTTGTTTTCGTGGCGTAATAGAGCCAAGCGGTCACCTCGCTTGTTGGAAG
>NC_139645.1:37298617-37321117 GCF_964638095.1 Poromitra crassiceps
TCACATAAACCATTTTGAGATGGTGAAGCATGAAGTAAAGCAGGTGTAACTAATAATAGCATTATTGATTATGGTCCATTCCATTATGTGTCCCAGTGCCAGGGCCCTCATTGGTTACACATGCTTTACCACCTCACAACAGTTCCTGTGAAAAGGGTCTATAGGGCAGCAAAGTCTAAGGTCACAATCTGGAAATATGTTGCAGCTCACATTGAAACAATGCTATTTTCTAGGGATGCACGATATATCGGCAATCGTATCGGTATCGGCCGATGTTAGTAATTTTTTAACATATCGGTATCGGTCCGATGTTGCAATGTTAATATCAGTTATCATTATCAGCCAAATTCTTCACATTGAGATGAAATAATACAGTAAATCTATGATTTATGGGCTTTTCCAAAAGTATGTGATTTATGGGCTTTTCCAAAAGTTTTGGAAATAAAGAAACGCATTACTTTTTCAAATTCAGTGTTTACATGTATGTACAAAATGTGATGATCATAAAAAATTGGTTTTATACAGATCATATCGACCGATAAATATCGGTTATCAGCCATAACAGCAATGTTAATATCGGTTATCGGCATCGGCCAGAATTTTCATATCGGTGCATCCCTATTTTCCCCATGTTGCCTGTTATTATAGACCTGATTATATCCATTAAAATGCAACCATCAAATAAGGCTGTAATAAACAGTCATAGCCTCCATAACAGACAAGACATGAACAATGAAAACATTTGTGCAAAACTATTTTATTTACAAAACAAAATGGCACAAAGTGACAGCAGGGCAGCCATATACATGCACAGCTCAGACAGATGTAGTGCGAGTTTATATCCATCAACCTGGACCACAAGCAGTCAGTAAGGACCTGGAGAAGAGCACTACACGGTAACAATGACATTGTTTCATAAAACTACTTGAACTTTGAGTGTAACCCTAACCCACACGTAGACAATGTTTTTAGACAAAGTCCTACAGTAGCTGATTCATAACAGTAGCATTGTATTTGTTCCCAGTGACAGGAGTTGCTCCCTGGTCACATTGTCCATAAAATGATACCCATGCAGCTTGCGGGGCATAAAGGCTGGTCCCTACTGACAGTTTAGCTCCTCTGCCTCTCATTTGGGATGTACACACTTAATTCATGACAACTGGGAAGTGGAAACTTTGACACGAGTAGAGGACAGTGTTATTCTTCCAGGCTGAACTGAAGGGCAGAGCAGAAAGCAACATCATCCTCTCCTCTAAGCCATCTACCTTGAAGGTCAAACATTTCGGAGTTTCAAGAGGTCTCGACTGCATCGTCTACCTGCCGCCCGGAGATGACGCGTTGCACCTGAGCTTTTAAGCACATGGTGTGTGTGTCTTTAAGTGTGTGTGTGTGTGTGTTCAGTGCAGCAGCTGGATGAGGCTTGACTTTGGGAGCCCTGCGTCATACATGCAGTTCCATATATGGCAGTCTGGCCTTCGCTGTGTGGTCCATCAGTATTGGCCTCCCTTTCTCCATGATTCAAAACCAACATGTGAACAGAACTGAACTCCACCTCTGGGTTATTATATTAAGTCAATGACTCAAGCACATTAACAGCATCATTTAGAATAAGGACATACAGTGAATGACAATTCTAATGTAAAATTTTCTTAAAAGGCTGATGTCTGCCTCTGTGCCAAACAGGAAATACTATGTACAGTTCAAAATTGAGGGATCCTTATCAGCGTACTGAAGCCCTCCAAACCGTACAGAGCGAAGCTTCTGCCAAGCGCACCCCCCCCCCCTCCCTCTCTCTCCGCAGCCAATGAACATTGTGTTGGCTGTCGTCCATCAGTCGCACAGAGGCGTCACAGTCCGCTCAATCGCACATGGATGTCCTGTCTTACAGCGTATCATACATGGAGGAAAGAATAACTGAATGGAGAAAGTGGAGACAGATGATGAGACAGCCTGCCCTCCAACTGGATACGACCCACGACATCATTGGTACAAGCAGCCGAATACGACCTTACATCTCCTTTCAACGTTAAGTGTCCTCTAGCGGTCATGTGACCAGATCAGTTTGGTGAAAAAACCTCGAGGCGTGCGGGATTTGAACCTGCGGCCGCTGGCTTGACAGCCACCTGTCGTAACCACTCGGCTACCGGTTCGTTGCTGTCCGTAACCCTAACCCACACCCTAATCCTAACGTTTTTTGAAAAAAAGTAATTTTTTCATGTTGCTTGGTGGAAGTCGCGTAGTACTTTTTTCTGCCACTGAGGGGCGACTGAGGGGCGCTAGTCTAGCAGACGTGCTATGTGGATATGGCGTCTTATGAGTCTTATATGTTGCAGTACTTTTTCTCTGCCACTGAGGGGCGCTAGTCTAGCATATGTGCTATATGGTCGTATTCCAGGTGTTGCTGCATTATGACCTCATGGAGCATATGAGTTGGAGGACTTGTGATGAGGGGAGGGCAGGGAGGGAGGAGGGAGGGCAGGGAGGGAGGAGGGAGGGCAGGGAGGAGGGAGGGCAGGGAGCACAGAAAAAAAAACAGAGACTGGAGGTGATATCCGCTAGCCAGGTCGCTGGGTGCTAGGTAGGTATGGGTTCCTCTGGGGCGGGGTCCGGGGCTGATGGGGAGAAGGTAGAGGCAGGGGGACAGGTGGTGTGTGCATCAGCCTGCCAGTTTGCTGGCCACCAGAGAAGGTTTCCTTTGGGGCAGGTCCTGGGGGGTGGGGATGTGGTCCCCTGTGATCTCGGGCTTCTCTGCTGCTGCAGCGGCGGCAGTGGGCAGCTGCTTGTTCTTGTTGATCTTGGCTTTAGCCATGTTGTAGTCGCCCGAGTCAAAGTACTTTTGCTGTAGAGACAATACAAAACATGGGGGGTATTAGAAGCAATACATGTGCTGTTTTTGGTGCTGACTCCTCCCCTAATTTCTTGAGAAAGTAAGTGAGCATTGCTAGAACAATAATGGGGGTGGGGGGCTTCTACAGTACATTCCAAGTAGTGCATTAAAAAAGGAAAAGGGGAAAAAACAATAAGCACCTGTAGTACCAACAAGTTAAGTTGAAGTCTACATCCATGTCTGACTTTACAACATAAATAAATGTGTTTAGAGGCTGGTCTGTATAGCCAATTTCACATTTCATGACAACTGTTTAAGTGAAGTCTTTGGTGAAATGAAAGTGATCACTCTACTGACATTATAGTGAATAATTTCCACTGAGAAACATGCCGTCTTCACTTACAGTAGAGACAATTTTTACAGAGTACAGAGGACTGAGATTCAGATATTGAACTATAATGTTATTTTATAAAACGGCTCTCTCAAATCAAGCAATCTGATTGGTTCACAGCCATTGTATAAATCCAGTAACCGAGTCCAATAACCCATGGCCATGGGTTATTGGTTGCCATGGCAACTCTCTTACTAAAAGCCTTTGGTTACCTAAAAAAAAACAAATGGCGGAGACAGCTGTCAGATCCTTGTGAATCGATCTTCGCTTATAACTTTACTAATACTTTGCAGAAAATTATGTTTTGTACAAGAATAGATGCGGGCTAATGTCTTCTTTGCAAAAAAAAGGCTGTTAACCCCGCATTTAACCCCGCATTTAACCCCGTAACGTTAGTTGGTGTCGGGCTTTGCAGAAAGCACTCAGCTTCTCAGCAAGCGCTGAGAATGCAGCGCTGCGCTCGAGCTGCCTGTCGGCTTTCCAGAAAGCTCTAGGCTTCTCAGCAAGCGCCAGGATTGGCCAATGTCAACTTCAGTCTCCAGAACAATCCAATCAAATCACCCGCACGTTCTTGCGGTCCCGCCTTACAGTAATGTTTCAACTGACTCTATCAGAATACCATGCCAGTCGGACTTTTGCCAGTCGGAGTATTATTATTATTATATTATTATACTTGGAAACCGTTTTATAAAAGCAATATTGCACTCGAGCTGCGTGGTGTTGTGGCATATATCCCGCTGATAAGCTGTTATCCCACTCGGCCTGCGGCCTCGTGGGATAACAGCTTATCAGCGGGATATATTCGCCACAACACACTTGCTCTCATGCTATATTGCTTAAATATAACATTAATGGTGAGTTTCAATTGACCAAGTACTTTAGTCTTTAATATGGTATCAGTAACAGAGCCTAAATACGCCTACGTCCTGCTTCACTATACGAACCAGCATCTGAAATATTACGAGGGGTGGTGAACGGCGAAAGACAATCCCGTTTGAATTGTGCCATTAAGTACACCACAATGCCGCAGTTTGTCGTAAAACTGAAACGTAACATTGAGTTTGGAATGAAACGGCTCAATCAACCACATCTCTCCTCTCGCACAATATACGTCACACCAACACCAACATGGCCTGGCGGGAGAGAAAGTTATCGCTTACATGACTGGTTGTGTGTAGTCTTTCTGATTTTATAATTTATAGTGAGACAATTTTACGACAAACTGCGACTTTCTTGACTTGCAAAGTTCTCTTTTAAATCGACAAACCTCATGTGTGTACTTCATGTCACAATTCAAATGGGATAAAAAAAATGATTGTCTCTCACCATTCACCTCACCACCACTCATGTTTTGTACGTGGCTGGTTGGCATAGGGCCCTACATAGGGCTGTCTCTATTATTAGAGGGGTGTTCTCTTTTTCCGCTTGAGCACCTGCCCACCCAAACGTCTGTGTACGTGACTGAGTAAACAGTAATGTGATGAATCCTGAAAGTGAAGCCCTTTTCCCACATGCGCTTTGTACCGCTAAATGACCGGAACGTGGTCTAATGCCTGCATGTGGGAAAGGCACCGTGCCGGTATAAGCGCGACCGCGTCGTCCCCGACATTTCACCAGTTTCGATCCAGTCAGAAGAGCGGTATGCTCTTAAGGGGACGCAAGTGGAAACGGGTCCAGTCATTTTCCGCGACAGCGGTCCTTCAATCATGGGCGAAGTGTAGCCTACACACGTTGCTTAATGTTCCAGCGGGCATAATCTAATCATTCGCGCACATTAAAGCAAACTGGCGAAATTATCTTGTGATAGCCTAATAAGAGCAGTATGTCAGCTTGCTGATTTCCGAAGGCAAGCCGGACACATCAAACGAAGCCAATCTGTAAAAAGTGCTTCAACGCGACGCAGGTGAACGGATAAACATCGAACCAGCAACTATTTCTCTCAGACACGGATCCCAACTTCTTCAAAGTGCATCATCTAATCATTTGCGCACATCAAAGCAAACTACTTCCACACATTTCGCTTCATGCATTTGCTTTCTCTACATACATAGGCTACAAGCGTTGGGCAGCTTGCCTTGCAAGCCTCTGCCATTCTCGCTTTGTCTGTCCTGTGTCAGGCTGCTGCAAAGTATGGAGGACTGAGTGAAGTTTTGCCGACCCCCCAAATAAGCTCCCCCCTCCCCCCGTCCCCCGTCCCCCAACATACCGGCTATTTGACGACTAGATTCCCATATGCGCGCGCTAAGGTGTGAAGGGAAATTCAGGGAAATGTCCGATATTGACTTACAGGTAATTTTCCGGTACGCATGTGGGAAAAGGGCTTGAGTGTAACCGAGTGTCTCTGTTCTTTATAGCTTGGCTATGGTTTGTAGCGATCCTGCCTGAAAGCGGCACGTTGGTCCTTGGCCAACAGGATTGTCCCGTTGGTCTGATGGTTAATGTGTTGCGCTTGTAAATGACAGATCCCAGTTTGAAACCAGCCTCGCCTGTGCTGATTTTGTATTTAGTGGGTAAATAAAACGGCTCCATAACAGATACAGAACAGTCGGTTACATGAGTAAAAGTAGAAGAGGAGATAACTCACCCCCTTCTGAAGGCGTTTGCGGAGCAGATCTGAGCCCCCGGGTTTATGTCCCAGATTTGGGTATCTGGCCTTCAGTTTGGCCTCCTCTGACTTTTCAGGACTGATCACCTTATCATCCCCCTCCTGAAAGCAAGGGGAGAGAGGTAGAGAGAGAGAGAGAGAGAGAGAGAGAGAGAGAGAGAGAGAGAGAGAGAGATCCTGTACTTTAGTAGGTGTTGCCAGGCTCCCCAACGAAAAATGATCGTTCAGCTTCGTTTGCCAGTGTGGCACAGAGTCAGATGATCTGCTGCGAGTATCAGACGTTTATACTAACTGTACAACACATTCCAAAGCTGCTGAGTAGGTCTATCTGTCATAACGACTTAGAGCTGCCCATTTCTAACCAAGTAGTAATAGTAATCTCGGTAGTTCACTGGTAGTTCATTTAACGTAACGAGAGTCAGAACGGTCTCTGGGTAACATTAACGTTAGCTACCGTTAGCGTAGTGGTTTGGTTTTTCCCTTCATGACATAGCCAACAGAGGTAAGTAACGTTAGTTAGAAGATTGGACACGTAGCCACTCGTTTGATAACGCGGAGATTGGGAAATGTCACTCTTTGACAGTTGGATGGCTAGCGTAACTAGCGTTAGTTTACGAGATTGCTGCAGCTAAAACCAAACGGCACGCCAGTGTGTTGGCGCTAGCTAGCAGCTGAGCTAACATACAAATGATCTGCCAGGCTGTGAATGTCATGTAGCTGACAGTATCCATGACACTCAGACAAAATCAGCAGCGCTACCGCTGTGTCATTACAAAGTTGGGCAACTGACATTAACATTAAATAACCAAAGCTGGGCTTATTGGCCTTGACTAAAATGTCAACAATAATAGCGAGAGGGCCGTAGATGTATCCTAGCTAACAAAATCAATCCTGCTAACAAGCGAATTCGCTGCATTTAAAACCTTACTTTGTCATCCACCGGCGTCTCTTCGGCCGTCTTTGTTTCCTCGATTTCCTCCGACATGTCTAAACGGACCTGATCTCAGTGAAATCAACAGATAGATAGCTCAGTAGTTGAACGAGAGATGGTAAAA
This sequence comes from Poromitra crassiceps, assembly GCF_964638095.1. NCBI lineage: Eukaryota > Metazoa > Chordata > Actinopteri > Beryciformes > Melamphaidae > Poromitra > Poromitra crassiceps. The sequence continues at coordinate 37,305,496 of NC_139645.1, forward strand.
TCCCCAGCTTTGACTTTCCGTCCCCATACGAATCCCGCCGACCGTTCACTCCTTGTGTTGAGTCCCGCACAAAAATATGGTCGCCGATAAATACTAGCTACGTCACATGCGGAGACACCGTGCGCGTTCCCGGTCCTCGGGCACTTTCCCTTTGACACATGTGCGATAGGGTTTTGCATCTGGTTCAGACTGTTGCATAATATGCCGATCAGCTGTGGGATCCATGTGCACGAAACACACCCAGATTTCAGTGAAAGATACAGTAACATTGATCTAGACTAGAGTTTGCCTTGACGAATGCCTACCGTCAGGGACCTATAGGCCCGTCTGTCTGAGGGCTGTCTGTCTGAGGGCCAAATGTGCCAAAAAATAAATTACAATATAAATACATCGATATATAATATACAATTATTTAAAAAATCCAAACAGAGATACCTGTTTTTGCAAATTAACTCTTGTGAGTAAGTGGGCTCTATGCCACGTTTCAATTTCTGTCCACATTGTGATGTCACAATGTCTATGACATCATCACTGATGATGTTATGACATATTCACTGATGATGTCATAGGCATTGTGACATCATCAGTGACATTATTATTGACCAAATCATCTATAAGTGAGTGACATCCCTGATGATGTCATAGGCATTGTGAAATCATCAGTGACATCATGATGGCTAAAAAAAATTACTTTAGTGAGAAAATATTGGAGCACAGGAAGGAGCCAAAGAAGCTCTGGAAATGCCTAAAAGAAATCGGTTACAGCACCAAAACTAAAACCAGTGGCAGTAACATCAGCCTAGAAGTGAATGGTCAAATAACTTCCAATAAAAAGGAAGTAGCTGAACATCTTAACATCCACTTCTCCTCTGTTGCTAAACAGCTAGTTGACAAGCTTCCATTACCTTCAGGGGCCTATGGTGAGAAACATCTGACTGGTTTCGGGCAGCTGGGCATTGAACCTAGCCTAGGTAAACCCAGCCACCACGTGACCTGCTCTCTCAGTTCCCAGTCACTATAGTGACTGAGAACAGGTCTGAGAGCAGGTCACGTGGGGGATGGGTTTACCCAGGCTACATTGAACCAGGCTCGTTGGCATTTTCCAGAGTTTCTGAAGCTGAGGTAGGTAAACAACTTAAAAATTTGAAGCCTACGAAAGGCACAGGTCTTGATCTGATGCCGGCCAGGTTCCTCAATGATGCTGCGGAGGTGATAACTCCCTTCATCACCCGCATCATGAACCTATCCATCACGTCAGGAACTGTACCAGTGGGTTTTAAAAAAGCCAGAGTGATTCCTCTTTTTAAAAAAGGGTGTAAAAGGGACCCAAACAACTACAGGCCTGTATCGATTTTATGTTCTCTGTCTAAAGTCTTGGAAAATCTAGTGTTAAAACAAATCAATGACTTTATTACAGAGAAACAGATTTTATATGAGTGGCAGTCAGGTTTTAGGAAATCCCATTCTACTGAAACATGCCTGATGTACCTCACTGATTTAATTAGGAGGGAAGTTGATGCAGGCAAGTTTTGTGGTCTAGTGTTGCTTGATCTTCAAAAAGCGTTTGATACTGTAGACCACGGGATTTTAATTCTTAAACTCAGAGCAATGGGTTTTAGTGTTTTAGCATTACGTTGGATCGAATCATAACTTACCCACCGTCTTCAAAGGGTGGACGTTAACGGAACGCTTTCTGAAGTTCAAGAAATGGGGTGGGGGGTGCCGCAGGGGAGTATCCTCGGACCCCTGCTTTTTCTTTTATATATTAATGATTTTAGAGCGGCGACCTCACCTGCCTGTAATTTGTTTCTTTATGCTGATGACTCTGTTTTAATGGTGTCGCACCAGGATAAATCTGCTGTAGAGAAAACTTTAAGTGCAGAGCTAGAGAGTGTTTGTGACTGGCTGTCAGACAACAGATTGTCTCTTCACTTAGGTAAGACAGAAGCCATTGTATTCGGCTCTAAAATTAAATTGTCTAAATCGCCCGGTCTCGTCATCAAGATTGGTGACATTCAAATTAATGCCAAAGATAAGGTAAGCTACCTTGGCTGCATTTTAGACAAATGCTTATCAGGTGAGTATATGGCTCTGAAAGTCCTTGGCAAAATTAACATGCATGTCAGGTTTCTGGCCAGGAAAGCTGCCTTTCTCACCACTCTTTGGCTTCTGCACTTGTTCAGAGTCATTTTGACTATGCTGCCATCTGCTGGTATACTGGTCTCTCTCAGAAACTCAAAAACAAATTACAAACGGCTCAAAACAAGTTGATTCGAGTCATTCTTAAATTCCATCCACGTACCCACCTGGACCAAGCTCATTTTGACAGTCTTAATTGGCTGACAGTTGAGAAGCGCACTTTATACATCAAGCTGCTGTTCACTTTTAAGATTGTTAAGAATTTTGTTCCTATGTATCTTAAAAGCTACTTTTCTTGTGTGAGTGAGCGTCACCAGTATTCTACGAGAGGCAGTTCTACTGATTTCATCCCTATCAGATTTAGGACCCTGATGGGGAGGAACTCGTTCAAATATAATGCAGCGACTCAATGGAACATGTTACCTTCGTGCTTGAAACTGAGTGAGTCTATCTGCACTTTTAAAAAAGGCTTAAAAAAATGGTTACAAACATCCGCACTTTAAACCGTTTTATCCTGTCCTTTTTAGTTCTTGAATTGGTTATTTATTTATGGTATAGCTGGTCTTTTATTTTATTGATTGATATGTTTAGTTCTAGTTTTTATTTTTTTATTTGGGTAAATTATAAACTGAGTTAGTAATTTATCTTTTAATGGAGTTGTATTAGTTTTAAATTATGCTCCCACTTGCACTTCTTTGTTACACGTATTTACGTTGTCTGTCTTGTCTCCATGGGGACCACAATGGAAATAAGCCTTCGGGCTTTATTGTGTTTTTATCCTCGGTGATATGTTGTCTTATGTCCTGTTTTTATCACCAAATAAAGTCAATCAATCAATCAATGATCATGGTCATGAAGTCCTTTGAGCGCCTTGTCCTGTCCTACCTCAAATCCATCACAGACCCACTCCTGGACCCCTACAGTTTGCCTGTAGACGATGCAATCAACATGGCCCTCCACCACATCCTCACACACCTGGACAATGCAGGAACCTATGCCAGGATCCTGTTCGTAGATTTCAGCTCTGCACGCTCATCCCAGCCCTGCTACAGGAGAAACTCTCCCAACTGGGCATGCCCGACTAGCCTGGGTAAACCCATCCCCCACGTGACCTGCTCTCAGACCTGTTCTCAGTCACGTGACTGGGAACTGAGAGAGCAGGTCACGTGGGGGCTGGGTTTACCTAGGCTAATGCCCGACCCCATCTGCAGATGGACCACAGACTTCCTGACTGACAGGAAGCAGCATGTGAGGCTGGGTAAGCACATCACTGACTTTCGGTCCATCAGCACCGGTGCTGCCCAGGGCGGTGTCCTCTCTCCCTACTTCTTCGGTCTGTACACCAACAGCTGCACCTCCAGTCACCAGTCCATCAAGCTCCTTAAGTTCGCGGATGATACCACCCTCATAGGGCTCATCACAGACAGAGATGAGTCGGAATACAGACAGGAAGTTGACCATCTGGTGACTTGGTGCAGTCAAAACAACCTGCTGTTAAATGCTCAAAAAACAATGGAGATGATTGTGGATTACAGGAGGAACAAAGCCCCACCTTCCCCCATCACCCTGTGACTCCCCAGTCAACACTGTGGACTGTGGAGTCCTTCCGCTTCCTGGGGACCATCATCAGCCAGGACCTAAAATGGGAGCTGAACATCAGAACACCAAGAAGGCACAGCAGAGGATGTACTTTGTGCGGCAGCTGAAGAAATTCAAAGTGCCAAAGGCCACGATGGTGCACTTCTACACCTCCATCGTTGAGTCCATCCTCACCTCCTCCATCACCGTCTGGTATGCTGCTGCCACTCTCAAAGACATCAACAGACTTCAGCGCATCATCCGCTGCGCTGAGAAGATAATCAGATGCAACCTGCCATCCCTCCAGGACCTGCATGCAGCCAGGACACTGAAGCGGTCTCGCAAGATCATGGCCGACCTCTCCCACCCTGGCCACAAACTATTTAAGACACTCCCCCACGGCAAGAGACTGAGGTCTGCCAAGACCAGAACCACCCGCCACAAGACCAGCTTCTTCCCAACCGCCATCAGCCTCACCAACAAGGCCCGGAAACCCCTTCCACCAGGGACCTCACCAACAACCCTCCCCCCCCCCACACACACACACACACAAACTCACTATCTTCTCCTAAACTCAACTGAACCCCCCCCCCCCATAAAACTGCAACTCATCTAATTTAATGCCTGTTTAACTGGAACTGTAAATTCATGTAAATTCCCTGCACATTTAATGCCTATTTAACTTAGCCTGTAAATTTCATGTACATTCAATGTACAAGTATTCAAACTCTTATTTAACTCCGACTGTAAATTCATGTAAATCCACTGCCTATTTATCGTCTATTTAACTCAGTCTGTAAATCTCATGTAAATTCAACGTAAATTCATATTTATCATCCACATAACACGTCACCACTCATGTACATATTATATTTACTGATTTGATTGCACTTGCAACTTTGTGATTGTCTTTAGTTATCTTCCTACTTCTGATCTCTGTATATTGATGTGACCGCTACGCTGCATACCGACACCAAGGCAAATTCCTCATATGTAACTTGCATACTGTGGCAATAAAAGTGATTCTGATTCTGATTAACCAAAATCATCTTAAAATGTAAACTGTCTTAAAAAGACAGAGCCAGCGGTTATTTTGCTTGAGGCGCTGAGCTGAGGCCACGAAGGAAGATGCAGAGGGACAGAATGTAGGGAAACCGTGGATAAATCCAGTAGTAGGTGGTAATGCAACAGAAAGGATGCCAACTGCCATAAAACACCACAGAAGACAGCGACCTCTGTTTCGAGCAATTGTGCGCTGCGCATGCCAATAGAGCAGGCGAAGCCAGGCCGCGCAGCGGTCGAGCTGCAGGGCGAGCCTAGGAATCAAGCGCACATAGCGCTCAAGATTTCTAGTATGTACTATGTATACATGTATACAGTATGTATGAATATGGAACAGAGAACACGGTGGGGAGGAAAATAACACAAAGACTCAACAGATTTTCAGATTGCTTTAAGAAGATATTTATATATATTTGTTTTCCAGATTTGAATATTAATGTCAAAAATACATACTATGATATACACTTTTCACTACATCATCTTAGCATGACAGACGTCACATGAGTAGTAACTGAAATATTAATTTAAATATTAAATAAACTGATGAAGGTAAACTGAAAGTAAATATGTAAACACTAAACTAAGGTTACTCTTTTTTCTATTGCAACACTTCCAATAAAGTGGTTCTGTAACAGTACAAAAACGTATTAGAATACCGGTGTTACTATTTTTTTTGTTTCATTTCCAGTTACAATGGGGGAAAAACAGTGCGCTTCTGATGTTCTGCTGTGATGCTTTCGATTTTATCTGGTTTGATTGCTTGTTCAGCTTCAGTGGTCCATGTTTGTTGGAGCACATCTCTTCTTCAGTGGTCCATGGTTGTCTGTGTTTGTTGGAGCTGCACCACTGTCTGCCACCCATGCCCACTTTCACATGGACTTCCCCTCCTCTGAGCTCGGCAGTCATGGAGTCACAGGGTCAAAGCCAAATTCACTTTCAGTTAAATTTCTCGAGGAAGTGGACTTTGTTCCCAGATCGAAAACTGAATGATCTTTTGCCACAAAAAGGCTCTCGCATTCCATCAATACAGAATTGGAGATCCGAGGCTTATTCAAATTAAAGGAAAGCTTTGCCGATTTTCAACCCGCTTTGTATCGTTACAATGTGGGTAATATATACAGATGAGCAGCCTTTATCTTCTCTTCATGTTTTCCTGCACTTTATTCCAGGCACCTCATACATTACATTACATTACATTAATGTAATGTAACACCTCCGTGTCAGAATGATGCAAAACACATCCTGATGTTCTGCTCGAGGGCGGCTGTTCCAACTACACATTGTTTATTTTATTTTTTTTATTTAGGAGCGCTTTAACGAGCGTTAATGAACCATACCAGCTGGCCGGGGTGGAGTTTCTGCAGGCAGACGGACAGGAATTTCTAGATGCAGAAAACATAAAGGGGAGGTAAACACTGGCTATCCGCTTATAATACAGAGATTTTAATGATACAAAGGGGGTTAAAAATGGGCAAAGCCTTCCTTTAAGCTAATATTTTATTTTTGAATGAACTAAGAGTGAACTGACCCCAAATCAGCTGAGTGGATTTAGGTGTCTGCCTCCTAAGACCATCAGTGTGCTCTCCTCTCCTGCCAGACGCTGGAGAGGAAACACAGGCCCGAGAAGTGGAAAAACGTTACCTATCAAATCTGATAAGGCCTTATTGACCACGAGAACAGCATGTCAAACAGAAACCCATGAACTGTGGCCTCAGCCGCCACAACTTTGGACGTGGCTTCTCTGACCCGAGGTCGCTGCACTCAACAGAGAAAAGGGTTTCATGTCTGATAAAGTCTCCAAGGCTCTTAGCTCTCCTGGATCTGTTCTGGGCGACAGGAAGTGAGCGAACTTAAGGAAGGTCAACGGCACCGGCCCGTTGATTCTAGTCGACTGCTGTCCTTTATACCCCTTCTGTTTCAGCCCACTAGCCACAGGCTAATGGGTGGAGTCAAGTTCAGGGTGTGAGTCAAGCTTCAGTAGTGGCCTGCCGGGTGAGGGAGGGAGCCAGGCCTCAGCAGCGGGGCGAGAAAGGCGGGTCAGCGGGAGACTCTGTGAAGGACTGGAGCTCATACGCAGCACCGCTGTCCACCTCCATGGACTTCCTGGAAAACAGCAGACGGACGTCCCTGTAGAGGTAGATCTTCCCAGACTTAGAGCTCTGGAACCTGGTTGGACGGGGACAGAAGGAGGGGGATAAACTCTATTACTACTTATAATGCATTTTAACAAGTTTTTTAGTCTTTTGTAGTAAATGTCAGTACTGTCACACTTTATTTAGTCCACCTACAGAGAGTCTACAGAGCATTTGTAACATTTCAACAGCTTATCAGTTGGCATTAGTTGACATTCAAATCTCGCTTCAAAACACATTTTCTCATTGGTTTTTAATTAACTCAGTATGAGAGTTGCATTTTATTGTCATTCTGTCACTGTCATTCTTGCTATTTGGATTGATTGTACACATGGACTGTATGTATACAGGGTTAGGGTTAACCCTGTATACATACAGTATATTATATATATATATATATTATATTATATATACAGGGTTAGGGTTAACCCTGTATACATACAGTATATTATATATATATATATATTATATTATATATACAGGGTTAGGGTTAACCCTGTATACATACAGTATATTATATATACAGGGTTAGGGTTAGGGTTAACCCTAACCCTGTATATATAATATAATATATATATATATATAATATACTGTATGTATACAGGGTTAGGGTTAACCCTAACCCTGTATATATATATATATATATATATATATATATTATATTATATATACAGGGTTAGGGTTAACCCTAACCCTGTATACATACAGTATATTATATATATATATTATATTATATATACAGGGTTAGGGTTAACCCTAACCCTGTATATATAATATTGTACACATGGACTGTATATATAATATTGTACAGAACTTTGGTCAACTGTGTTGTTTAAATGTGCTTTTATAAATAAAGTTGGTTTGGAATAATTCAACCGTTTGTCTTTGCCTATGTTTTTCCCCCCAATATTTTATTTTCCGTTTTTTATCCACCTTATTTTTGAATGCCCTGCTGTAAAAATAATTATGGGTACAAGATCCGGTTTGATTGTTGCAGCTTGCGCATTTCCTCGTTATTAACGACTCTTTAAAACTCCGACGCTGGGAGGGGGGGGGGGGGGGGGGGGGGGTTTGCTTGTCACAATAAATAAGACTGGTTTGACGACTTATTTGAGGGAATGTAATAATTGTATCTATCACATCAGCTATTTCTGCTCTTTGAGCAACTCTGGATATCGACGAGATTTTTGCCAAGCTGGACCTGATTAGTGATTTGCTCCGTTCGCCTGCAGCTTTGAAACATGACAGACGGGTGTCAAGCTGTCAGCAACAAGGCTGGGAGGATCACACTGGAAGAAGCACCCATAAGGCATCATGGCAGCTAGAAATAAGCTGAACAATAAACTAACAAGACAAACACAGACAGACTCAGACACAGGAAATCAAAGGAAAGAAAAAAAATACAAACATCATTTTACACATTACAACGTGGAGCTACCGGCCACATAAGGTGCTATGTGTTCCTAAGAGATAATGTGCATGAGATGCCACGCAAGGGCTCCATTAGATGCCAGCCGTCACCCCTAACCTCAGTCACTAGTAGTCATTCTTAACCTTGTCAAAGCAGGAGGCCAAAAACAGCTCCCAGATAGCTCAGAACCTTGAGTGAGTTGGTTCTCAGCGCCCGAAGTCTCCACATACGTATGACCAAAACCACGTCCGTCAGCCACAACTTAAATGAAGGTGGAGAGGAGGACTTCCACTCCTTCAGAATGAGTCTCTTGGCGACAGTCATCCACTGACGACACTTGACATCCACATGACACTTTAATAAATCAATCGGTCAATCAATCAATGTCGGTATGTTCATGAATTGTTACAAATACTCTATAGCTAATGTGTTGAACATCAGTTGAATAGAGAGGCAAAGTGACCGCCTACTTCCTGCTTCAGCACTGTACCAGAGATTTTCATCCGCCATTTATTTTCCCATACGCATTTCGTAAAATGCATATAAAAATAGTTTTTAAGGTTCAAACCAAACGGTACAGATATATTTAGAAACAGGAGAGATCACATAACATTTAACTTGGACCAAAACGTTTAAATGTGGGTTTAAAGAAAATATTTTTTCAATGTTTTTTTAAGTTTTGGTCCGAGTGAAATGTTCTATGGTCTCTCCCCATTAGAGCGTTAGCTGAACCGTTTGGTTCGACGAAATACAACTACCGGTATTTTATAAGTTCCACTTTGCCTCTCTATTGTTGAATGTCAACTAATAAGCTGTTGAAATGTTACAAATAGACTCTCTGTAGGCGGACTATCCAAATGAAGTGCTACCTAAATGTCTTATTGTAAATGTGACATGAAAAACAATTCTAAATAGTGTTCTGTTTCTACAGAAAACACATAATAATAATAATAATAATAATAATAATAATAATAATATGAATGATAATAGTAATTTTGGTGTGAAAATCCTACAGTGACACACGTTGAAGCTTTCTCACCTCAGATGAACGAGGTAGCGCAGGGTGCGTCCCTGGCCCAGGGCGAGGGGCTTCCTGCTGGGGTGTGTGTCGCGGCGGACGGGAACAGAGAAGGTCCTCTGGCGTAGGAAGGTCTGGTGTCCGGCCGGCATGGCTCGTAGGTCATACACCACAACAAACATCTTCACCACCGTCTTGTTTGGGTTGAATAAGGTCTGACCCACACAAACGGAGAGCAGAGGGTTTTACACTCAGGGCAGGATTTACACAGAAACAGACTGTCTTTAAAGTCAAACTGAACTTGTGCGTCGCAGTCCGTTTCAGACTGAAAACATAACTTGTCTGAGATCACAGGTTGAGAGGCGGGTCATAGTAGTATGTCGATTATTTTATTTGACAATTCTGGGGACTGGATTGAGCTTTGGCCAATCCTGGCGTGTTCCGCCTCCAAATGGAGTGGGATTCAGCGTGTTGTGGCGCTCTCCTCGGGAAGAGCCTGGTGACGTGAGGTTAGTGGCTGAGAGGAGCTCAGCGAGCAGCAGGCAGCCAGCTGCCTTCATGTTGCCAAGCGGAGAGTGCAGCCCGACGGCCTGGAATCTCCGAGGAGTGACCCCTGACAACCAGGCTCTCAAGCGCGCGCCATTATCGCTATTGCTGTAAATACGATATTCCTGGAATGCGCGTTTTAACGAGCCAATTACATTTCTTTGCATTCTTAAGCATTACAGTTTTCTTTATTGTGTATATCAACATACAATTGGCCAAGTTAGTAGTTCGTTTATGGGATAGGAATTCTGCCAGATGACAGGCACTAGGCGCCATTTTCTCTTTCTTTGGAAGAGAAAATTATCCTGAAATGAAGATTTGATTGACAGCTGCCATGTCGTGATATGATTGGTTGAAATGGGGTAGAAATTTGATAGTACTAGGTGACGTCAGCAAACTGTAGATTACTGTTATGAAAGAAATCTTGAAAAATGGACTTTTGATGTGAACAAGTGTGAAAAACTAAAGAAATTTGTGTACGGTGAGGGCTTTGACGTTGTAGCATGTTTTCCGCATTTGTGCACAAGACATCTTGCCCCCCTGCCCTCATGTCTGCATCCAACATGGTGACTGTGCCTCCTTCTCCACTAGAGGTCTCCCTTTCTGTCTTACTAGGTGTAATCCCTCCTTTGTTCACCTCCATTTTCATTTCAAGATGCAAATATTCCATTCAAAAGAGCATCCATCCGATCCGTACCTGTGTAACAATATAATAATATTATATATATATTATATATATATTATATATTATATATATTATAATATAACAATGACAGTTTAAAAACTCTCACCACTTGAATGGTTCCAGATGGAGGTACGCGGTAGCCCCTTTTCCCCAGGGATTCCAGGTTGATCACTCCCTGTGAGAGAACACAGTGACAACCGCCATGTCACAAACACGTACACAGGTCATCACACACACACACACACACACACACACACACACACACACACACACACACACACACACACACACACACACACACACACACAAGTGTGTGACACCACCTCTACCACTTACAGGTAAGGCTTTCAGCTCCAGGCTCAATCACACAGTAAACCCAAATGACTGAATTATTGATCGAGTGGCTGAAAAAAGTAACCTCACCATATATGGCGAGGGAGCGTTGTCATCGGAGACGCTGTAGAATGACACGTCCACGGGCAAGGTCATGTGACTAGGGCAGAAGGACCCGCTGGCACCAACCTCTGCTGTGAAACCCTCCACCATCCCTAAAGGCTCCAGGCGGTAGTTCAGCACACACTCCTGTCAGGAACAAAATGACATCACACTCCTGTCAGGAACAAAATGACATCACACTCCTGTCAGGAACAAAATGACATCACACTCCTGTCAGGAACAAAATGACATCACACTCCTGTCAGGAACAAAATGACATCACACTCCTGTCAGGAACAAAATGACATTTCTTACTGTCAAAATCCAACAAACTTTTGATTTTCACTTTGACCTTTGACCTTCCCACCCATCGCAGGAAACTCCCTTTTTCATCCACTGAGTAAAGTGTGTGATGGAGTGGACAGTGTTTTTGAGAGCCAAGTGCTTTTGAGAAAAGAGCCTTGTTGGATAGTTAGGGTAACAGGGTTAGGGTAACAGCCGCCACAATGGCTGTTAGGGTCGGCAAACACAGCTGCCACAGGCAAAACAAAATGTACCAGTCACTGGAGGGTGGCTAGTTTGAACTTCCCATGATAAAAAGAGGAAAGCATCCCACACGCTGGGCTCTATATGCAGGATATTTTTTACTAACAATGTTTCGACATGAAGCTTTCTTCTTGGTCTTACAAATGGAATGATTTTTCTTCTGCCAGTGATTAGCACCTAAAGTACTTCGTTTCAGAGTAACTTTTACTAACTTCATGTGGGGATGCAAAATGGCATGCGTGAAGGTAAGCCATTCTCAAAAAAAAAGCTGATGATTCTCAGCCCGTGTGTGTGTGTGTGTGTGTGTCATCATGTATAGGTCACATGCCAGAAACCCTGGTTATACCTCAAAGTTTCCCAGCAGACTGAGACTGGCAGGTGGAGCGCTGGCACTGAACAGCTGGTGGGGCTCATCTGTGTCATCCTCTCTCTTTAGGCATACTCTGAAGGGTTAAAACACACACACACACACACACACACACACACACACACACGATGAGCTTGCTTTTTGTGCTAAACATGATAGCTGCTTTTTGCTGATTGCTGTTTGTTAGACTGACATTATTTCACAGGAAGAATACAATTTGAACTGGCAGTAAACATTTTTGTCCACTGCTCACTTTAACTGATCAACCCCTAAATCACATATAAGTCACATATATATATATATTTTTTTTTAAACCAATCAGTTTCTTTTGTTTTGGAATGGACTGGCTGGTTATCTGTTACAGTGGCTGAAAGCACTTCAGCTGGTGGTGGCTAAAGTTGACTTTGCAGCCTGAATGTCAAACTCGTAAGCTTCATCAAAAGAAGCACTACGCTGCCACCCACATCTGCCTGTAGGAGGTGCTGTGGAGCCCCATGTATAGACAGCCAGTTCACTTCTGTCTGCCATTTTGAGCCTAATGGTGTGATTTTAAGTGCAGTCGCACTACAGCAGGGCTGCAGTAGGTGGCAGTGTGAGAGGTAACGTCAACAGATTGGGGTTGACCCGGCCACTCACAATATGAATAAGACTCATACTCATACCAGCCCACCAAAGGGTCAAATCTGGCCCACGGGAGAACTTTGATCCTTGCCATCAGTTTTAATGAGCCTGAACGTGTCCACCAATTCTTTTATGGAATGTGGGAAAACTCAAAAATAATATTGTTGAAATTGCACTTATTTTTCCTTAACACATTGAATGCCAGCCATGTTTTCATTCCTGTAGGTAAGTTGTGCCAGGGGTGTTTTTGACGATTCTGGCTCATTTTAGAAACAGACGAGGATTCTTTTCTGTTAAGAATTCATGAACACCAATCATCTAAAAATAACTAATAGAATGTGTGCTTTCTCTGTCTAAAAGAGTTAGTTTGCAGAGTTAGTAGTTATGTAGATATTAGCCGTTGAGTACAGCATGGTTTCAGCGTCTGGAAATTTATTCAGAGATAAATGGCTTTTTGTGAAACAGTCACTTTAACCATTCATTTTTGGCATCAGTAAGACCGTCAGACATTCTAAACAATAGTTTTGAACAGTAATTTCCTCCATAACAACAGGAAACACCCCTCTCATTCAAACTCCTCCCTCCGTGTGTCTTGTGTCCTCCTGGCTGTACAGCGGGCGTGTCAGAAGCGCTTTTGCTGCTGCCTGCCTGTGTGCCTGCCTGCCTGCTTGCCTGCGTGCAGACGCTCCTTGTGCGAGTCAAGATGGGCCGGGGAATGCGTGGGCGATGGGCAGATGTTGATTCTGGCCTTTCTGAGGTGTTTCAAAGTGTGTTTCACCTATGATCTATTTTGCAAATCGCTCTCCGCTCTCTGTGTGCTGCTGCCGGTGCGCGGCCGCTCTCAGGCAAGACAAGTCTTGAATGGATTACTGTGAAATCGCCACGGCATTTCCTTGAACGGCTTGGTCCCGCGGCAGTTTTTTCTTTGATTTCGGTCGTCTGGGGGAGCACTGTCAACACTTAGTGGGTCGGTAAAATAGATTATACACATTATCTTGCTCCAATAGTGATCTCGAAGATGTAAAAGTTGTTGATTGATGTACCACCGTCAAAAAAAAAAAAATGTTTATGTAAGACGAGTTAGCTCGTCCTTGGCACTTAAGCGCTGGATTATGTAAGACGAGTTAGGTCGTCTCTGGCACTTAATGTGTTAAGAATCTCAGGCTGTTCATCATCTGTTTTGTAAATGGATGGTCCATTCACTGTGAATGTTTTCAAAATGTACCTGTACTTTTCTAAAATAATAACAACAACAATAGTAATAATTATAATATATTTCTTTAAAAGCACATCCCCAAGTGCTACAAGAGAAAGGAAGGACAAAGGGGGGAAAATGGGGTGAAAACAGCGGTCAGTAGGTCACAGAAATGACCTTCTTTAGAAGGTTTTGGGACCACAGGACAACATGGGTAATGTACAAACTCAATCAGTAAAGAAGTGTTTTGTTTGTCAGCCTCTGCTTACGCCTGCAACGTTTAAACACAGGGAAAAAAGCAGACAAAACTCACAACTCCAGCAGAGTTTGCCTTGCTGGCAGGTACACACAGGTACACACAGGTACACACAGGTACACACAGGTACACACAGCGACAGCTGAAAAGTCGCAAAGTGGAAGAAATGACTTTGGGAGAAGAAATGAGAAGTGCATAAGAAGGGAAATGCACTGGAAAACAATAGGTTCTTTGTCATATAACTATGACTCCTGCAGGGACACACACCTTGTAATCATCACAAACATGGACTGACTGGATTAGTGGAAATGAACCTGGCCTCCTCCATCTGGACAGTTGAATCTCCTAACTACAGTGAGCAAGATCCCAGGTGAGGGAATATGTACCTTTTGTCAGAGGCCCACGGCAGAGCCTTACAGCCAGTCAGAGAGGTGTCCAGGTCAAAGTAGCCCGTCTGACTTCTCCTCTGAGGAACCTGCCACAGACACACAGGACATGATTCAGAATACACACTCTCCCAAGTCACACCAGAGCTCAGCGGAGACGTCGGTTTCTTGCTTTAATCAAGAAGTCCTGAAGTGAAACAGCCTGAGCTGAAGTGAAACAGCCTGAGCTGAAGTGAAACAGCCTGAGCTGAAGTGAAACAGCCTGAGCTGAGCTGAGCTGAGCTGAGCTGAGCTGAGCTGAGCTGAGCTGGAGAATCATTTGAAGCGTGGAGTTCAGGGCGATATCTCGGCTGTTGAGCAAAAACACACGCAGTAGCAAAATGTAAAATGTTGTCCAGGAATGAGATCTATGAAATTATACACTGCGTTTTAACAGGATGAAGGTTTCTAGAGTAACGAAAGTCACAATAAACAAATATATTTGAAAAAATATGAAGGTATCCCTGTAACATGTGGGCTCCAGAGTGCGTGTATTTACACGCATTTTCCCACCTTAAAATCTGCCAGTGCGTATAAATATTTTCATAACACGCACTCTCTCGCTCGCCCTACTCTTGTACCACAGCGTGCAGCGTTGTCAATCAAAATATCTCACATGGAAAGACAGGGGAAATACAAAAATAAAACGTTTTCAATTGCTTCTGAGTGCTTTAGACTTGGGCAGAATCGTTTTACTTTGAAAATCCGACTGGAAGTTGTATCGTTCTTATCGCTAGTACAACACAGGACAGGTGTGACCGGCCGGCCAGACTCACTCGTACCGGAATCGGAGCCATATATATATATATATATATATATATATATATATATATATATATATATGCACTGGGAATATATATACGTCCCAGTGCATGCACTGGGACGCGTCATCAGTGATGTTAACTGGGGTCGTGGGGTGTTTCGGGTCTGTCAACATCATACACCCTCGCCCAGTAGACCCAGCCGAGGCCGATTACGACCCCGACCCGCGTCCCGGAAGCAGCCGCTACGGATCAGCCTTCCTACTCTGTCTGCAGCGTTGCCCGCGGAAGGGTTGATCACGCCCAATCCGCTGCAATAGAGTTAGTGCTACACCGCAGTATTGTAAGACCCTTCGGTGCATGGAGGTCTAAGGCCCTGTGGGGTGACTCCAGGCCGGGCACCTCCTTCGTCTCACCAGAACCTCCTGTGGCAAAAGGCAATCCT
>NC_139645.1:37326117-37353617 GCF_964638095.1 Poromitra crassiceps
TGGGGAGGGGGGAGGGGGAGTGGCCTGCTTTACCTGTGGGGTGGGGGGAGGGGGAGTGGGAGCGGGAGGCCGTGGGGGAGCGAGAGGGCCGGTGGAAGAGGGGGGAACCCTGGCAGTGCGGGACGTTGACCTGGGGAAGCTCTCCGTTCTGATAGGCGTGGCCGTCGCCAGGCTCCCGGCTCCTCTTGCCGTAGAGAGGGGGCACAGCAGTGCCGTAGAGAGGGGGCACAGCACTGTGGGACAGAGGGGGCACAGCACTGTGGGACAGGCTGCTGATGGGGATGTTGTTGATGGGAAGGTTCGGTACGGGTAACGCATTGATGGCGAGGCCCGGCATGGCGTTGGGGCTCTTGCTGTAGAGCGGCAGGTTGGAGTTGTGGAGGAGGTTGTCTTTGCCGGGGTCCTGCCTCTTCCTGAGGAAGGGCAGGCCGCCGTGGCTGCTGAGGCTGGGGGTCTTGCTGTAGAGCGGAGGCAGGCCGGTGTGGATGCTGCAGGACAGAGTGGGGTAGGTGGGCTGGCGGGGGAGCGACTGCACCCGAACTCGCAGGGCTACGCTCTGGGACACGTTGGGCACGGGGAAGAGGTGCTCCGAGGGTGGCTGGGAGAACTGCCACACCAAGTCCTCATCAGCAGCACTGATCCTGTTAGACAGAGAGAGAGCGAGAGAGATAAAGGAGAGAGAGAGAGACAAAGGAGAGAGAGAGAGACAAAGGAGAGAGAGAGAGACAAAGGAGAGAGAGAGAGATAAAGGAGAGAGAGACAAAGGAGAGAAGAGAGAGAGAGATAAAAGAGAGAGAGAGAGAGATAAAGGAGAGAGAGAGAGAGAGAGAGAGACAAAGGAGAGAGAGAGACAAAGGAGAGAGAGAGAGACAAAGGAGAGAGAGAGAGATAAAGGAGAGAGAGAGAGACAAAGGAGAGAAGAAAGAGAGAGATAAAGGAGAGAGAGAGAGAGATAAAGGAGAGAGAGAGAGAGAGACAAAGGAGAGAGAGACAGATAAAGGAGAGAGAGAGGGAGAAAGGAGAGAGAGAGAGACAAAGGAGAGAGAGAGAGAGAGATAAAGGAGAGAGAGAGAGAGAGAGAAAGGAGAGAAGAGAGAGAGAGAGAGAGAGACATTGGTTTTGGGCAGGTCATTGTAAAGTCTTAGATCTAAAAACATTAGGACATTTAGGGATCTGGGAATTTTCTGAACCCTCCAGTGATTCAGTTTAACTTCCTGTAATTCAATTTTTACTTCCTGGAACCAAAATGGTGAAAACTATAAAACTGTCTGGAAATCTTTCAAGACAGATGGTTCCTATTCACCTTATTCCTGGACTTACGTTTCCCATGATTCTCAGCGGTTGCTGATTGTCGACTTCCTGTTTAAAAAAAATTCACTAGCAAGGAGGTGCACGCTGCTGTCAAAGAGTGGGAATGTTTGGCTTATTTGATCCGAAATGGCTAAAAATAGTAACATTGTGTGGTTGCATAGCGGCAATATTTTACAAAAACAAGGTGAATATCAATTCACTGGTACTGTATGGGCTTATTTTAGCCAAAATGGCAAAAAATAGTATGTGGTTGCATAGCGGCCGCTTTTGTTTTGAAGGCTAAACATCCAAACCGGAACTCTTATTATTTGGTCATTGAACGTAGCTTTAGCGGTCTCTCTCTTTCAAGATTCAAGATATTGTCACTCTGTTGTACAATTATGCACGTGTGAAATTATTATGCTGGGGGGCTCCATTACAAGACATACGTAGGTACAAAGTCACAACAATTATGATTATTTTCAGTCTCTTTCGCTATGAACGGTCCTGGGCGGAAACAGGCAACCGGCAGCTGGAAACAGGGAGGGAGGGTGTCATGGAAGCGCCCACGGTCTCACCAGGAAACTCAAAGCTTTCTGAACTTAATTTATTGCAAATGTTCTAATCTTGAACTTGCTAAGACAATTCATTCAGACATTCAGATTTGTAGTCTATTTTCAAGCCAGTTTCTTTCAGTCTAAGTCTAATTCATGTATGGGAGTGGAGGATTTGAAGAGGTCATTTGCATAATGTGTATCCCTTTTGTGGGGGTCTTTAGTTCAAGTTCAGATGGCTGCATCTCTAAAATATAAAATCCATTGTGTAAAGTGTTATTTTGTCAAGGACTTCATCTCCATTTTGTTCAAAAAGCACCACAATGTGTGGTCACAGGTATCACTTGTTCTCAATGGGAGTTGTTTTCCTTCCTTTAAGCCTCTTGAATCTTGCCCAATAGCCTCTCTGGAAAGCCTCCGCCCACAAGTCCACCAACAGCTGAGATCTTCCCGGGTTTTAGGAGCGTCGTGTCTCACCTGTACAGGATGTTCCTGCCTGGGGACAATGTGTCTCACCTGTACAGGATGTTCCTGGGGACGATGCCATGGGAGGCGCTGAGCCAGGCACTGAGCTGGGAGAAGAAGACGTAGGAGCGGACGGCCAACAGCAGGGTCTTCTCCTCGATGAAGCGATCCCCGCTCCTGCCAAACGCAATGTAAGAAAAAAAAACTATTTGTTAGGTTAATGAGAAAACAGTTCAGGGGTGTGTGTGTGTGTGTGTTTACAGAGGCCTTGAAGTCTGCCTGTGTGTGTGTGTGTGTGTGTGTGTGTGTGTGTGTGTGTGTGTGTGTGTGTGTGTGTGTGTGTGTGAAAGTGGTCCCTGCTCCTACGCAGGCGAGAGAGAAGTGGGACACTTTGTCAGGCTAATGAAACAACAGCTCTAGGATGTGATCTTCTCAGGTCAGTGAGTGTCCAACTCAGTTACCAAAGAAGTCCACAAGTGCAGGTGGCTCAAAAAGAGCACCCGAGGGCACTCCGTTTCAACTCGCTATTTTCTATGAAGACTGCAAGTTGAAGTTTATCCCTGCTAAAACAAATGATTTTGAATATACCAGAGTGCCTTGTGTCCCTTTGGTGACCGAGCTGGACGGTCACTGCTTTTTTTTTAATTTGATCTCTTTCTAATCCTTGAAGAGCACCAGATCACTGGCTTATTGACCCAATCAGTGTTGGGGGTAGCTCATTACAAAAGCAACATATTACATGTAATATATTACTTTTAGGAGTAACTCAGTAATATAACTTATTACTAATAGGATTTGAGTAATATTATACCAGTTACTTTGTCAAGTAACACAAGTTACAAATTGAGTTAAAAAAAGATTAACCATGCACATATTAAATAAAGATACAATCATTTCCTAATCAAATTGTGTGTTTTTATGCAAATAACCACTATAGATGACAATAACAAAGGAAAAGGATAACATTTAGAAGTTTGGACGGTTTGGACTGACTTCAAGACGGGTGCAATTATCTTTTGGGATGGTTCTGGGGCGGCGATGTCATTCTGCTACTACTGTTATTTTGGTGAAAATAATGCAAAAGTAGTGTAATAAGTAACGACACAGACAGTAATATTGTAAAGTAATGTATTACTTTCAAATTAAGGTAACTAGTAATATGAAGTATATTACATTTTGAAAGTAACCTGCCTAACACTGGACCCAATGCAGCACTCCCATCTCTCTCTACTTTAGGTAACACTTCATTTCGATAGTCCGCCTACTGTACAGAAAGTCTACAGAGTGTTTGTAACATTTCAACAATCCAACCGTTTTGCTTTGATCTGTAGATGTTTAACAGATGCTGTTTGCTTCCCGTTCAACTCACCTGATTCTCACCACCTGGAGCTACTCAATTCTTCTGACAATATGTAGGTATGTTCATGAATTGTCACATATACTCTTTAGCAGGGGTTCCCAATCTTAAAGACCAAATGAACCCAACGGAATGCAAGTAGCACGAGGGTCAGAGCTGTTTCAGAGTCTTGTCTGAGATGACAGGGTTGTGAGGCGGAACCATAATAGCGTGTGGATGATTTGATTTGACAATTCTGGGGACTGGCTTTTAGGGCTGTGGCGATTCACTTATCTCCCGATTCGATACTATCACGATTCTTGGGTGCCGATTCGATTTATATTGCGATTCTTAAGTATTGCGATTTTACGATTATTGCGATTCGATATTACGATTTATTGCGATTTTTGTTTATTTTTTTCTTTTATTTTTTCAGTTTGTTTGCTTTTTCATACACTAGAGACTGTATATTATATATCATGAGTAGGGCTGGGCGATATAGTTAAAAACAGGGGCGGACTGGGATCATAATTCAGGCCGGGCATTAGATACCAAGCAGGCCAGGCCGATATGGGCCGACGCGCGTGAAATTTGGGCCGTTTGAAGCCCAATTTGGGCCGTTTGAAGCCAGATTTGGGCTGTTTGAAGTCCAATTTTACAATGAGATGCACCCACTTTAACCCTGAAGTGTATGTATTACTTCAGACTAACTAATAAAGTAATAAAACCACTAGTTCCCAGTTCAGAATTGCAATTGTGCAATTACTCACCCAATGTGAGTAATTGCACAATTGTTACAAGTCTTCAACTGTGAATTCAACTTGCCTGTTTCCATGAAGTTGCTCCATAACATAGACTGCTGCTGCTGCTGTGTTTCTATCTCTACTTAACGTAATGTTAGGTTCAAAACTGAGCACACATGAATCTAACGTTTTCGGACAGTAATTCTGTCAGTTTTCTGCCAGCCAGTTGAATTCAACACACACACGTTGGTGTGTTGGTCAGGATCTGTAATGTTAACGTTATTTGTTTTGTGCCGTTCAATATTGCTGGTAGTGATAGCCTACAGTCACCTGGCTCTGTGCTGTAGTAGTAGCCTATCCAAGCCCGCTGGTCTCTCATGACGTGTGCTGTCCTGTTGTCGACGTCAACGTGCTTTGCAGCGGTGCAACTTCATAAATAATTAATTAATCCCTAATCCCGGCGGTCAGCGACGATGCCATCGTCCATCGCGATGTTTCACTGTGAAACCATTGTGATGATGCTGTTTGGTTGACATCGCCCAACCCTATTTGGCATTGGCCAATCCTGGCGTGTTCCACCCCCAAATCCAGTGGGATTCAGTGTGTTGTGGTGCTGCGCGAGTGGGATCCGCAGAGTACCAGGCAGCCAGCTGCTTCTGTGTGGAGCAGAGCATGAGTGCTGCCCGCCCGCCTGGAATCTGCCAGCGGCGACCCCTTAGTTAACGTTATCCTAGAATGCGAGTTTAATGAGCCAGTTACATTTCTTTGCATTCTTAGACATCACCGTTTGCTTTATTTTGTATGTTACATACAATTGGCCAAGTTAGTAGTTAGTTTATGGGCTAGAAATTCTGTCAGATTATAGATGCTAGGCGCCATTTCTCCTTCATTTGGAGGAGAAAATGAAATAAAGATTGATTGACAGCTGCCATGTCGTGATATGATTGGTTGAAATGGGGTAGAAATTTGATAGTGCAATGTGATGTCTGCAAACTGTAGATTACTACCCCTTTGAAATAGTTTTCCCTCGCCAAAATGTAACCTATGTTTGGAGCGTTATTTACCCCCCTTCCTGACAAGCTAGCATATTATCAGCGTATATATGCAGGAATCCCAAAGTTAAATTCAATACCTTTTGATATATTTTAACACCTCAGCACCACTTTCGTCACATCAACGATAAGGGTGTAAACCACAAGTTTAACCATGATAAGATATTGTATTGATTATTTGGACAATGATACAATATTTTCTGATATCACAAAGTGTGCCATGATACGATATTGATTCAATTCAGGGGTCTGCGGTCGATATGGGACGATATAATTATGCTCATTTAACACAATGAGCACAATAGCTACAAAATTGTATACATCTCAAATGTTGATGAAGACTTTTCAATCGTTTTTAAGGGCCTTGATTTCCCATAAATTGATTTATCAACTTTTAATACTTTGCAAGACCCCGCGGACACCCTGATTATGCTAGGTACCAATGGATGCGTTAGGTCTTCTAGTTTCTTCTGATAACAGGATCTCCACTGTAGCTTTAACTAGAAGGACCGCAACGCAGACTTATGCCTCCGCCATTAGTTCATTCTGGAGTCCAAATCGCCATTTGAGGCAAATTGGAAGAAATTCCGTCAAGGCGCTCCTGAGATGTTGCGTTACAGAGCTTGGAAATTGGGTGTGTGAGAGGTCACAGTGACCTTGAACTTTGACCACCAAAATGTAATCAGTTCATCCTTGAGTCCAAGTGGATGTTTGAGACAAGTTTGATTAAATTCCATTAAGGCATTCCTGTGTATAATCTGTTAAACATCTACACACAAAAGTGAAACGGTTGAGTGTCACCTAAAATGATCCTGTAGGAACATACGATGTAGGTACACAAGGTTAAAGACACCGCCCTATGTGTGAACATCCATTGTGGATACTATCCAAGTTTAAAATAATGAGATTAGACCTGTGTGTGTGTGTGTGTGTGTGTGTGTGTGTGTGTGTGTGTGTGTGTGTGCGTGTGTGTGTGCGTGTGCGTGCGTGCTTGTGTGTGTGTGTGTGTGTGTGTGTGTGTGCGTGTGTGTGTGTGTGCGTGTGCGTGCGTGCTTGTGTGTGTGCGTGCGTGCTTGTGTGTGCGTGTGTGTGTGTGCGTGTGTGTCTGTGTGTGTGTGTGTGTGTGTGTGTGTGTGTGTGTGTGTGTGTGTGTGTGTGTGTGTCTTACTGTCTGGGAACAGGCTGCAGGGTCCATCTCTCCAGCAGCAGAGCATCTTGTTTGATGACCGGGTCACTGATGGGGTCACTGGGGGGGCACTCGTCACCATAGCAACAGTCTGGCAGCAGCATGACCTCGATCATGATGGGGATGCTGTTTCTCCAGAGCAACATCACCTCTGAACGGGTCCGCCGGGCCTGCCGGCACTGGACACACACACACACACACACACACACACACACACACACACACACACACACAGACACAGACACACAGACACAGACACAGACACAGACACAGACACACACACACACACACACACACACACACACACACACACACACACACACGGGCAGTGTGAGTTAGTGTTCATGGGACAAAGCAGTTATTCTGCTCTGACATATTGTTGTAGATAAATGGCTGAAGTGTAAATGAGAGGGAAGCGAGTAACATGAGTGAGGTGTCTCGCTATGGGAAGCAGCCTCTGCAGCCCTACTATGCTCTGGAACATGCCCTCCAGATGTGTATGGTCAGGCTCATACTATCACACTCAAGACCCTCCAGATGTGTATGGTCAGGCTCATACTATCACACTCAAGACCCTCCAGATGTGTATGGTCAGGCTCATACTATCACACTCAAGACCCTCCAGATGTGTATGGTCAGGCTCATACTATCACACTCAAGACCCTCCAGATGTGTATGGTCAGGCTCATACTATCACACTCAAGACCCTCCAGATGTGTATGGTCAGGCTCATACTATCACACTCAAGACCCTCCAGATGTGTATGGTCAGGCTCATACTATCACACTCAAGACCCTCCAGATGTGTATGGTCAGGCTCATACTATCACACTCAAGACCCTCCAGATGTGTATGGTCAGCCTCATACTATCACACTCAAGACCCTCCAGATGTGTATGGTCAGGCTCATACTATCACACTCAAGGCAAGCTTGAGTCAAAATGGTAGAAAAATGTCAGGTTTATTTTCCATATGTTTGTGTCTTCAAAGCTGGGGCAGAGAGTGCTGCAGTAGCTGCTGTAACATAGAACATAACACACAGAACAGAACAGACACAGTGGCTCTGATCCTGTTTGGGCTTTTAGATTTCATTGCCTTAGTTAACTCATTGAGTGCCAATGACGACAGTTGTCGTCAATTCGAATACTAACGTAGAGTGCCAAAGACGACGATTGTCGTCAATTGCGTTTTTTGACGGTGGGACGTGGATCAATGCCTGATACATCTCCTGTACAAATATTGTAGCTATTGGAGGTGTATAACCTATTTTACCGACCCAGTAGGTGGCGACAGTGCTCTCCAGATTACAGAAAGGTCCGGAAAACAGGAGGAAAAAGCCGTGATCAAAGAGAAACCGATGCATGCTGCAGCCAGAGCCATATAGATTGCTCTGTCTGCAGCTGACCGAACCGCAGTCAATCCGCGCACACAACTGAGCTCCTCTGCCTCTGTCTGTCTGTCTGCATAGTTTCTTCACACGATTAGCCGCCAGAAAGGCAGCACCCGACGCCGAAGGGACAAACCTTTCCCTGCAGTCCGGGTTGGCATTTCCTTGTCGCGCTGGGAGCCGCCCGGGAGCCGCCCGGCGCAAAAACGGAGGCTCCGAAAATAGACTGGGTGCGTGTGGGGAGGAGTTTGCAGCTGAGGGGGGGAGAGGGGGGTGGGGCACGCAGGCTCCACAGAACTACACCACGTCACTACATCAGAAAATATTAGCTAGAGTCAGTGAATGTGCTTGAAATGCTTCATTTCACAAAAGGCTGAATATCTCAGCTTATAATTTGAAACCTGTCTTTTTGCTCAAAACAGCCTATCTTCTCCGGCTCATAACTAAAGAAACGGAAAATGGTATCAATAAACTTAAGAACTTTTGCAGATGATAGAATAGAGTCTCATCGTTCTTTGTGCGTGTTCGGTGTTTACATAGTAATATCACACAATATTCTGTGGGCCTCGAGAAATCACTGAAAACGCTCTGAAACTCTGGCACTGGGAGCGTCCGTTCTCCAAAAGTGGCTGGCACTCAATGAGTTAATAAAAAAAACAAGAGCGGCTCAAAAACACGCAGAGCCCATAATTCAGCAGCATGCCTCCATCTTGGATCAGCATCAGCTGAAACCCACTTCACTCACTACATTAAGATATATGAGTCTGACTCAAGTCTCTTCACTTGCCAAACCAAAATGCGGTAATGAGGTACTTTGAAAAGCACCATATCAAATGAATGAATGAATGACAAGCCCCCGCAGAGTGAAGAGGGAGCTACTGACCTCAGCTGGCATCAGGCTGTGCATGCGAGTGTGTGTGTCTGCGTGTGTGTGTGTGTGTGTGTGTGTGTGTGTGCATGTGCACGTGCGCGTGTGTGTGTGTCTGCGTGTGTGCGTGTGCTTGTGAATGTGTGTGTGTGTGTGTGTGTGTGTGTGCATGTGCACGTGCGCGTGTGTGTGTGTCTGCGTGTGTGCGTGTGCTTGTGAATGTGTGTGTGTGTGTGTGTGTGTGTGTGCATGTGCACGTGCGCGTGTGTCTGCGTGTGTGCGTGTGCTTGTGAATGTGTGTGTGCGCGTGTTACCTGTGGTAGTTTGTCGCTGCACTCGTGCTTGTGAAGAGGTGGCATGGCCGACTGGGCGGGGGGGCAGTGCAGCCCCTCTGCTCTGCCCTTCACGGAACATTCTGGAGTCCTTCCCTCTGTGATGAGCAGGGTCAGGAACACCAGGAGCTCCTCAGCATCGTACTCGAAGAACTCCTCCGACGCATCTGGACCAGGCAGAAAGAGAGAGAGAGAGAGAGGGACGGTCAGGATACCAGACCTCTAACAAGGCAGAAAGAGAGAGAGAGAGAGGGACGGTCAGGATACCAGACCTCTAACAAGGCAGAAAGAGAGAGAGAGAGAGGGACGGTCAGGATAGCAAGCCTCTAACTAGAGCTGGGTATTGGTTCAAATTTCAAGAATCGATTCGATTCCGATTCACAAGGTTGCAAATCGATTCATCCCAATTCGATTTGATTTGATTTGATTCATTTCAATATTGATTTGGTTAGTGATACCAAAACGTGTTTTTTGAGCTGTAACCTGAATTACATGACTGTCCAGTTATGTAACACAGGGGTTCCCAACCTTTTTTGCGCCAAGTAGATACATGGGGAAAAAAAGTTGCGATTGTCAATTTTAATGGTTTTAGTTACACATATATTTACTCACCAGGTGGTGACAAAGGGTAAATAACAGTCTTTTCATCTGTCAATAAAGACACTTTCACAATTATGCACAGTGATTTGATTTCAGCCTATATAATTTCTAAAAGTAGATATTAATGATCAAACATTTCCATTTATGTAGCCTACAGTATTTATGTTTTTGTTTCAACTACAAACATAAGTAAACGTCAACTTGAAACTATGTTTCAACTACCACACACAGCATAATATTTTAGCCTGTTTATTATTATTTTTATTTTTTTAATTAAAAAAATCGATCTCTGGACATATGAATCGATATCAAAGGATTAAAATAAAAATCGATTAACACTTTCACGCTTTCACTTTCGCGCTGACGCACAGCGGTGGCAACGGTGGGGGGTTCCAAGAATAGACTGGATGCACACTTTGAAACACGCACCATAAATAAGCCCAGAATCGCAAGAGCTTCATCAGAGCTCTCAACCGAAACGCCAAGAAACGAGCAAAACCCATCCAGCGAGCCCCATCCAGACTGCCAGGCAGCAGCCAGGCAGCAGCAACTCGTTTGTCACAGACCCGCTGCAGAGCCAAGGAGGGCGGAGGAGAACGCCCACGGAGGGAGGAGTTGGAAGCAGAGGGGGGTTTCCTGCTGTTATGGAGGAAATTACTGTTCAAAACTATTGTTTAGATGTCTGACGTCTTACTGATGCCAAAAATGAATGGTTAAAGTGACTGTTCTATCGAATTTCACAAAAAGCCGTTTATCTCAGAATAAATTTTCAGACGCTGAAACCATGCTGTATTGAACTGCTAATGCTTACATAACTACTAACTCTACAAACTAACTCTTTTAGACAGAGAAAGCACACATTCTATTAGTTCTTTTGAGATATTGTGTGTTCACAAAATCCTAACAGAAACGAATCCTCGGCTCTTGAAAGATGAGCCAAAATCCTCAAAAAAAAACCTTGGCAGAAGCTAACTACAGTATTGAAAAACGGCTGGCAGTGAATGTGTTAAAAATCGGAGAATGGATTTTTTGAACCCAGGCCTACCTCTAACATAAGAAGGAGGAACTAGAAAACGGGATACAAGATGCCAACACACTCATCCCCCACTTGTTGATTCTCATCCACAACAAATGTTTTTAGACCGTCGGCAAACCACATCCAGACCACATCCACATCCAGACCACATCCAAACCACATCCAGAAATATATTTAGCATCTTTGCTAGCCTTCCATAATTCATGTCATGTTGACGTCTACATATTTGGCCATCTCTGCAGTCAACAGATTCTAAAGAATGGTAAGAGCTGCTAACTCAATATAAAGTCTGGACATGGTACAGCTAACCTGCCCAAAGTGGCCAAATGAACGAGAAGCTGGAATGGATTAGGCTCTGTATTTTCTATCTTTTGCATGCAGGAGGTACTTGAATGATTGCCTCTATTAGGGCATTAGGAATGCATAGGACTGATGTGGGGAGCACTGCAGGTATGCACTGATTGTGTGCGAGGTCTTTATGGTGTGAAGAGGCTCCTGGAAGGTCTTTATGGTGTGAAGAGGCTCCTGGAAGGTCTTTATGGTGTGAAGAGGCTCCTGGAAGGTCTTTATGGTGTGAAGAGGCTCCTGGAAGGTCTTTATGGAGGCTCCTGGAAGGTCTTTATGGTGTGAAGAGGCTCCTGGAAGGTCTTTATGGTGTGAAGAGGCTCCTGGAAGGTCTTTATGGTGTGAAGAGGCTCCTGGAAGAGGCTCCTGGAAGGTCTTTATGGTGTGAAGAGGCTCCTGGAAGGTCTTTATGGTGTGAAGAGGCTCCTGGAAGGTCTTTATGGTGTGAAGAGGCTCCTGGAAGGTATTTATGGTGTGAAGAGGCTCCTGGAAGGTCTTTATGGTGTGAAGAGGCTCCTGGAAGGTCTTTATGGTGTGAAGAGGCTCCTGGAAGGTATTTATGGTGTGAAGAGGCTCCTGGAAGGTCTTTATGGTGTGAAGAGGCTCCTGGAAGGTATTTATGGTGTGAAGAGGTTCCTGGAAGGTCTTTATGGTGTGAAGAGGCTCCTGGAAGGTCTTTATGGTGTGAAGAGGCTCCTGGAAGTTCTTTATGGTGTGAAGAGGCTCCTGGAAGGTCTTTATGGTGTGAAGAGGCTCCTGGAAGGTCTTTATGGTGTGAAGAGGCTCCTGGAAGGTATTTATGGTGTGAAGAGGCTCCTGGAAGGTATTTATGGTGTGAAGAGGTTCCTGGAAGGTCTTTATGGTGTGAAGAGGTTCCTGGAAGGTCTTTATGGTGTGAAGAGGCTCCTGGAAGGTCTTTATGGTGTGAAGAGGCTCCTGGAAGGTCTTTATGGTGTGAAGAGGCTCCTGGAAGGTCTTTATGGTGTGAAGAGGCTCCTGGAAGGTCTTTAAGGTGTGAAGAGGCTCCTGGAAGGTCTTTATGGTGTGAAGAGGCTCCTGGAAGGTCTTTATGGTGTGAAGAGGCTCCTGGAAGGTCTTTATGGTGTGAAGAGGCTCCTGGAAGTTCAGACAGAGACGCAGGGATCACATGATCACCTCACAGCGGAGCAACATGGCTGCCGTCAGCTGAGCCGTCACAAAGAGGTCACGCAACACAAGCCTCTAAAGATGGTAGCTGGTAGAGATTTAGCGCACTGACCAGAGAAGCTAACTTCAATGTCCAGCCTGTCACAGGTGCTGGAGGGAATGAAAATGCAATGAGGCCGTGGAACCTATAATTTGACACGAATAACGCATGAAGGCATCATCTCTCCTACTTGGATTTGGCTTTAGTGAACACAGCTTTCAAAGTTCTGCTGAAAAGTTTGGATTTAGACAACGGGTGTGGGGTGTGGGGGAAGGAGGGTGTGGGGGAGCTGGAAGGCAGTGGATGAGACAACTTTTCCAATTTAGTCATTTCAGCTGGATATATTTAGACGCTCCATGTCAGCTGAGCCGAGGCGTGATGGCACACACTGTTTGCTCTCTCTCTCTCTCTCCACACACACACACTGACACACAAGCTGGCATGCACACACACACACACACACACACACACACACAGACACACAAGCTGGCATCCACACACACAGACACACACACACACACACTGACACACAAGCTGGCATGCACACACACACACACACACACACACACACTGACACACAAGCTGGCATGCACACACACACTGACACACAAGCTGGCATGCACACACACACACACACACACACACACACACACTGACACACAAGCTGGCATGCACACACACACACACACACACACTGACACACAAGCTGGCATGCACACACACAGCACAGGACTGACTTGTCTCACATGCACAACAACACACAAACTCCAGGACTTCAGGACAGAAATAACAGTTCTGCTGGGTGGGGAAGGCAGGCAGGGTGACCCAGGTCCTGGCAGGACAGAGTAGGGTGACCCAGGTCCTGGCAGGACAGAGTAGAGTGACCCAGGTCCTGGCAGGACAGAGTAGTGTGACACAGGTCCTGGCAGGACAGAGTAGGGTGACACAGGTCCTGGCAGGACAGAGTAGGGTGACACAGGTCCTGGCAGGACAGAGTAGAGTGACCCAGGTCCTGGCAGGACAGAGTAGAGTGACCCAGGTCCTGGCAGGACAGAGTAGGGTGACCCAGGTCCTGGCAGGACAGAGTAGGGTGACCCAGGTCCTGGCAGGACAGAGTAGGGTGACACAGGTCCTGGCAGGACAGAGTAGGGTGACCCAGGTCCTGGCAGGACAGAGTAGAGTGACCCAGGTCCTGGCAGGACAGAGTAGAGTGACCCAGGTCCTGGCAGGACAGAGTAGAGTGACCCAGGTCCTGGCAGGACAGAGTAGGGTGACCCAGGTCCTGGCAGGACAGAGTAGAGTGACCCAGGTCCTGGCAGGACAGAGTAGGGTGACCCAGGTCCTGGCAGGACAGAGTAAGGTGACCCAGGTCCTGGCAGGACAGAGTAGGGTGACCCAGGTCCTGGCAGGACAGAGTAGGGTGACCCAGGCCCTGGCAGGACAGAGTAGAGTGACCCAGGTCCTGGCAGGACAGAGTAGGGTGACCCAGGTCCTGGCAGGACAGAGTAGGGTGACCCAGGTCCTGGCAGGACAGAGTAGGGTGACCCAGGTCCTGGCAGGACAGAGTAGGGTGACCCAGGTCCTGGCAGGACAGAGTAGGGTGACCCAGGTCCTGGCAGGACAGAGTAGGGTGACCCAGGTCCTGGCAGGACAGAGTAGAGTGACACAGGTCCTGGCAGGACAGAGTAGGGTGACACAGGTCCTGGCAGGACAGAGTAGAGTGACACAGGTCCTGGCAGGACAGAGTAGGGTGACCCAGGTCCTGGCAGGACAGAGTAGGGTGACACAGGTCCTGGCAGGACAGAGTAGGGTGACCCAGGTCCTGGCAGGACAGAGTAGAGTGACACAGGTCCTGGCAGGACAGAGTAGGGTGACCCAGGTCCTGGCAAGACAGAGTAGGGTGACCCAGGTCCTGGCAGGACAGAGTAGGGTGACCCAGGTCCTGGCAGGACAGAGTAGGGTGACCCAGGTCCTGGCAGGACAGAGTAGGGTGACACAGGTCCTGGCAGGACAGAGTAGGGTGACACAGGTCCTGGCAGGACAGAGTAGGGTGACACAGGTCCTGGCAGGACAGAGTAGGGTGACCCAGGTCCTGGCAGGACAGAGTAGGGCTGAGTCAACCTGCCTCCACCCAGGAAGAGGCTCTTTCACCCCGAGGACACAGCCTCCAACAGGCCGGCCTCTGAGGCTTTGTAGGGACAGAAAGGCTTACTGACATCAAGAGAATAGGCTGCTCAGTGCCATTCATGCAGACTCAGAGCCACTTGGGAGGATTTCTCACAGGAACCAGAGTTTGTGACAGTTTGTGAAAAGGGCATGATGGGGGGGGGGGGGGGGGGGGGGGGGTGCTGCTATACGTTAGCTGTGACTGCTAAGTGTATCTCCTCTCTACCATGAGAAAGTGACGTTTCCTGCCCTGTTTGTATTGTATTTCAGCTCAGAGTTCCAGTATATTTTGAGCTGCCTGAGCACCTTTCCTCTCCTGTACTCCTCCAGAGGAAACCAGCAGAATCCTGCAGGAGGTCAGCTGATACACAGAAGAACCACAGATGTGTTTCTCTCACACACTGCTCTTACTGTCAGGCCACTCCACTGTGGCTGCTAGCATTCGTTTCCTAAGCGTAACGCCCTAGCCTCATTAACCTGACTCCCGTTCTAACGCTAACCCCCTACGCTAACGCTAACCCCCTACGCTAACGCTAGATCTGCCTCCATTTAAAATGAATGATGAGGATACTCCTCATCACACACAGTTCTCCCACCAGAGAACAGAGTCCCTCTCAGCTGGCTTTGTTGTTACTGCTGCTGTGACTGTGTGTGTGTGTGTGTGTGTGTGTGTGTGTGTGTGTGTGTGTGTGTGTGTGTGTGTGTGTGTGTGTGTGTGTGTGTGTGTGTGTGTGTGTGTGTGTGTGTGTGTGTGTGTGTGCAGCCAGCCAGCCAGTCACGCACATTCCACCCAGGGAACTCCTCCTACATGCGTTGAGCTGCTGCTGCTGCACGTGGAGAGAGAGGCGCAGTCCAACACAAAACATGAGGAGGGAGGGAGGGAGGGAGGGAGACAGGGAGGGAGGGAGGGAGAGAGGGAGGGAGGGAGGGAGGGAGGGCTGGGTGCTGTCAGCCAGCTGTAGGATGAATGAGTGCAGAGAGAGAGAGAGAGAGAGAGAGAGAGAGAGAGAGAGAGAATAATATAGAATACAGGTCAAGACTGGAGCTTGCAGATAGGGAAATGCACTTTGGCCGATGATCCAGCTGACTGCTCTGTACACAGTCAGTTCTAACTGATGATCCCGCTGACTGCCCTGCTGTACTAGGGGTGTCAAAAATAATCGATTATAAGATGCATCGCGATGTGGACGTGAAGTCAAATATCGATTATAAAAAAAAAGAAAAAAAAAGAAAAACTTGTTTTTATTTTTTTAATAATCGAATAAAATATAATGGAAGTACATGCAGTTGTTTATTTTAATTATGGATCATAATACAATGCAATTCTAAATGCACTTTTATTTTAAAAGTAGCCACACAGTGAGAAAAATAAATCATGTGTTGGGGAAAAAAAGTGATGCATCGATTTAAGATGCATCGAGATGCATCGATAATCATTTTATATTCGAATCGTAGCCCTCTGAATCGTAATCGAATCGTGAGGCCAGTGAAGATTCACAGCCCTATGCTGTACACAGTCAGCTGTAACTGGGCCTACAGAAGAGGTCCAGCAGACTGGGCCAAGCTCCAGTGCCCTGGGCTTAGTGCCCTGGGCTTAGTGCCCTGGGCTTACTGTCTATCAGGGGATGTGGGCTAAAGGTGAAGCTCTGTGGAGGAGGCAGGGAAAGCAGGAGAAAGGAAGCAGGGATGGATGGAGGGGGCGGGGGAGTGATTAGGGAGCAGATAGACTGAGAAGTGGGGTGCTCACCCACTAACACACATGTGCACACACACACACACACACACACACACACACACACACACACACACACACACACACACACAGCCCCAAGCATGTGGGTGTCAGATTGCTGTTTTCAAGGAGAAGTGAACACGCACACACCAAGACGACATGCAACACATATATACACACACCCTTAACACACACCCACAACAAATGCACACACACATATGCACAAAACACACAGATACACACACCCCTAACAAATGCACACACATATACACAAAACACACACTCAGATACACACACCCACAACAAACAAATGCACACACATATACACAAAACACACAGATATACACACACACACACACAGCCTGAACACACAGGACACACGTGCAGTGTAGAACAAAGGGCCAGTGAGAGGCTGGTGGAGGGGCCCAGGCAGCCAGTGGACTCATAGATGAGATCTGTCATTCCTTAGGGCGTCGTGACTGAATAGAACATTCCTATGTAGCCTACACACACACACACACACACACACACACACACACACACACACACACACACACAGACACACACACACAGACACACACACACACACACACACACACACACACACACACACACACACACACACACACACACACACACACACAGACACACACACACAGACACACACACACACACACACACACACACACACACACACACACACACACACACACACAGTATAAATGGAAGCAGCGATCAGGATGCAGGACAATGCAAAACAGGCAGAAACGCAGGGAACATCCAATAGACATGAATGGGGAGAGTTGCGTTCAAGATAGGTCTCGTTTTTCCACAATATTTTAATCCACAATTTAACTTAACTAGATTTATTTCAATCAGCAGCGAAAAGTAGCCTCTCTTTTAAAAGAACAGCCTAGTCCAGGCTGCTGAAATCTTTAGAGACTTACGCCCAACGTACACCACATGCGTTACAGCTGCGTTGCAGATCCGGTAAAACTGCCGGATCGACTCTTGTCCATGTTAATAGATGGGCGAGCATGACACACCTGTTCTATTTTTGTGGGATCCTGCATACGTCTGACAGATGACATGAGTGTGGGTCTGTTCACAGCCATACTGGAGCCGTACCACATCTTTGAGAAGCCTTTGGTACAAATGGTTCATGTGAGTTGGGAAGTTTCACAAACAATCCAAGTTGTCATGAAGCCTTACAAGCCTACTCCTCTCTGTCACACTGGATCATGACCCATACCAGACCCTTCTGTCTGTCCCAGTCACTTTAATGTGTATATCGCTCTTCAATGTACTGTAGAAACTCTCTTTCAAAAAGGGCAAGGCCGTGCAGCGGCCGAGCCCACGCAGCAGGCAAGCCTAGGAATCGAGCGCGCATAGCCGGTGAGATGCCTAGTCATGATAAAGTATCCAACTCCAACCTGCCCTAGACCCACATTACAATCCCTAGGGCCAGGCATGGACCAAACATCACCCACAGCTAGGCCTGTCCCTAGGGCCAGACATGGACCAAACATCACCCACAGCTAGGCCTGTCCCTAGGGCCAGACATGGACCAAACATCACCCACAGCTAGGCCTGCAACTAACCATTATTTTCATTATTGATTCATCTGTCGATTATTTCCTCGATTAATCGATGGGTCTATAAAATGTCAGAAAATGGTGGAAAAAATGTCAAAATTCAGTGTTTCCCAAAGATCAAGATGACATCTTCAAATGTCTTGTTTTGTACACAACCCAAAGTTATTGGGTTTACTGTGATAGAGTAAAGAAACGCAAGACAATTATTCACATTTGAGAAGCTGGAATCAGAGAAATTTTTTTTCTTAAAAAAAAATTACTCAAAATGATTATTCCAAATTAGGGATGTTCATTTTGAAAATTTTCCAAAATCGATAATCGGTGAGAATTAACGATCAATTATCGATTATCGATTTTATTAATACTTAGAAAATTTTCAATTTTTTCAATTTTTTCAATTTTTTTTTTTTTTTTTTTTTTTTTTAACAAAATGAATGCCTATGGCAGAAAATACGAAAGACAACGTGTTCTCCTCAATGAACTCTTTATTTCAATGTGTCTCCTCTCCAACACTGCTGTCCCCGGCGCATGCCGGTGTGAATTTCTCATGTTTAAAACAGTTTTGTTGGCACAAAGGCCCGTGCCCAGCCAGAAAACTAGAGACTATATGAAGCTCCACCTCACGTTAGTCGGCTGTGCAATGGAGTGGGGCGAGGAGGAACGAATTCCACCCAAACCTAGTCCAAAAAAAAAAAAAAAAAAAATTTTTAATAATTAAAAAAATCGATCCAAATGCCACAGGATCGATTCCAATCCTTAACGATCGATTATCGATTTTCGATAATTGATGAACATCCCTATTCCAAATAGTTGTCCATTAATTTTCTGTCGATCAACTAATGGATGAATCATTGCAGCTCTACCCACAGGCAGCCATGATGATGTGACCGCTGACCTCTCCTCCACCCCGACACCACCCTCTGTGTGTGATGTGATGATGTGACCTCTGACCTCTCCTCCACCCCGACACCACCCTCTGTGTGTGATGTGACCTCTGACCTCTCCTCCACCCCGACACCACCCTCTGTGTGTGATGTGATGATATAACCTCTCCTCCACCCCGACACCACCCTCTGTGTGTGATGTGACCTCTGACCTCTCCTCCACCCCGACACCACCCTCTGTGTGTGATGTGACCTCTGACCTCTCCTCCACCCCGACACCACCCTCTGTGTGTGATGTGATGATATAACCTCTCCTCCACCCCGACACCACCCTCTGTGTGTGATGTGACCTCTGACCTCTCCTCCACCCCGACACCACCCTCTGTGTGTGATGTGACCTCTGACCTCTCCTCCACCCCGACACCACCCTCTGTGTGTGATGTGACCTCTGACCTCTCCTCCACCCCGACACCACCCTCTGTGTGTGATGTGATGATATAACCTCTCCTCCACCCCGACACCACCCTCTGTGTGTGATGTGACCTCTGACCTCTCCTCCACCCCGACACCACCCTCTGTGTGTGATGTGACCTCTGACCTCTCCTCCACCCCGACACCACCCTCTGTGTGTGATGTGATGATGTGACCTCTCCTCCACCCCGACACCACCCTCTGTGTGTGATGTGATGATGTAACAGGTGGGATTCAGAGCCTCTTATTATTAGAGCTGCGACTGCCTGCCACCAAGCAGCACTGAGGGGCTGGCTGGTACTCCGATGTGATAGATAGCATGTGTAGACACACAGACACATGCAGTCAGAGATATCCACACACACACACTCAGCCACACACACACACACACACACACACACACACACACATCTCTCAGCTGATGGAAAAAGGCCTCCAGGACAAGAGCAGAGGGCTCGGCCTCTCTAAGGCACACCCCTCTCTAAGCCACACCCCTCCACACACTCTGCTGTCATTCAGTGTAAGCACCCCCCAGGGCCTGCCTGACACATATCAGGCAAATTAACATGTCAAATGTGACTGACTGTGGGCAAGTTTTTACAACTCGTCAACATGTTGCCTCCATTGTACTTTAATGAGAGTGAATCTGATTCTGAATGTGTTTTGGACACTGTATTCATTGTGTGTGTATAGACTTTAAAGGGACAGCTCACCCTAAAATCCAAAATACATATTTTTCCTCTCACCTGTAGTGCTATTTATCCATCTATATCGTGATAGTTGCCTGAGTTTTGGAGATATCGGCCGCAGAGTTTCTGCCTTCCCTTCAATACAATGGAACTGGATGGCACTCGGCTTGTGGTGCTCAAAGTGCCAAAGAAATACATTTGATAAACTCAACAGCAATGTCTCTTTCCATAAATCATGACCCAGTTACTCAAGATAATCCACAGACCTCATTATGAGCACACACACACACACACACCCGAACACACACACACACGCATAATATTTGAATGTTGTGTAAGTACACAAAGCAAAAACCACTCCCCTCCCCCTCTGCTCAGCTGGAGGAGAGACCAGACCTCTGTACTGTATGTGTGTGTGTGTGTGTGTGTGTGTGTGTGTGTGTGTGGTCATCTGTGTGTGTGTGTGTGTGTCTGTGTTCAATCTAAGTTAAAGAGACAGCACAAACAACACAAGACTGAGTGGCCGTTCACACTATATGCCGAAGCCACGCCAAAGCCACGCTGAAGCCCCGCAGTTTCATTCCGGCGTCCTTGTTAACAGGTGAGAGCGTTCACACCAGCCCCACGCCACGCTGAAGCCACGCTGAAGCCACGCTGGAGCGATCGTTCAGGATTCAGTCCTATTTTCCAGGTGTGACGCGTGAAGCTTGAAGCTGCCAGGCATGAAGTCAATGGAAGTTGTGGGCGGGTTCAAGGCGTACCGAGGAGGCGCTGAGAGGAAAAGAGAAGGCTTCTTGTGTGAACAGTTAGGCGTCAGTTCAGCTTGTGCCTGCCTCAAGCTTCAGTTCTGCTTACGTTCGGCATCCTGTGTGAACAAGGGCTGAGGAGCACACCAATAGAGCCAAATTCACACCCACTTCCGGGTTAGGCATACGAACCAAGGGATTTCAGCTGCCATTTATTTTCCCATAGACATTTTGTAAAATGCTTATAAAAATAGCTTTACTTTGTCAAACCAAGT
The DNA here is from genome assembly GCF_964638095.1 of Poromitra crassiceps. Classification (NCBI taxonomy): domain Eukaryota; kingdom Metazoa; phylum Chordata; class Actinopteri; order Beryciformes; family Melamphaidae; genus Poromitra; species Poromitra crassiceps. The sequence goes on from NC_139645.1 coordinate 37,347,055, forward strand.
GATCCAGCTATATTTAGAATCAGGAGACACCATAGAACATTTCACTGCTGTACAATGAAACCCAATGTTTTGTACAAAATCAAGTTAAATTGAAAAACCTGTTGAATTTGAATACAAATTAATTATAAGACCAATTTTGCAATAGAGTTAAAACAAAAATATCTGAAAGAAAGATTAGAGAAGCGCACTTGTGATCACAAGGTTGCAGTTCAAACCTCGGAGCAGCTGTACATGGAGGCAAGTGAATGAGTAACACCCAGGACACACATCGTGCGTGTGTGAGCATGGCGTGTGTGTGTGTGTGTGAGCATGGTGCGCGCGTGTGTGTGTGTGTGTGTGTGTGTGTGTGTGTGTGTGTGTGTGTGTGTGTGTGTGTGTGTGTGTGTGAGGCATGGCGTGTGTGTGTGAACCTGTGGCTTTTCATGCCGGTGCCCATATTTACCATGTTAAAAGCATCCACACAGCAGCATGACTATCATCCACACAGCAGCATGACTATCATCCACACAGCAGCATGACTGCATCATCCACACAGCAGCATGACTATCATCCACACAGCAGCATGACTGCATCATCCACACAGCAGCATGACTGCATCATCCACACAGCAGCATGACTGCATCATCCACACAGCAGCATGACTGCATCATCCACACAGCAGCATGACTATCATCCACACAGCAGCATGACTGCATCATCCACACAGCAGCATGACTATCATCCACACAGCAGCATGACTGCATCATCCACACAGCAGCATGACTGCATCATCCACACAGCAGCATGACTGCATCATCCACACAGCAGCATGACTGCATCTCATCTTGCAGAGTAAGTGAAAATGTCAAAAACATCACCTGTTTGTTAACACCAAAGTGCTGCGGTAGCATAGTGCTGTTGGCGCCGCTGAAAAACTGTTGAATTCATGCACCGACTTGCCACCACAAATCACCAAAATGCTTCCTGGTATGAGGATGTACAGCACAGCAGCCTCCAGCTGGTTTACAGCACAGCAGCCTGCAGCTGGTTTACAGCACAGCAGCCTGCAGCTGGTTTACAGCACCAGCTGGTTTACAGCACAGCAGCCTCCAGCTGGTTTACAGCACCAGCTGGTTTACAGCACAGCAGCCTCGAGCTGGTTTACAGCACAGCAGCCTCCAGCTGGTTTACAGCACAGCAGCCTCCAGCTGGTTTACAGCACAGCAGCCTGCAGCTGGTTTACAGCACAGCAGCCTGCAGCTGGTTTACAGCACAGCAGCCTCCAGCTGGTTTACAGCACAGCAGCCTGCAGCTGGTTTACAGCACAGCAGCCTGCAACTGGTTTACAGCACAGCAGCCTCCAGCTGGTTTACAGCACAGCAGCCTGCAGCTGGTTTACAGCACAGCAGCCTGCAGCTGGTTTACAGCACAGCAGCCTGCAGCTGCTTAGGTTTGGTTGTCTTCTATTGTACTGGTGATGTATATAAGGGCATGCTGCAGGCTCCCTGCACCACCTCAACAGTGCATGATGTCATTCAGCAGTGTTGCACAATGAACACTCACACAGAGCCTGAACAAACACATAGAGCCTGAACAAACAACGTTTTTAGCTCAGATACAGCCTTCTTCGGCTGTGTCATTTTGGGTTTCGACTGCTCCACAGCGCCGCCGCCGGAAGTATCGGTTCTGGAGCGTGTACTGCACTCTTCAAGATATATTTTCTAGACATTGTTACCTCCTGTCTACATTGTTGCACTTCTATGGAATTGAAAATACATCTAAAATTCAAGATCACAAAGTACATTTATTTGCATTCATTTGATTCCCAATCACGACACACTGGTAAGAATTATTAATATCGAATTAAAAATGCTTTGAAATGCATTTTAAACATGCGATACAAAGATGCGATTAATCGAGATTAACTATAGTTAATCGCAAGATTAATCGCGATTACGAAAATGAATCGTTTGACAGCCCTAATATAACATAATATAATCTGCAGAGGCAGCATGCACTAACACACACAGCTGTACTGCTATGATGAATATGCAGAGGCAGAATGCACTAACACACACAGCTGTACTGCTATGATGAATATGCAGAGGCAGCATGCACTAACACACACAGCTGTACTGCTATGATGAATATGCAGAGGCAGCATGCACTAACACACACAGCTGTACTGCTATGATGAATATGCAGAGGCAGCATGCACTAACACACACAGCTGTACTGCTATGATGAATATGCAGAGGCAGCATGCACTAACACACACAGCTGTACTGCTATGATGAATATGCAGAGGCAGCATGCACTAACACACACAGCTGTACTGCTATGATGAATATGCAGAGGCAGCATGCACTAACACACACAGCTGTACTGCTATGATGAATATGCAGAGGCAGAATGCACTAACACACACAGCTGTACTGCTATGATGAATATGCAGAGGCAGAATGCACTAACACACACAGCTGTACTGCTATGATGAATATGCAGAGGCAGAATGGGAGATGACACAGACAGGTCCTCCATGCTAAATCTCCTTACTGCTGCAGCCCCCGGTGAGATAAATATAGACGCAGCTTGGTAGCTCTCGTTCTCTCTCAGACTCCAAAGTGTAGCTTCCTACAAAGACCTTTTGGCAAAGTGTTTGGAGGCAGCAGCACATTAAAAGCCTTTTCTTTCCTGCACTTAAAAACGATGCCTGAAGTCATAGACGAGGCAAAAATAACAATAATTACAAGAGTGTGTAAAAAGAAGGTTGGAGCAAACACACTGGGGGTGTGTTATAGTCAATGATTCATTCAAAAGGTGCCTGATTCCACTGCCAATTCTCACAGTCAAATAGTCGCAAAATGTGGTTATGAAAAAAAAAAAAAAAAAAAAACTAACCTGAACTAAGTTGTACCACTGTTCCTTCAGAAGTTGTAGTTGTCATAGACTGTGTTGCATAGTTGATTGCTCTATTGCTGACAAGAATGTGTTATTGTAAGTCGCTTTGGATAAAAGCGTCTGCCAAATGACGTAATGTAAATGTAATGAAACAAGGATAATTCCATTCCGGCTATATGGGGGTGCTGAATGTCTGATTTTACATAGAATTGTTTGGTTTCTCCCAATAGATTGTGATATATATTCTATTTTGGTATACGAGGGATCAGCCAAGCAGCATTTTGGTAAACAAACAGCGTCACTGGGTGGCAACGGCAATGGAACCCTATGGAGTGTGAGTTTGAGCGTCTGACTCTAGACGGCTGATCCTGTTTACATTTTAAAAACTGCAACAGTTCATACGACTTTAACACGACGTGCATATATTATACATCAAACGCTACTTCTGCTCTCACTCAGAATGTCAAAATATAAGCGATGTATACTTTTTGAGATATTAAAGTTTGTTTGGCACAACTCATACTAGTTAACTGCCGCGGGGTTACGCATTTTTGGGTGGCAAGTGACGTCACGCTGATTCGTCCTATAAGTATCAGCCTATTAATACCATAAAACCAAGTCCCAATTAAACAAACAAATCAGCTCGTGCCAATGGATTTTCTGATTGCCAGTTTGCCAGATAGTTTTATTAAAACAAGAAAAAGAAAGAAATTGTCGTATTGAACAGCCAAATCCGAGTCGGGGAGAGCCCTAAAATACACAAGACAATGATGCAGGAATTGAATACTGCAGCATTTGTTGTGCTGTTCCTCTTTGCAAAAGAAACATGCTAAAACTATTGTTGAGTAGTCAGTGACCTCCACTACTTTCCAGCACCCAAAGTGACTCATTGAACACAAATGAACATGAAGGTAGCTTGATGTCCACTGTCTCTCACTGTCCCCAACCAGGCTTTAAAGACCCAAATGCACCGAAGCTAAGCAGGTGGCAGCTTGGAAGTGTCACCAGCTCTGGCAACTGCATTTCACCACCACCATGGGTATCATTACCATGCCATATTTTCTGTCCCATGGCCAGTTCTACAGGCTGATTGACTATATTTGGAGACCAGCTGGTCTACCAGACCAACTAGCCTGGACTGTGTTCAGATTTTTTCCCCATTCATCTAAAAAAGGATATACTGCAGTGCGTGTTGTGCTTTGGATTTCATGAAGTAGCCTTTCCTCACCATGTCTTAGCTCACTGTAGCCTACTTCTCAAAAAGAGCACACTCATTCAAAACATGATGATGATGTGTGTTTACTGTCAAAACACATCAACTATATGAGAAAGTGATGCTTAACTCATTGAGTGCCATTGACGTCTAAAGACGTCAATTGCGTTTTTTGACGGTGGGACGTGGATCAAAGCCTGATGCATCTCCTGTAAAAGTATGGGGGATTTTGAAGGTGTATAAGCTATTTTACGGACCCATTAGGTGGCGACAGTGCTCTCCGGATTAGAGAAAGATGAGAAAAAAGAGTAGAAGAAGCCGTGGGGAAACGGAAACCGATGCATGCTGTAACGTTAGCTGTGAACAGCAGCCAATCTGCTCCCACAATTGAGCCTTTCTGTCTCTGTTGCGATAGTTTCTCCATATGATTAGTTGCCAGAAAAGGAGCACCCGACACCAGCATCTTTCTGAAAAGTTAAATTATTCTCAGCTGGAAGCGCTGGGAGCCGGCGCACAAAAACGGCGGAGCGCTGTGAAAATATACGCTGGGTGCAGCGCACTTTGAAATGTGCAGCAGAAAATTTGTGCAGCAGAGAGCCACCAGAGACACTCCCACGGAGGAGGAGTTTGCAGTTGAGGGGGGTGGGGCACGCAGGGCACCATACAACACCGACCCAGACAGCAGGCTCGATGGACAGATTGGCAAACACAAGCTGGAATACCTGATGCCCACCAGCAGTAAATCAAGACCAGCAAGAAGGTGTAGGGTCTGCGCACGCAGGGGCCAGCGCTGCTGGTTGCAGCTAATTTTTTTTATTTTGCCATCAAAATTCCTTTGTTTTTGCTGTTTTATTGAAGGAAATTACTCTTCAGATATTTGAGGTGTCACTACATCAGAAAATATTAGCTTCAGAGTCAGTGATGTGCTTGAAATGCTTCATTTCACAAAAGGCTCATTATCTCAGGTTCTAGTTTGAAACATCTGTTTTTGGTGAAACCAACCTATCTTCTACTGCTGATAACTAAAGAACGGAAAATGATATAAATAAACTTTTTTTTGCTGATGATACAAGAGAGTCTCATCGTTTTTGGGCGTGTTCGGTGTTTACATAGTAATATCACACAATATTCTGTGGGTCTTGAGAAATCACTGAAAACGCGCTGAAAGGGCTGGCACTGGGAGCGTCTGTTTTCCAGAAATGGCTGGCAGCCAATGAGTTAACTAGTCAATGGAACAGACCTATTGGCTCGCTGCACTGGCGGTTTGGAGGGTGTAGGTGCTGTGTCACTGGCTGTTTGGAGGGTGTAGGTGCTGTGTCACTGGCTGTTTGGAGGGTGTAGGTGCTGTGTCACTGGCTGTTTGGAGGGTGTAGGTGCTGTGTCACTGGCTGTTTGGAGGGTGTAGGTGCTGTGTCACTGGACGGGGAGATATGAGGTTAGGGTTAGAAAAAAAACATCAGAGCAGATAGATCATAAACAACACCCAAAAAGCTTCAAGACAAAACTTGCTAAAGTGGTCCACTGGGGACCAACATTGATTTGACACTAATGTGGCTTCTAAAACCATTAGGCTTCAATCATGAGTCTCTGTGTTGTTAAACAGCCACTGCTGTTGCTTTTTTGAGGCGTGCAGTGCTTGGAAGCAGCACTGGCTGTGGCTAAAGCAGTTGCTATCTGTATATTAAAATGTGTGAAGAGATGTGCAAATCTGCTTCCACTTTAAATACTTTTCCATTTGCTGTTGCTTGGCATTGTGAGTGCTAAAAAAAAATCACACTAAGCCCTCAGCCCTGTCAGCATCATAAGGCTGCATGATAAAGAGATGATCTTGCTTTTATATATATATATATATATATATATATATATATATATATATATATATATATATAATAAATAGAATATATATATATATATATAATGATCAGGGTATATAGGGTATATATATATATATATATATACATACACACACACACACACACTAGGGGTGTCAAAAATAATCGATTATAAGATGCATCGCGATGCGGACCTGCACGATTCTGCATCGATTCACAAATGTCAAAAATCGATTATAAAAAAAAAAAAAATGTTTTTTTAATATAATCAAATAAAATATAATGGAAGTACATGCAGTTGTTTATTTTAATTATGCATCATAATACAATGCAATTCTAAATGCACTTTTATTTTAAACGTAGCCACACAGTGAGAAAAAAGAAAGTGAGAAAAAAAATCATGTATTCGGGAAAAAAGTGATGCATCAATTTAACACGTTAAGTGCCATAGCCGAGATATCTCGTCTTACATAATCCAACGCTTGAGTGCCAGAGCCGAGATATCTCGTCTTACATAAACATTTTTTTTTTTTGACGGTGGGACATCAATCAACAACTTTTACATCTTCGAGATCACTATTGGAGCAAGAGAATGTGTATAATCTATTTTACCGACCACTAAGTGGCGACAGTGCTCT
>NC_139645.1:37358617-37381117 GCF_964638095.1 Poromitra crassiceps
ATCTTATGACTGTTATTGAGTTCGGTAGTCTGTTTATTTCACTGAGCTAGGTGTGCTAAATGTTTTGGGATTAAAGTAGGCCTACAATTTGACATCAAGACGTAAGCTGAACTGTTTGTTTTGTATTGTACAGGACAGGACTGGGGAGCTGCAACCTGTTTGCCTGATTCTCATCATTGCCATCGGATGTTTTTCTTCACTTCGTTCTACCTAAATCCAAGTCCAATTTTACTTACATGCTGCTGGAATGTAGGAGTTCCTGTCTATCCCCATGTAGCCTAATGCTAGTTCCTTGGTCTCTGTTTTACCTTTTAATAGTAATTGCAATGGATTTCTATTTTTTTATAGTTACAATAAATACCATATTATTTAAATGTTTCAATGTTGTTGTTTTACCATTTTAATTGTGAATAACTGCAGGGACACAAACTCATGTTATGGAGAGTGAAAAATGTGACAGATACACAAAACCACCCAGAAATCAAGTTTAGTGGCCTATTTTGGAGTCACCTATGCAAACTAGTCGCTATTTTACATGTGCAGGGGGAGGGCAGAGAGTAAATAATCTAAATGTCAGTTAGGGATTTTCTTTTTAATTTTATATCATATTTTACCCCACCTAAAAAAATTGAGTCCCTTAACTGTACACACAATGTTGATGTTCATGAGTGAAATATATCTTGCCAGTCTATACAATAAGCTTTTCTTAGTTATTTGCTTGCATGTGGATGTTTATGAGCACAGCCACACATTACAGTACATGAACAATTGAAAATACAAGGGGGGGGGGGTATCTAATGGCAGAGATTTTATTTGGGCACAATAAATTGCAAAGTTATTTATGTCTGTAAACACTCCCATAATTCAATATATTTTAGTAGCCTACTTGAAAAGCCATTACAAAAGTAAAAAAAAAAAAGAAGGGTTTGAGCAGCATCATCATTGCTGCATGGCAGTGATGTCACTTGCTTATATAGATGATTTATGACATGGTAAATGGACTGCATTTATATAGCGCTTTTATCCAAAGCGCTTTACAATGTGCCTACATTCACCCATTCACACACCGAAGGCGGCCAGCTGCCACGCAGGGTGCTGGCACAGCCATCGGGAGCAATTCGGGGTTCAGTGTCTTGCCCAAGGACACTTCGACATGCGGACTGGAGGAGCCGGGGATCGAACCACCAACCTTTTTTGATTCGTGGACAACCCGCTCTACCTCCTGAGCCACAGCCGTCCCATAAGATGATTCTGCTCTTATGGCATCACTGACATCATCAGTAGAGCTATTTTTAGAATGTAACAGAGCTGGTGTCATTCTTCAGGATGGCATGGACAAACGGTTATTCACAACCATATTGTGTGTGTATGCTATTTGCACCTGTATGTCAATTACGTCGAATTTAAAATGTCTGAACACGTCTAACGTATGCACAATGCCTAATATTTAATTGTATGTTTAATAAGGTACATGCTACTTGCACTGTAATGTATGTCAAATACGTCGAATTAAAATGTCCGAACACGTCTAACGTATGCACATGACGTGCACCTATGTGCAATGAATATGCCACTGACTTGTCTTATCGCTATTCTGCCGCATTGCCTATTGCTGCTTAGTATTGCTTATTGATGCCTATTTCTTATTGCCTATTGCTCATTGCTTGTTGCCTATTTGTACTATGTCGTAAACGGAGTCCACAGCACAAGAATTTCACACGTGATACTTGTACCATGGAGTGACAATAAAAATCTTGAATCTTGAATCTTGAATCTTTCAAGCTTAATCTTTTCTCCTAAATGTGTAGCTGTGATCCATCACCTTGTTTTACTGCATCTATATGCCCTGTTTTTGCACTGTTATACTGTTATTTGCACTATGTTGTAACGGAGCCTACAGCACAAGAATTTCACACGTGATACTTGAATCTTGAATCTTGAATCATCAGTGCATCTTCATGGTTTGGTCACGCTGACAGTGGAACAGTTGTCTGGTCAGCCTCTGCATCGCTGTGTCTGTCATTTGCTAAAACATAAGAAGACAACCAGTTTAGCATAAAACATACCCAGACTATCTCACAAGTTAGTTAACACACCACGCTAATATCTCAAATGATTTTCAATAGCAACGCCTGTGGTGGTCATTCTAATCATATTGCATTGGTCTCAAATTTTACAAATGCCCTGTGCTATTTTATTATTAGTGATCAATATCACAGAGACATGGGAGGATTTAAGCCAGTTTGCTCGACCAGCTTTAGCAAAGCAGGCATAATGGAGGGTATACACAGTTTATTCACCTATTTTCAGATCAACTGTATCAATCAATGACTGAGTGAAACAAGGTGGGTAAACTACTCACATTGGATAGTTTACCCACCTCTGTATTTAATACCACTACACCCCTGTCACATAACGTTTTAGGACTTGCTCAGCTGACTACTATTACTGTAAACGCTACATAGCCAGCTGTGAGCTAGCTTACGTTAGCAACCAAAGTCACAGCATCTTGGTAATTAAGATTATGCTATGTGCTGTAGCTTGCTAACCCAGCTAGTTAGGTAGCTGTTGGTGGTGAGAGTAGAGTGAGCATGTCCAAAAAGATCGTTTTAATAAACGAGAGAGTGGAGTTTACAATCTGTGGTTAAACAAAGCTAACTAGCGATAGCGGTCTCTACCTACATTACGTCAGTGACGATGGCTAAAACCTATAAGCAACTTACATGTTGATGTCCTGATGAGACGTCGCCGTTTCTTATGTACTGGAAGCGTGGGCTGAAAGTGTGTTATCACTTTGTGGACATTAAAAGAGGATGACTGAAGGTGTTTATCAGTGTGTTCCGCCATTGTCAAGCCAGAGTTCGCCTCACGTTAGACTGCCCCCAGCCCCTGACGCAGCCTATGACGTAGCGGTGCTTTCATCTGATCCAGGACAGAAGTGGAGCCACTGAAGCACCCGTTTCCAGCGCCGAGAGCCAGAGTTTAGGCTGTCGAAACACAAAGAACTGGTTCAAAATTAGGCTCTGGCCCAGAACCGGCCCTGAAACTAGGTCGGTGGAAAAGGGGTAAGAGAGAACTCATCTGGGCTGAACACCTGAAAGATAGGGCTTTCACACCGGCAGGGCTCCGTGCCGCTTCCGGTTCCCCCAACCCAAATTTGAACCGACCGGCGCGTTCAGACCGAACAAATTATTGGTTCGGAACCTGAAAAGTTGGTTCTCAGCAGAACCAAAAAATAGTTGTTTTTTCCTTGCGAACCGTGACATCATCAGTGGGCGTGTCTCATTCTAGGCTGTGAAGATGAGCAGGAAGGAGAAGAAGGCAGTGACAACATGGAGAAAAATAATTTGCAGTGGTCTGCTGAGGAAACCAAATGATTTGGGAATCTACCGAATTTCAAGAAAAGCTAGAAAGCAGTACAAGAAAGAGCAAGTCGTATGCCAAACTTGCGGAAGAGATGGCCAAGGCTGGGTTCACTCGAACGCCAGAGCAAATAATTAATAAACTTAAAAAACTGAAGGACTACCGAATAACGTCCTCCCACTTTGGTTCCGCTTAAACTGGTGTGAATGCGGGCTGATTCGCCAGAAAGCACCAAGGTTCTGAGACTCCAGAACCGAGCCAGAGCCAGAACCAGAACCGTGTCTGTCTGAAAGCATTGAGAGAACTCATCTGGGCTGAACACCTCTCAGAGAGAGTCAAATATCTAAGGCTGTGTCTGGACTGTTGTCCTTCAGCTCAAACAACATGTGTATGTGTGTCACTAGAGCCGTTTTCCCACATGCGTACCGGAAAATTACCTGTAAGTCAATATCGGACATTTCCCGGAATTTCCCTTCACACCTGAGCGCTCGCATGTGGGAATCTAGCAGCGAAATTGCCTGTATGTTGGGGGGCGGGGGGAGGGGGGTCGGCAAAACTCCGATGGTGAAATAAGTTTGCTTGTCACACAATAAATCACACTCGTTTGACTTAAGAGCAGCGTCAAGCCAGCGTAATAAACACAGCCGATTTCCCCCCTCCCCTCTCTGCTCGAGAGAGGCCAGTCCTTAGTCCTCCGCACTTCGCAGCAGCCACACAGGACAGACACAGCGAGAATGGCAGAGGCTTGCAAGCTGCCCAACGCTTGTATGTACAGTATGTAGAGAAAGCAAATGCACGAAGCGAAATGTGGAAGTAGTTTGCTTTGATGTGCGCGAATGATTAGATGATGCACGCTGGAAGTGAACGTTAAGCAACGTGTGTACACCTCGCCCATGAGAGAAGGACCGGTGTCGCGGGAAATGACTGGACCCGTTTCTCACTTGTGTCCGTTATCGCGCATACCGCTCTTCTGACTGGCTCGAAACTGGTGAAATGTCCGCGACGACGGGGTCGCGCTTATACCGGAACAACAACTTTCACACATAAAGGCATTAGACCACGTTCCGGTCATTTAGCGGTACAAAGCGCATGTGGGAAAACAGCTTAGGTGTTATGTCCCCGCAGTCACCAAGATAATTTCCTGTATATGTATTGTACTTGACGAATACAATTATTCCAAGTCTGATTTCTAAACCCGATGGGGTGACATGACACCTAAATGGGTTGCGGCCTCCAGTGGGTTGCTAATTTGTCTTAGTATGTTTTACATAGGGGCTTGGCCCCAGTGTGACACTACATTTACTCTGTCTGAATCCAGGATGGAAGAGGTTTAAGAGAGCTTCATTTGTCTATAGAACTAGGCTTATATTTGTTAGCCAAAGTGTCTGCCCCTGTATGCCCCACCTTAACAACTCGCTTTACATACAGTACCTACGTACATTGGGCTGTCAGTTGGCTATTGAGCCGTCTAAATGATTAAGATGATGCTATACTTTTGCATGTAGGCCTTTGAGCAGCTTGACTAGTTCCACCAGTTTAAACCCTGACGTACTGCAGTAAACCTTTTCACAACAGCCACCAAAAAGATGGCAACTCGAATCCCCAGACCAGCTGGGAAAGTCTGGGAGGGGATTAATGCCGTGTTCCATTTGCACTGGGAACTGGGAAAGTAGGAAATCGCAGTTCAGGTGACGTCACAGGGGCGTTCCCATCTGTGAACTGGGATTTCCTACTTTGAAAGTGGGTTGAACCTCACCAACCCCAACCTCTAAATCTTGGCTCCCGCCTCAACAGTAGTGAAATATGTAGTAACACACTGTTTACTTGCACCTCTGTCTTATTTGCATCTCATAAATCAGCCGATCCGATCCAATATCGGTATCGGGTGCCGATATTGGCACTAATTCACGGATCAGATTTTTTTTTTTTGCAATTCCAGCACAGGCCACACAGTAATTTGTCAGCTGGCCGTAATTTGACCATGTTTAATAGTATCCTTCTTTGCCTTGTATATTTTCGTAATTTTGTCTGCTATTTGCAAGGTATATTTAAAAAAAAATCTTTAATTGGCCAAATCTTTGCCTATACTGTATATTCACGAAAAATATTGGTATCGGCATAATATCGGTATCGGCAGATATCCAAATTCAGGTATCTGAATCGGATCGGAAGTGGAAAAAGTGGATCGGTGCATCCCTAGTACACACAATACTGTCTAACTTCTATCTGTGGACATGTTGCTTCTGTGTCTGTATGTATCATATTCGCAAAATCATAACTGTTACTGCTAACAGTGGTTTTCCGACTTTTCTGTTTTACTCGAACGCGGTCAACTCGGGTGTGACATCACTCGACTTTGAAATTCCTACTTCCCAGTGCAAATGGAACATTTGCATAGCATAAGCATAAGATCTGCTCTCTCAGCAGAACACTGTTATTCTGGGCAGCCTCCATGCAGGTGTGAATGTCTTGTTAGCTGTATGAATATGAAGCAGGGTGGAGCTGAAAAATGCTGCATGTGCTCCGTCAACTTTCCCTGGATGAAAAAGGTTACAATAAATAATAACTCCTACCTGTCACAATAAATAACTAACTGTACACTCCTACCTGTCACAGAAAATTTAGTACTTATGGTTTGAGGGCGTTAAGGCAAGTAGCGTGTGCTTGTGACACATCCCTCTCTCCCTGTCATCTTTCCTGAAATGCCAGAAAAGTCCTCTGTTGAGCCCTCAGAAGCATTGGGAGTAGCTGTGCCCTCTACACTGCCCTTGTTGACAGGGTCTTACTGCTTGCACACACAACACACACACACACACACACACAACACACACAACACATCACACACAACACAACACACACAACACACACACACACACACACACACAACACACCCAGCCTGGCCCCCCTCAACTCCTCTTATTGGACCGTACCAGGCAAGCGTGGCCCCTTTGCAATCTCATTGTCTCACTAAGGCCCGTTATGTAACCTGGAGCGTGGGGAGTACAGCAGTACAGGGCAGGGTGGGCATAGCAGGGATTACCAGTCCACAGCTGAGGCCACACTCATGCAGACTTCAGCCTCGAGGACACTGTAGTGGAGTAACACAGCCACAAAACTGTCATTTCAGATTGCACTTTCGTTTATTTTAGAGCCCGATGGATACTGGATTTTTGATATCGATATTAGGGAGTAAAAAAATTCCGATATCGATATATCGGCCGATATTCTTATATTAATATACACATTATATTACACAATGTTTGTGCAATGATCCCTCAAATATCAAACACTTGACAAAGATATGACTTGACATGACTTGAGATATGTAATGTAGGCAGGCTACTTTATAGCTTATCAATAAACTTTATTGTCCAAAATGACATCAATGCAATGAAACTGTAAAGTTCACTGGGAATTTAATAATTATAAATAACTAGAAATAGAAAAACACAAATAGAACAAATTTACATATAACTTGAATTTAATTGAATTATAGGGTAGCACCTGTTCCAACTGCTGCCCTCTGGCCGGCGCTACAGATCCATATCCACCAAAACAACCCGGTTTAAAAACAGCTTTTTTTCCCCACAGCCATCAGGTCACTGAGCTCCACTCACTCCTGAAGCAATACCCCATCTGCAATTTCTGTTCATGTTGAATGTCCTGTATTTGTCTTTATACCTGTACTGTCTGTGTAGGGTTGCCAACCGTCCCTTAAAACACGGAATCATCCCGTATTTGTAAACAAAAAGACGTGTTCCGTATTGAACTGATACGAGACGCTTGTCCCGTATTGGAGAAACACCCAGTGCAAAGAGTGAAGGGCTATTTGTATTGAGTGAGTTAAACCCCGCAGCCGCTGCTGCTCTGCCCCTCAGCCTGTCTGGGGTGTCATCATGTTACGTTCAACTACCATAGATTGGCCTCTCTCATTCAGTTTGTTGTGAGTCACGACCACTGAAGCGCTGTCAGCGTTGTTATATTCAACTAAACTCTGAAGACAGCACATTGAGTAGGCTATTATTTACATTGTTCCTATACAAATGTAGCATGCCATTTGTTTTTGTTGTGTTCAGACGATTTCAGTTGAAATCTAAAATGTTTTTGCACTAATTATTTAAACTTTCATACCAGGTTTGTTCTGTTCAAAAGAATAGCCTATGTAGCCTAAACGTTGCTGTTTGCAAGAAAATTGAATAAGTAGGCCTACATGCAATGTGAAGTAGGCTATTTAGTCAAAATACTGTTTGCACTAGCCTACTGTTTGTTTATTAATACAGCTGTTTTATTAAGAATGAGAAGCAACTTTTGTTTTGCAATGCCCAAATACAATTCTTGGATGACACCCCCCCACGTTCCTTATTTCCATTTCAAGAAGTTGGCAACCCGTCTGTGTATTGTTTGATATCTGTACTGTCCATGTTGTTTTTCTGCTGACACAGTAGCTAATGTGCTATAATATGCTGTACTGAAAGCAAATTCTGGCGACTTTGTTGTGCAGTCCTTAATAAATGAATCTGAATCTGAATTCTGAATTAAGAAAAAGATCAAATATACACAACATGCTGTCTATGACTTAAAAAATACAAAATAAAGAAATATCGGCATATCGGCCAACATATTGGCCGATATCGATATATCGGTTATCGGCCAATATCGGTGGACCGATATATCGGTCGGGCTCTATTTATTTTATGATCAACTTGAGGCAATTATTTGAATGCATATCGCGTTATGGAAAGGAACTCTTCATTTCTTTCTTGTAGCTCACTTGATTTAGTTGAATGCATGGATTCGATCCCCTTGGTCAATCCCTATCGCAATAATTGCAACATGGGCCAACTAACACCTGGCACTACATGTTTAGCAGGTAGGCTAACATGGCTATTTAAGTTTCAGCAACTTGACCACTGCTGCTGGCTACAGGACACTGCTGGCTACAGGACACTGGGGCGGTGGAACTAGCCAGCCTCTCTCTCTGTAACCTGAGCCGTTCCGTTCAACAGCGGCCTTTGACCTCTCTGGTGCGTCCGATGGAAATCTGTAGACAGGGCAGTCCGGATTGAGCAACCCGAGCAACATAGTTCCAACTGCCACGTTAAAGTATGTCAGATGTGGCACAGCCAGGCGGCTCACGGTGGCACAGCCAGGCGGCTCACGGTGGCTGCTAACCAGAATTAACCGGTTGGGGCCAAGCAAAGAAAAAAGCCCCAGGCCTTCTCCTTCTTCTTGGTAAAAGTGACTTGGTTGACTCATCTGTCATGGTGTGGGAGCAAAGGTCAACAAACAGCTGTTGTTCTCTCTCACGTCTGTCCCATACTTTTAACTTGACTGTTACTTTGTGTACGGCAGCGTAGAGCTGCCACAGTGGGAAAATAAAATACCTTCAGTATCTCGTTATAATGAGAAACTTCTCCTCGTTATAACGAGATCTTTTTCTCGTTACAATGAAATATTTTCACGTTATAACGGCATCTTTTCTGGTTATTATGACATAATATTACTTAGTGCCCAGGGCACCAACTTATCTCATTTTAACCAGAAATTGTTCTCGTTATTATGACATAATATCTTGTTTTTTTATCTTGTTATAACGAGAAAAAGATCTCGTTATAACGAGAAGCTTCTCTCGATATGACAAGATCTTTTTCTCGTTATATGGAGAAAAGTTTCTCATTATAATGAGATACTGAGCATATTTTATTTCCCCACTGTGGCAGCTCTATGCTGTGGCAGCTCTACGCTGTGGCAGCTCTATGCTGTGGCAGCTCTATGCTGTGGCAGCTCTATGCTGTAGAAATAAAAGTCCATTTTTCCCACTTGTTACTTGGGAACACGCGCTGATCCAATAGCGACAGTGAGAAGAACTCAACAGTTTACTGCCACTGTAGAAGCTAAGCCAATGCTTTAAGCCACTGAGGTGCTATGCCAGGGCTTCACCTGATTGACGCACACTTTACCTTGTTTGATTGAATCAAAGTCCAGACAACTTCTTGCTTTGATACTCGTTACATTTATTTTCTAGTAATCCTCTTTGTTTCCACAGCATTTCCAGTAGCAAACAAACAACAAATAAACAGGTAATTTAGGTACTGCAGCAACAAGCTGCCTACCGTGGGTGTGTGTGGTCAAAAACTGTATGCTCTTCCGGGCGAAACACCTGATCAGCGCAAAGGGGTTGGTCTTACTTATAGAAGAGCACTAATTGGCTCCTACACACCGCCCCCTAATTGTTAGTGGCGGCTAGACACAACAATTCAATACAAAACCACAGAGGAGCCAAATATGAAACCCACAAGTACCATAAATGCAGCACCATCACCACATGAACTGCAATGTAATTCAATCTACACCTCTTGTAGTAAACAAAGTTTTCGTTATAGATCTTTTAATAACGTTGTTGTTGGGTTGTAGATTGACAGAACGCACCAGGCCCCTTTTGTCAGGGAAAACCTCCAACACTCTGCCAAGAGGCCAGGAACCACGTGGAGCTGAAGGATCCATGATGACGACAACATCTCCAGCAACTAAACTCCTCTTCTTGGATGTAGACCGCTCCTTCCTGTCCCTGCTGCGCTCCCTCCTCTTCTCTCTCTTGCCCCTCCTCGGTGAGGGTGATCGAGGTTTTTTAACCCGAGGGCTCCTGGACTGACCTCTGCTCCTCCTTATGTGTTCCCTGGATCGACTGCGGCTGTGCCTCCTGTCTTTGGAGCGAGAGCGCCTCCTGTGGCCACTGCGGGGGTTGCTTACCCTTGGCCACAACCTCACAGACAGTTTGCTCCTGTTTCTCGATCGGGACCTCTTCTTGCGAGTCTTCGAGTGCGAGCGGGAGCGGCGCGGCTTCCTGGAGCGACTGGGGAAGCGCTTCTTTTCCTCTACTGGTTCCAATACAGCTGCGATGGTGGACGAGGCCTCCCTGACCCTCTTCATCACGCTCTCCAGCTCCTTGGCAGCAGCCTGTGGCGTCAGCTCCAGCGGCTTCACTATGGCATTGTTGGAATGATTAATCTTCAAGGGTCTGTCTCCAAACATGACTCCGTTGAAATAGCTTGAATAGTCCCTGTGCAACTGCGGGCTCTTCACAAACCTCCTCCTCAATCCAAGTATCCTCTGCTTGGCCACGGCAAAGTTGTTTGGTAGAAGAACTTCAGGTTTCTTAAGCGGCAACTTCAGCCAGTACCTCTGATCCTGTAGTGTTGCTGAGTGTTTCATGATCTCCATGAATCTACAGTCTTCTCTAGACATCTCCTTGTCGTCTGAGGGTTTTTCATTAAAGTCGTAGCTATACTGATTGTTCAGCATGAGCTCCAAGTTGGATACAGAAATTCTATTCACCACAACAGAAGGAAGCTCAATGTCAAGATTGCTGCCACGCCCATTTCCATTTAAGGGACCATTGATGACCCATCCCAACACTGTTCTTATAGCGTAGGGGCCATCTCCACAACTGTTAACAATTTCCCAAGGTTCCAATAACCTGGGAGCGTTGGTTCCTATCAACATGTCAACATTGGCCTTTATGCTGGGGATACAAATCTTTGACAAATAAGGCCACCTTTTCAAGTCTGCAGCAGTAGCGATGTTATCTGCAGTAACTGGCATCTTCTTCTGTGTGAGAATTTCTGGGAGCGGATAAAAGTTATTTTCCTCAAGACCAGACACCTCCATTCCAGATAAGGAGTATGCTGGAACGACCTTTTCCTGTCCCATAGTTGTCAAAAGGAAATTAGTTCCTTTTCCTGGAATGCTCAACTTCTGCATAAGATCTTCTGAACAGAATGTAGCAGAACTGCCAGGGTCCAAAAATGCATAGGTCTGTATGACCTCATGTCCCTTGGCTGACTTGACCTGCACTGCAACAATAGGCAGAATACAACGATCTCTACCATCCCCTGTACGTCCACATGTCTGGGGGAGAGTTGATTGTTTCACTTCTGGTGCCTCATTTGTTTGTTCTGATTCCATCTTAATATGAAGCACAGTAGGATGTTGTTGCTCACAAACTTCGCAGGTCAAGCGCTTGTTACAGTCCCGACTTATGTGGCCAGTACATAAGCATCCAAAACAAATGCCTTTCTCCATTATAAGGCGAATCTTGTCTCTGTGCTTCTTGCCTTTAAATTGTTGACATTTCTCCAAAAGGTGAGCACGTGAACAGCACTGACAATATAAGCTCTCCTGTCTCCTTGAGCCATTTGTTGTAGTTTTATGTTCAGAATCCCTTGATGTTATTATAGTGGCAAAGCTACTTCCTCTCACTCTGTTGCTTGACTGAAGATGAAACTTGTTGAAAGGCTTTAAACCGGCTGTTGGTGGCGACGTGCCCTCAATGTCACCAAAGATCGGGTCTGACAGTACACGCACATGTTTCTCAAGAAAAACAACAATGTCCATGAAATGAGCTCGATCTTTAGAGATTTCCATAATATCATGGGCTTTTGCTCTCCATCGCTCCCTGAGCTTGTATGGCAACTTGGAAATGACCATTCTCATATTAGTTGGCATATCCAATTCCTGCATATAATGGAGTTCTTGCATGACATTAGAACAACCACGCAAAAACAAAGCATATGGTTGTAGGGCTTTAACATCATCAGATCGTATTGTTGGCCAAGCCAAAGCCCTTTCAATATATGCAGTGGCGATCTTATATTTATTTCCAAAGTGTTCTTGAAGGAGTCCCTTAGCAACAATGTAGCCACGTTCAGGAGCCATATGTTGGCAGCTACGAACCAACTCCTTTGGCTGTCCTTTGGTGAACTGTTCCAAATAATACAAGCAGTCAGCTTCGCTGGCCTTGCTTTCCACTCCTTGCTCAAATGATTTCATAAAGGCTTGGTATTTAAACGGATCTCCTTCAAACATAGGAATCTCTCGTGTTGGCAAGGAGAGTAGGCGCTGCTGGTGTACAAGTGCAGATGTTAATTCATTTTGTTTGTTCATGATAGTGATGACATCTCCAGATGGAATTTGATCATTTTGTTGTTGTTGATTTACATATTGTCCACTACTTTGATTTGCTCGAGCAATTGTAGCACCACTTTGGAAAACATGTGATGTTTGCTGATGTTGTTGGTCCTGTGCATCCACAACTTGGTTTATTGCACTGAAACATTGCTTTGGTCTAGCATCCATCGCTGGTTGTTCGCTCTGTGGCATTGAGTGGCAATGTGTTTGTTTCCATACTGCAGGCTCATATGGCTGTGCCATAGGGTCAAGTGTGATGCATGGTGCCTCCTTTATCCCTTTTTTATAATAAGAGTCCATGCCATCCGTTGGTGCATGAGAGGAATGCTGTCCATCATAAGCATGCAACACTGACAGCTTAGCAGTAGATGCTGCTAGCTCCGTTTCCAATTCCAGTTGTTGCTTTTTCCTCCTTATTTTTTGTTCCTCTTCCTCCAATGCTTGTAGCTCCTTTAAAGCTGCCATACGAGCAACAATTGCAGCTCTTTCTGCTGCTGCTTTAATTTGTGCTGAAGAAGTGGTAGACCGGATACTGGTGCAACTTTTATTTGAACCTTTTCTGCCCACTCTGGACACACTGTCATCAGGACTTATACCATCACAAATCCCAACATTTTGATTGACAGTGACAACATCATGATTACCAGCATTTTGATTCATATTACCAGCACCTTCATTCATATTACCAGCAGTTTGATTCATATTACCAGCACCTTCATTCATATTACCAGCAGTTTGATTCATATTACCAGCACCTTCATTTTCAGACACATAATTTTCATTGCTTTTCATCCACTCTCGGACAGTGACAACAAATTCATCATTGAACATCATTTTGGCCTTATACCATATTTCATGTCGTTCGTGTTCCTCCTTTGGCAGTAAAGCCATCAAAGCATCATGTATGCACTCAATGTCATCACACAATTTAATGTAACCATCAAAAGCACCCTTTACCTTTGAGATTTCATTATTATCAATTAAACCTTGTATTGCTCTTCTTAAATCGACAGCCTTATTTAGTTTATTTTTTCTACTATTTTGCAATGTGTCCAATCTCTCAGCAAGTGCTTTAACGGAAAGTTTGCTCACTCGTTTTCCCAATACCGCCTCTTTACAGCCAGCCCCACTGTCCGATTTGGCTGCTGTATGCGCGCCCGCACCTGACAGCTTGTCAGACTGCTCCGCGTTACCGTTATTCGACATTGTCCGACAGTCAACAGTTCGCAAAAGATCAACGTTTATTGTTCAAGTTCATTCCCTTCAGCAACCATGGAATTACGCCAGTTAATGTGTGCACACAAACCTAGATGGCCATCTAAACGGTGGTAGCGCTACACATACCTCGATTATCCTGAATGTTGTTCCATGAATCAAAGCGGCCAGAAGCTCCAACAGCGTTGCGTCCTGGCAGGCGATCAGCAGATGCAATGCAGCTGGCAACGCACTCCGCGCTCGGAGCTCCAACCTCCAAACACTGGCTCCCGTCCGGGGCTCTCCCAACGCCGCCGCAGCCTGCACACCTCTCGGTCTCTGCGTCCCGGGCAGCCGTTGATTAGACGAGATGCAGCTGGCGGAGTGCTCCAATCACACAGCAACCAGCCGATCGGAATCCTCCTCGCCGTAACAATCACAACTGAAGAAACTCCCAACTCTTCTTCAAACTCCAAACTCCACGAAAGCAAAGTTTTTGACTTGATTGTAGAAGCTAAGCCAATGCTTTAAGCCACTGAGGTGCTATGCCAGGGCTTCACCTGATTGACGCACACGTTACCTTGTTTGATTGAATCAAAGTCCAGACAACTTCTTGCTTTGATACTCGTTACATTTATTTTCTAGTAATCCTCTTTGTTTCCACAGCATTTCCAGTAGCAAACAAACAACAAATAAACAGGTAATTTAGGTACTGCAGCAACAAGCTGCCTACCGTGGGTGTGTGTGGTCAAAAACTGTATGCTCTTCCGGGCGAAACACCTGATCAGCGCAAAGGGGTTGGTCTTACTTATAGAAGAGCACTAATTGGCTCCTACAGCCACAACAAAACAAACAACCACTACAATCCAGCTGATTAAAGGGAAGGAGAAAAAGACATGAACCCAGTAAAAAATACATGTAGAGGAGTTTTGAAGTATTGATCCAAGCAGAATTGACTGATTGTGACAGTGTGGGGGTGACAGAGGGAGTGGTCATGTGACAGTGCGGGGGTGACAGAGGGAGTGGTCATGTGACAGAGGGAGTGGTCATGTGACAGCGCGGAGGTCACAGAGGGAGTGGTCATGTGACAGTGTGGGGGTGACAGAGGGAGTGGTCATGTGACAAGTTTCAAGTTTTATTTGGATCCCCATTAGCTACAGCAAAGCTGCAACTATTCTTCCTGGGGTCCACCAAGACCCTCCACAGAGGGAGTGGTCATGTGACAGCGCAGAGGTCACAGAGGGAGCGGTCATCTCACTATACCCAGAGCAGGTGACGGCCTTAAGATGAGACAATGGAGGAAGGAGGACACGAAAGGAGATAGTTAAGCTGTGTCTCAGGTGGAGCGTCACCCCACACTGAATAAACAATGTGCCAATGTGCTCACTGCCTCCAGAACAGCCTCCCTGAGCTGCTCTCACACACACACACACACACACACACACACACACACACACACACACACACACACACACACACACACACTTATGCATTATTCAGTCTGACATTGCCTCACTTTCTGTGTCCAAATCAATCAGTGACTGACGTTACATGGATCCGGCCGCTCTGACCTTATTTTCATATTGGGGGCAGATTTTTTCAAATTTGCACAACAAGATTACATACAAAGTCAATGCAAATGTGTCAGTAGATGTGATTTCACCCCAAGCGGTGCGAATGATGACGCGAATGTTCGCGGCACGATTTTCGCCTCATTGTCCGTTCGCTCAAGTTGATTTTTTTTTACTTTTGCAAACAATTTGCACGAGTTAGTGAAGCTTTTTTCCTGCCTTTGTGTGAACGGTGTTGCTGGGTGTATTGACTAACTTTGCTAAAAATGGTGATTGGCACTGATTGGCGCGTCGTGGTTGAGTGGAGTTTGCCTTTTTATTATTAAATTTGCAATTTTTTAAATTCGAACAGGTCAAATGTTTTTCTTCCCCCCCCCGTGTTCCAAATTACTTTCGAATTCCGAAGAAAAAGTGACAGCCCTGCTAACACTAGATGGCGATGTCATGCTTTGTTGCATTCAGTCGAGAAGAAAACAATGCGAGTAATGGTGTTGATATTCTCTGGAACAGAATGGTAACTACGGCGCTGGAGAGTGATTGGGGGAATTTGTAATGGATTTTTTTATTTTTTTATTTTTTGCAGATTTTTTATCCCATTTTTATCCCCCGTTATTTTAATGTATTCATCCTGGTTGCTGCTCCACCCTCTGCCGAGTTCCCCTCCCTCCGAACAGGTGCCCCTAACGACCAGAGGAGGCACCACTTCAGCGACCAGGATATTGCATGTTTTGGTGAAGGGGTTCCTACAGTATATGAAGGAAACCCCCAGGGGGCACGGGGAGAACATGCAAACTCCACACAGAAAGGCCCATTTGACGACCCCACCCGGGCGGTGGGCACTGGAGGACATGCGGACGGGCACGCATTCCTTCAGCGGTAATGGATTTGTTAGATGAGGAAGAAGAGCTAATTTGTTTATCATTACAGAAAAGAAGAAGATGAGAAGATGGTCTCTCTTTCTTCACCATCAGCGAGAATCAACTGGAAACATGTAGAAATAGGACGTGGAAGCAGTCCAGGTGGACCAATCACAGTCCAGAGTTGTTGGAGAGATGCATGTAACACTCTCTGCATGGTACAGCTGCCTACAGCGACATGTTGACATTGAAGCACAAATGAGCCTTAAGCTCAGCAGCACCTCCCTCGATCCTCTATGGAGGCCTTTTTCCACTCCACATGAGGCTACAGCGTCTGGTGGCTCGAGGACACAGACACAGCTGAGTGGTGTGTGATGATGTGCAAGTTTCACATCAAAGCCTTGGTTTATATAACTGTAGCTGTGTTTCCATTACAGTTTTTCGCAAAATAATTGCGATATTTCTACAACTTCGACAATGTACAATTGCGACTTGTAGGCGTTTCCATTGAAGTTGAGTTTCGCAATTCCCGTTACCAGCAGCTGCCACAGTGATTACGCACGCGGATCTGCCCCATATCCCGTCCCCTGCATGCTCAAATCCAACCAATGGTCAATGCAAATCACAACATGAAGTTACAACACATATAAACGAGCCTGATTATCAATTCAAAAGAAAATTAGTTGCAAAATGTTGCTGGCTGCGGTGAATGCAGTGAGCGCGACAGGCAGAGGAAAAAAGCCTAATAGCCTAATAGCCTACAACTGGTCCGATTTAGAGATGGAGGGGGGAAAAGGCTGATTTGGTCAATAATCACAATTTTGTGTAGCTATTATAATTATAACACTGCACCTGAAACGTGTGTAATGTATTACTCACAGTCACTGTATTCACTTCAGTCAGGAGCACGCACCGCACCGGTGTGTGCTTGCTTTTCATCCCTTATCTCGCGCTGTGCCAAATGCGCGCACACAGGCAGCCTGTCACGTCACCATGGACCGATTTCTGCCATTAAACATTATCTATTTTATATTTATTTTGCATAACACTCGTCTTTCTGCTAGCGTTGCTTCAAAGTTTTCCATTGCTGCGGAGGTTTTGTCACGGCTTATCGAACCGTTTCTTCCTCATTTTTCGCTGCTTTTCCAAAGCAGAATATGGTCACATGACGTGCTAATGCGAAAAAACTGTTTCCATTACACTTTTGCGATAAACTGCTATATCGACACGTCTGAAAAACCACCTCATGAGAGCGCAAAAACGTTTTGCGATATTTGGGAGGTTTTTCGAAATTTAGGTGTTTCCATTACCCAATTTCTATTGCGATATTTAGATTTTGCGCATTTATGAGGGTAATGGAAACACGACTACTGTCTGTCTGCTCATGACCACTTCAAACTACACCCGCCTGACATAGACTCCACCCTCTTCAGGGTCAACCCAGGCTTTCTCTCCTTATCAACATCATTTATCGGGGTCCAATAATGCCTATAGAGACACTGCATGAAATAGGCCACTCCCATACACCAGCGTCATTTTCCTTGAATTAAACATAGCTAAAAGCTGTTGTGTGGTGGGGCTGCGCAGACAACAAATGTAAAAAATCACCAGTTAAAGTTGTTTTGTACTCCTGAGCAAAACAAGGAAGCCATTGAGAATTGGTGAGAAGAAAAATGTGGATCTAGCTGTCAAGGAAGTAAGTTCAACGTGACATAGGACTACGCCAGGATTGGAGGGGGGTTTCTGTTTTCCCCTATTTTGGGCGTGGTTTCTATAATAGAGGGAAATAAGTGACTGTTGTAGAATGGAATTGTATATCACCACTCCTCATCCGCTACATATGATAATTATAATAGCTTATAATAAACCAAATTGAATGAAACCATGAGCCAGAAAGATGTCTTATGAAAGTCTATTTAAAGCCATACACACTCTGACAAACTCCATTGTCAGAGGACTGAATCTCAATGTACACATCTGATGTGTCATACAGAGTCCAAAATATTCAGCGGCGATGTCACAATTTGACATATGCTTTATACTGCAAGGCAGGAAAAGAGGGGGGAGAGGAATGTGTGTGTGACAGTAGCAGAAGTCAATGTGATGTGATTCATCTGAGCTCTACATGAGAGGAGAGGAGAAGAGGTAGGTTTGAAGACAGGGACAGGAGGTAGAGGTCTTCACGGGTTGACCCGGATCCTAGGATCCAAGACCCGACCCGGTGCACAATACTATATTATGGTCATTCAGGTCTGTGTCGGGTCCCATTCCATTAGGTCTGTTTCATTATGGGTCTATGGGTCCCAGGTCTGTTTCATTATGGGTCCCAGATCTGTTTCATTATGGGTCCCAGGTCTGTTTCATTATGGGTCCCAGGTCTGTTTCATTATGGGTCCCAGGTCTGTTTCATTATGGGTCGCAGGTCTGTTTCATTATGGGTCCCAGGTCTGTTTCATTATGGGTCCCAGGTCTGTTTCATTATGGGTCCCAGGTCTGTTTCATTATGGGTCCCAGGTCTGTTTCATTATGGGTCCCAGGTCTGTTTCATTATGGGTCTATGGGTCCCAGATCTGTTTCATTATGGGTCCCAGGTCTGTTTCATTATGGGTCCCAGGTCTGTTTCATTATGGGTCCCAGGTCTGTTTCATTATGGGTCCCAGGTCTGTTTCATTATGGGTCGCAGGTCTGTTTCATTATGGGTCTATGGGTCCCAGATCTGTTTCATTATGGGTCCCAGGTCTGTTTCATTATGGGTCCCAGGTCTGTTTCATTATGGGTCCCAGGTCTGTTTCATTATGGGTCCCAGCTCTGTTTCATTATGGGTCCCAGCTCTGTTTCATTATGGGTCCCAGCTCTGTTTCATTATGGGTCCCAGCTCTGTTTCATTATGGGTCCCAGCTCTGTTTCATTATGGGTCCCAGCTCTGTTTCATTATGGGTCCCAGGTCTGTTTCATTATGGGTCCCAGCTCTGTTTCATTATGGGTCCCAGCTCTGTTTCATTATGGGTCCCAGCTCTGTTTCATTATGGGTCCCAGCTCTGTTTCATTATGGGTAATACGCAATCCAAGTGGATTTTCTGTAATCCTGCTGCTAAAAAAATAATAAAACTAAACCTTAAGCAGTGCCAGGCATAGAGTTGGAGCAGAAGAAATGCACAAGATGGATACCTTCTTCTTCACTGAGGGAAAAATAAAATTAAGACTTAGCTGAAACATTATGAATGTAATAATGTTTAAACACTAGAACGTAGAACAGTCCAGTAACATCCTAAACACAACTTGGCAAGTCTTTCTCTTATTTTGATCTCCTTTTATTAGGCCATCATATCCGCCATGAGAAACTAGGGTTCAGGGCGGTCATGAAGATCTCGAGCAGGAGGGCCGAGGAGTGGGAGTGTCGACTCTGTCTTCCTGGTTCTACTGGGCCAGAGAGAGGCCAAGTATGGCATTAAACTGCTTCATAAAGCTTTCAAAAAAAACCTCAAATCCATGACACACTCATATTTAAACACTGTTGAGATTAACATGCAGCTGCCATTTTGGTTTATGGTTACAAAATTAACAGACGTGGTGGAATCTTCAGAAAGAAAGAACAGTTGTGCAAGGCGTCAATGGTCATGTTTGTCCTGCATGGTGTGGTTTCAGAGCGAGGCGTGCTCTTGTCCTGCTGGAGGAGAACTCACAGCTCAACACAGATCCAGTTACGTCACATCAGGGATTCATTCAGGGGTGGAAGGAAGGATCCCGCCTAATGTACTGTAAGTCTGAAGAACTCCTGCTTCTTCTCACAGAGGTTATGGATATGAGGCAGAGAGAGAGAGAGAGAGAAGAAGCCACTTTCACACAGAGGTCCTGCAATATTGCTGTTCAGAAGGCTCACAGCGTTCACACAGAACCAAGCAGCCCCGGGATGCTTTCAGGTTACATCCACCACAGATTGGCGCTGAGTTTATTAGAACTAATCAAAGTGTGACAAATTAAAACCATGCTGGTCACCAAGTCCACTGAAAATAATCCCATCGTCGTTAAGAAGATCAAAGAACAAAAGACGAGATGAGAGCTCACGACAACGCAGAAAGTGTTCTCCACAAGGCAGCATGGTAACACACTTTCCCCCCGGCTTTCAATATTCATCTGATCGACTTTATGGATCAAAGAGGCACCATCATGTATAGGTAAACAGGCTACCTCGGGATATTTATCTGCGAGATTTTTGGCCAAGCTGGATGTTGACACGGGCTTGTGTCCGTGTCAACAATGGTGGGAGGGGCCTGGGAGGAGGGGGAGGGGCCTGGGAGAAGGAGGGGGGAGGGGGCTGGGAGGATTACACCGGAAGAAGCACCCATATTTCACATAAGGCATCGTGGCATCTAGAAATAAGGTGGATAACTGAAGTCAAAACCAATTTAAAAACCACAATGAAGACACAAAGCTGAACAAAAAGGACTATTTGCGACTTCAACAAAATGCAGCAATGAAAGTTCTGAAACTAGCTTAAATGGGCGGCAGTATAATAATACCAGGAAGTTAATTGTTCGGGGACATGAATCCAATTTGTTTAGATAAAAAAAATTGTACTACTAACCCTGTTCTATATTATTATAAGAGTGGACATGCAGCGAGAAGAAGCTGCCCATCGCGGCCTATGGGGGGAGAGAGAGAGAGAAAGAGAGAGAGACCATCGCGGCCTATGGGGGGAGAGAGAGAGAGAGAGAGAGAAAGAGAGAGAGACCATCGTGGCCTATGGGGGGAGGGAGGGAGAGAGAGAGAGAGAGAGAGAAAGAGAGAGAGACCATCGCGGCCTATGGGGGGAGGGAGGGAGAGAGAGAGAGAGAGAGAGAAAACATGGAACAGTCTCCATCATCTCAGTGTGAGATTGAAGAGCTGCTGCTCTCAGCCACAGAGAGTCTGGATGTGTGATGAAAGCCAGGATTAAGGTTTTGCTGGAAACATTGTGTGCATTAAAAATCCTATAGATGGGGGAGGAGGGGGCAGGCTCCTGGATGCTCCACATCACCTCCTACCAGGAGAAAACCAACAGGTCCAGATGGTTCTTCCTGTTCCTGCAGAGCTGGCTGCTGGTTGGCTATGAGGAGCCACGGGGGCGGGAGGATGTGACAACAACACACAAGCTATGATGTCATTGGCTCAGTGGCACTTGGCAGCACACACCTCACGCCACAGAGTTCAGTACCAAGTAGTCTGGATGTGTGATCTGTGTGTGTGTGTGTGTGTGTGTGTGTGTGTGTGTGTGTGTGTGTGTGTGTGTGTGTGTGTGTGTGTGAAAGAGAGTGAGTGTGTGTGTGTGTGTGTGTGTGTGTGTGTGTGTGTGTGATCTGTGTGTGTGTGTGTGTGTGTGTGTGTGTGTGTGTGTGTGTGTGTGTGTGAGTGAAAGAGAGTGAGTGAGTGAGTGAGTGTGTGTGTGTGTGTGTGTGGTGTGTGTGTGTGTGTGTGTGTGAGAGAGAGTAAAATGTGCATGTCACTACATGTGCATGTGTGTGTGGATGATGTAGTTAAGCTTGTGTAGATCCTTACACGTGCTTGTGTGTGTATGTGCTCAGAGAGAGAGAGAGAGAGAGAGAGAGAGAGAGAGAGAGTGTACTAAATAAGACGCTCAGCATTACATAAGCGCATTACTGGACTGGGAGCAATGGAGGCCCAGTCAAATGCAGCAGCTAGGCTAGGCTAGGCTACTTATAGTCCAATCTGTCATAGCAGCATTTGATTTGAGCTGATGTCTCCGGGGGCTAGCATAGCATAGTGGCTCTCAGCTGAATAGAGCTCTCTCAATATGGTTACCCAGTAGAGGGATTCATTGCAGCTCTCAATCTGTCTGAACAACGGGGGAGTGGTTAGGTCAGGTTAGGGGATTGGTTAGGGGAGTGGTTAGGTCAGGTTAGGGGAGTGGTTAGGTTAGGGGAGTGGTTAGGGTCAGGTTAGGGGAGTGGTTAGGTTAGGGGAGTGGTTAGGGTCAGGTTAGGGGAGTGGTTAGGTCAGGTTAGGGGAGTGGTTAGGTCAGGTTAGGGGAGTGGTTAGGTCAGGTTAGGGGAGTGGTTAGGTCAGGTTAGGGGAGTGGTTAGGGGAGGGTTAGGGGAGTGGTTAGGTCAGGTTAGGGGAGTGGTTAGGGGAGGGTTAGGGGAGTGGTTAGGTCAGGTTAGGGGAGTGGTTAGGGTCAGGTTAGGGGAGTGGTTAGGTCAGGTTAGGGGAGTGGTTAGGGTCAGGTTAGGGGAGTGGTTAGGTCAGGTTAGGGGAGTGGTTAGGGTCAGGTTAGGGGAGTGGTTAGGTCAGGTTAGGGGAGTGGTTAGGGTCAGGTTAGGGGAGTGGTTAGGTCAGGTTAGGGGAGTGGTTAGGGTCAGGTTAGGGTTAGAGTGGAATATCTGTGTTCAGTGCTGCTGGCTCAGCTAAGGGCAGCTGTGTTATGGCTGCATTGAAAAGACAACAGGGTGAAACAAATGAGTTAATCAACACAAACAAAGTGAACATGAAATATGTGTAAGTGGTGACTGACAGCAGTGCCAACAGAGAAGGGGGGGGGGGGGGTTTGCAGG